>NC_142505.1:86815833-87121250 GCF_057876585.1 Rhinolophus sinicus | reverse complement strand
CTTATTTTTTCACATTATTAGGAAGAAAATTCAGGAGGATAAGGAGAAGAGCTATCTCATCCTTTTGCTTCAGAAGAATGTGTATTTGGTGTAGCTAATTGAATTAGTTTCCAGAATTTTTAACTTGAAAGTAGATTAGGCACTGTAACATTAGAAACAAAATTTCCAAATAATTTTAAAGTTAATCCTAGAAATTAAACTACTTTAAAGATTCCTTCTTTCTCTCTTGATGCACACTTTACTCTTTAGGTGGTATATCCTCTAACTTAACTCTGGCAGCAGAGCAAGTCCACCATAAGCAGTGACGTGCAGGCTGTCAGATAAAATCTCTAGACTGAAACCAGAACAGAGGGCTGAGCGCCAAGCTGGGGAAGAAGCATGTGTGACCTCTTGGTTCAAATGGAGGGAGTGTCTCCAAACATTCCCCTTTGCCAAAAGACTCAGCTTTCCTTGGATATAAATAAAAACAAGAGTCCTTTGTTCTCAAAGATGTAAGAATCATGTTTAGTGTTGGCTCACTTCTTCCTACAATTTCTAATTTTGGGGACTGTATTGCTTTTGGTTTCAATGATATTCTATCAGTCTAGACTGCAAATGCATAGGATTTATCTTGGTGTTTTACTGCTGTTAAAAAAAAAGCTTATTTAGTCATCCTTTCAGAAAATGCTTTCTGAATGTGTATCAGGCACTGTTCTCTGTGCTAGAGATGGAGCAATGAGCAAGATCAATGTATTCTCATGGGAGAAAGCATCCAAAAAGCAAATAAGAATTTTACATGGTGATAACTGGTATGAAAATATTAGAGTTAAGTTAATGGTATAATAGAGAGTATGGGCAGTGGGGAACCAACATTAAATAGACAGGGAAGATCTTTACACTAAGATCTAAACAACAAAATGGTACTAACATGGGGAAATCTACTGAATGAGGACTCTCAGAGAGGAAACAGCACGTGCAAAGGCCCTGAGGCAGCAATGAGCTTGGAAAATGAGGAACAGAAGCCTAGTGAGACTTGAGCATAATAAATAAAAAGAAAGAGTGACAGGAGAGGTAGGCAGGCTCCAGACCACGGAGAAGTTTAGAGGCGGTGAGAAGGAGAGTGATTTTATCCTGAGGGCAGTGTGAAGTTATTTGAGGGCTGAGAAGCAAGGGAATGACATAATCTGATTTATGCTTTCTAAAATATCTCTTTCTCAAATTTGCATTCTCATTTGCAAGTCTCTGCTCTAAATTGGGGAGCCAGTACTTGTTCTGACATATTACTGATTTGTTATTTTACAAACTTCATTTCTTGTCAAATAGGCATATTTTAAAAAGTACCCTGGACAATGCAAATGATTGGATAGACATGCCATTTTTAAATAGACTCATTTTCTAAAACGTGAGACCAAGTTTTACATGTCATATAACATCTGAAGGCCAAGTTCTAGTCCCACCTGGGCAACTGACCTTCTGTGTCCTGAGCAAAGTTACATAAGTTCTCAATCTGTATTTCATCATTGGAAAAATGGGGCTGTTAGTACCTCCTTTGCTTCCCCTACATAAATATTGGAAGCTCTGGTGTGACAGTACACTTGAATATGCTTCTTATGAAATTGAAGCGGCCGAAAGCTAAATCCATTCATGCAATTCAACATTTGTTGAGTAGAGCCAGGAGGGGTCTAAATAGTTTTAATAATAATGGTTGGCATTTTATTAGGTTTTAAGTAGGTGTTGGGTACTATGCACTTTTTCATTTACTTCTGATTCCAATCATGTAAGTGATGGAAGTATCTCTATTTATGACATGAGAAAACGGGGGCTTAGAGAATCTGCTTTCCCAAGCTTGTAAGAGATGGCTGAGATTTCACCCCAGATGTTTGCTCCCAAAGCCCGTGTTGTGCTGTTAAGTTCCTCTGCCTTTTAGGATGCCAATGCCGTGTAGCAAGGCAGCAGACCTTAGTGGTACATTGGCACATGTGTGTGCGAACTGATCTGACAGCCTGGAGAAGGGAGGAACAAGTTCAGCTGGCTTCATAGAGGAGGGTGCTTCGAACTTGATCTGGAAGGATAAGTAAGAGCTTCAAGGGACATTACTGGGTGGTGTGATGGTGAAGGAAGGATAACTGAGGAGAAACATAGCCTACACAGAGATCTGGAAATGGGAGAGAGGGATATGGAATGAGGAGTGTCAGACAAGTTAGTGTGACTTGATTATGTGTGCAACTGTATCTGTGTGTACATGTGTACGTGTATAGGTTGTGTGTGTATGTGTGGTTTGTGGATATTTGGGGGGTATTGGAATGTCTGTGTGTGTATTTGTGTTTTTCTGTCTGTGGATTTTTTTTTTTTATGTGTGTGAAGAGGTGGTCTGGTGTGTGACATGGTGGGAAGGCAGGATGTGGCTGGAAAGTGCTCCTATTGAGGAGATGGGGTGACAGAAGGAGGGAGGCCTGTTAGGAGGCTAGTGCGCTAATCCAGGTGAGAGATGGTATGGGCCAGAATTAAGGCAGTGCAAAGGAGGAGACTTAGTAGAGCAATATTGTAGAGACAGAATCAGTAGGGCTTCTATCTGTGTCGAGGTGCAGTTGAGAGACATGTTCAGAATGAATCCTAGGTTTTCAGTTTGGCGGTGTGTGGATGGAGTCCTGGGAACTCAAATGTGGGTGCTAGGAGCAGAGGCAGATTTGGAGACAGGACGAGGTGGAGATACATTTGGGACCAATGAGTTTGAGCAGCCTGATATCCACATGGAGATGCCAGTGTTGGGGGTGAATTTAGAAATAGGGTCCAGAGCCCCAAGGAAGAGTAATGGGGAGGAAGGTCCCCACACAGTGTGGCCCTTTTCATCTAATACTGCAGCAGCCTTTTGTGTTCACATTGCTCTCTTATATAGCATTTAAAACTCCCACTGAACATAGGAGGTTTTCTGAAGGAGTATTTTGTGCCCCTAAGAAAACACTGGACAATTCTCAGTTATCCACAAATGAGCATCTATGGCAGTTGTTTTTATTCTTGGCCTGGCTGTTCCATTCTACTTAGAATGTTTTCAAGGATATCTCCATTATTTCCTCAAAACAAACTCTCTCTCTCTCTCTCTCTCTCTCTCTCTCTCTCTCTCTCTCTCTCACACACACACACACACACACACACACACACACACACACTGATCTGCAAAAAAACAGAACAGTAAATCTAGGGAAGAGTTACAAGCATTCCAAAGCTAACTAGAACTGGTTTTTAAATAGTGCATTCTCTGGAATTACTCTTCTTTGTCTCCCTATTCTTCTATTCATTGACAGAATCACGATTTGACACTTTTTTTTTTTATTGGGGAAGGGGAACAGGACTTTATTGGGGAATAGTGTGTACTTCCAGGACTTTTTTCCAAGTCAAGTTATTGTCCTTTCAATCTTATTTGTGGAGGGTGCCGTTCAGCTTCAAGTTGTCGTCTTTTCAGTCTTAGTTGTGGAGGGTGCAGCTCAGCTCCAGGTCTAGTTGCTGTTGCTAGTTGCAGGGGGTGCAGCCCACCGTCCCTTGTGGGAGTTGAACTGGTAACCTTGTGGTTGAGATTCCATGTGGGAATCGAACCGACAGCCTTCAGAATTAGGAGCATGGAGCTCTAACCGCTTGAGCCACCAGGCCGGCCCATGAATTGACACTTTTGTAATCTGTGTTTGAGGACAGGTGCCATGTTGCAAACCATTTTGGTTCTGCTGTCCTCTAAATGTGTCTCTGTTCACAACCCTCCATTCCATCCCAGTGTTTTATTTACTTCAGATTTATTTCTCGAGACTCTGTCCATCTTTATGTTTTTCATATTTTCTAAAAGGAGAACTCTCCAAATATCCCACTGAGAAATTATGGAGCTAAAACGTCTTTATCTGACAAAGCAGAAGAAGCAGGAAAGCCATTGATGGTGAAAGTGATGAATCAGCTCAGACTTACAGATTTTGGGGGGGCCCCAAAATAGTTCATTTTTCAAAGTATGTTATTCAGAGGAAGGCCTGAGCAATAGAAAGAATTAGAGCTGATTTCCAGCTGGAGATTTTGTGGAGGAGAAGAAAAGCCCATATTGATTTGTAGGCAGAACTGACCTTGGTAGGAGTATTTGATTTTCAGATGAGGAGAAGGCCATCTGTTGGTTCTTGCGGGTAGGGGGATGAGGCACGATAATCACTCTTTGCAGCATGTGGTACTTTATTCCTATTCAGACACTTTTTGAAGGCCTGGCCTCAATTCATCCTCAGATATTATCCCTATATACAGGGAAGTCAAAACTTACATATTGGGCTCAAGGTCACCCAAGGAATTAGTGGCAGAAGATGCACTGAAACTCACATCTCCTGACTTCCAGGTCAGCATTCTTTCCATTGACTATTTGTTAAATAGTGTCAAACTCCTGCCATTACTTGCTCTATGATCTTGGCCAAGCCACTTAGTCTCCCTGAGTCTTAAATTTCTTGTCTGTAAAATAGAAATAATGAAAGAAATGTCATTGGGTCACTGAGAAAATTGAATAACCTAAAATGCATGGGGATAGTATCTGCACATAGTAGGTGCCCAAAATATGTGCGTTCCCTTGGAACAGTGGGGCTGATATTGATGATACTGCTCTAAGATATTTTCAATAAAAGCTTAGTGGTTTATAAATCTCAGGAGTCTCTCTGTAGAATGAGGGTGAGGAGAAAATCCAGTCTATCAACCAAGTAAAGTGGGCAGAGACTTAGTTGGAGGCGTTGCAAAAATCCCCATGATTTTTCTGCACCAAAATTTTTTTAGCACAGATGGATGTCCTTGGATTTCAACTCATTAATTCATTCAGCAAATATTGTTAGACATCTTATGTGCCAGACATGATGCTGGGTGCTAGAGACATGATATATAGCAGCTAAATAAGACAGTGTTGTTCCCTGTCTTCATGGAGTTTAAAATCTAGTGGGAAAGACAAACCTTGATCAAATAATCACAGGAGAAATATAAACTCCAAGTCGGAAGGCTCTTTTGTAATGGAATCATCATAAGCTGTGCTGAGAAAACCTGACCTAGCCTTGTGTGACCAGTAAAGGGAGTGGAGTAAGCAGCATGAACAATTGGGAGGATGGCATCAGATGAGGCCAGGAGAGAAGTGGGGGCCAGATCAGGCAGGACCAACCTAAAATCAAGGAAAAAGCTTTGTGGAGTTTTAAGCAGGGTATACACTGGTCAAATTTGATGATGGCAGAGCCACCCAAAGGGGCGTATACACAGCTTGTGTCACTCAGTCTGGGAGCCCCACACTCTTCTAGTATCTCACCTGTCCTCCAGGTGGTCTCCTAACAGGCCACGGGGGAAAGATGTCAGGAATCGTAAATCTGAGTTACTAGCACAGGAGATGAGCGCAGTTCCTTCAAGGTCCAATACACTGATAGGAACCCACCAACCAAGCTGCATGTGTGCATGTGATAGACTTGTAGCTGGTGGATTTATATGCTTTTAATATTTTCTTGGAGGCAGTAGGTTTGCAGGTGAGATCCAACCGATTCTTCTTCTACGCTCTTTCCCCCTTTTATTGTTTGCATGCTTTTTTGTGGACTCATTTATTCATTCATTCCACATACATTCTTTTTTTTTTTTTTTTTTTTTTTATTAAATTTATTGAGGTGACAATTGTTAGTAAAATTACATAGATTTCAGGTGTACAATTCTGTATTACATCATCTATAAATCCCGTTGTGTGTTCATCACCCAGAGTCAGTTCTCCTTCCATCACCATATATTCGATCCCCCTTACCCTCATCTCCCACCCCCCACCCCCCACCCCCCTTACCCTCTGGCAACCACCAAACCATTGTCTGTGTCTATGAGTTTCTGTTTCTCATTTGTTTGTCTTGTTCTTTTGTTGTTTTGGTTTATATACCACATATCAGTGAAATCACATGGTTCTCTGCTTTTTCTGTCTGACTTATTTCGCTCAGCATTACACTCTCAAGATCCATCCATGTTGTCACAAATGTTCCTATATCATCTTTTCTTACTGCCGAATAGTATTCCATTGTGTATATATACCACAACTTCTTCATCCATTCATCTATCGAAGGACATTTTGGTTGTTTCCATGTCTTGGCCACTGTAAACAAAGCTGCAATGAACATTGGAGCACACGTGTCTTTATCTCTAAATGTTTTCAGATTTTTGGGGTAGATACCCAGGAGAGGGATTGCTGGGTCATATGGCAATTCTATTCGTAATTTTTTGAGGAACCTCCACACTGCCTTCCATAACGGCTGCACCAGTCTGCATTCCCACCAACAGTGCCACATACATTCTTGACTTACGATCTAGTCAGAGATAGAAGATATATGCAATAAACTGCAATGCAAGATTGAAAGAGGCATCATAAAGTATAAAACAATGAAACAGAAGTTTTAGGGGAAGAGAGGGTCATTTATGATTTGTTAGGAGGAGGCCAGAGGCGGGCAGTGGTCAGGAAAGGTTTCATGGATGGGGCAGCATTGACGGGACCCGTGAAGATGCAGGAATCAACAGGCAGAGGGCAAGGAAAGAGAGCAGTGAGAGAGAACACAGAGAAAGTATAGGATGAACGGAACCAAAGGTCTGGTTGAATTTTAACCTGTGTGAAGGAAAGTTCTTAGAAGATGGGTGAGGGTCAGGTGTGAGAAGCTTCAAAGGTTTCTAAAGCGAGCTGGATTTCAACAGTAGGGAGCTGTGTAAGTTTAGTGGTGTGATTGAAAGGTGAGAAATCAAGTCAGGGCAGGGGCTGGCAGATCGGAAAGTACCTCAGCACCAAGCCTATGGCATCAGGCATGTTGGACTTAGATCTGACTCCACTGGGCCCAGACCTTGCCAAGCATCAGTATAGCTGAGAGTCTGAGTACTGTCCCCAGTCCCCCTCCAGTTCTACTGTGTGAGAATCGTTGGGGAGCATATCTGGGGCAGCTGAGTTTTGTGTTTCTGAAAAGCTCCCTACATGATCCTAATGCAGCCATCATTTGGAAACCACTCTTCTCTACCATCCCACATGCAGTCCTCACAGGAACCATCTAGGCCAGTCAAACTGCTGAAGGGCCAGCAAAGTTGTAACTTGCTCTGCCTCTCATGGTTATGAACTGGACCACTCGATATGGTGCTTTGGGAAACAAAAGCCGTGAACCGAATTGATAATTTAAAATTGATAGTAAAATAAATTATTATTATGAAACGGGTGGCAGAAACGTTTGACTGTTGGTCAAAGAGATAAACCCAAGCCTAGTACAGAGGGGCACAAGGAGCCTTCTGTGTACAATCAACTTGTTAGCAGTAGTCACCTTGGGGACGTGAGCTTGGAGATGGGAGGTTTTTTATTTTACATGTTTTACAATAAGCAAATACTACTTTAGTAACTAAAATCCCTAGTTAGAGACATTTACGCAACAAAACAGGACCTTTGCAAATCATATTCCAGTATCTAGATTCAAGGGAAAGGATAGCCTCCCTCTGTCCTCAGTGGTGACCAGGCTACACCGTGAGCCCCTGCGTCAGAGTACGTCCAGGTCAGATGGTGAAGAAGAAGCATGTCTTAGCTTTCTGGCTGATGACACTGGGAATATTTACCTCGGGAAAGAAGACGTGTGCAAGAGAAGTGCCTTCGATGGCATTCTGACTGAGTTTTAGGGTGACTCACAGCTGGGAAGAGGAGCCGTAACAGAAAGATCTCGACAGGCTAGATTGACGGGCCAGATCGAATGATAACATGAATGAATGTAGGGGGATCGATGCCAGTATCTTCCCTGGAGTTTCACAGAGCCACCTGCATGCACGCAGGGAGGGGAGTCGCCCTTAGGAGCAGCTCCTGAGAACAAGCCTTCAGGGTCTTAGTTAACGCTGAAAGTGAGTCAAAAGAATGATGCGGCTGCCAAGAAAAGGGATGTTTGGCAGCTTGAACAGAAATCGAGTGTCTAGTTTGATTCGCAGCCAGTGGTATGCCTCAGAATCACCTGTGAGTTTTCTTTCCTAAATGTGGTCAGCCCCCTACCCCCAATCTGACTGTGTTCCAGTCTGAGGGGAGGAGTAAGGACTAAGCATGTGCATTTTGGAAATGCTGCCCTGTGTAGGCCTCTGATTTTTTTTAATTGATCTAGATCAAGGGAGGGGCCATCTCAGGCTCTTCAATGTTAAAAGGTCTACAGGTTGAAAATTGTAATGAATTTCTGAAAACTCATGTTTAAAAAAATATAACCTGTGTTTTTATTTCTGATTATGGAAGTGATTTTTGGACAGTATTCGTTTTCATTCCCATTTGTCATTCCAATTGGTTTTAAATAAAATAGTTGAAGTGAAATTAGGATAGTGTTGTATGTAATGTATTGTACTATGACTTCCTCATTTAATAGCCTAATAAGAGCATTTTTCTATGCTCTTCAGCATGATTTTTTTAATAGGTGCAGAAAATGTTTATTATAGTACGAAAGTATGCCAATGGACCAAAGTTATGTACCAAAGTTATGCCAATTGTTGTATATGTGGGTCTTTTCCCAAATTTTTCACTATTATTAATAACTGTACACACTTGTGTGCTACTGTACTTTGAAGAGGAATATTAACATAGTAGAATGGCCAGATTGGTGAAAGTTTCAAAATCTTGCCATAAGGAACAGCTGAAAGACCTAATCAGAAGAAGTTTTAGTGGGCTTGGATGGGGTGGTAAATATCTTCAAATATTTGCAGGGAAATCAAACAGAAAAAGAATTCAATTTGTTTTGCCAGCCTCAAAGGGATAATTGAGTAAAATTACAAGGAAGCAGCTTTCAGGGGGAGGTAATGAATTCTCAAATAATTAAGTTTTGGAAGTCTTGCCTGCCCCATCCTTGGGGGATGTCTGAGGATGAGTTAGCATTTGTAAAGGAAGTAATTGAGGAGATTCAAAATTCTAATGGGGGTGGAAGTGGGTTTAAAATGGAGTCACAAACTCCAGAGGTCCAAGCTACAACCCACCGGTAAATGAGTTTATTCAGCTAATGGACTTTTCTAAAACATTCTGAATTCAAACGCCTTTAGGCAGAACGGTTGGCTCTTCTGTTAGCCACAAGCCCTGCCTCTCCTCATTTAGTTTACTAGGTTTGGTGCAAAAGTAATTGTGGTTTTTGCAATTATTTTTAACCTTTTAAACCTCAATTACCTTTGCACCAACCTAATACCTGCTTGGGCTTCTGAAGTTTACCACTCCTGGTAGATGCTCTTTAATTCCTTTGATGCTGTGATTTTTATCTTTCAATCATTCATCCAGGTGCTTATGGGGCACCTACTGTGTGCTGAGTATTGTGTGAGACGCTGGAGATAATGAACCTGACAGCATCTCTGACCTCAAGAAGCATGCTATGAGAGCTTGTGAGAGGGGGTGGTGTTGAATGACTGCCCTAATAAAGGGAATTAGTAGAGGACTGCAGGAATTCAACTGCAGAAGGTGCAATTAGGACTAGTGGTTGCTACTACTAGCGAGGTGTGCTTTGACTTACTAAGAAGAGGAGCTTTTATAAGCAAGTTCTCTAGGAGAGGGGACCTTCCAGGGGGCACTGCCCTCCTCCCAGTCCCCAAGCAGGCACATCTGTTGGGGGTGCTGTGGAGGAGGGTGTGGCCCTGCAGGAGAAGTAGTATAAATGGCTTCTGTATCCGTTTCCTGCCCTAAGAATGGATCATTCATTCAAAGGAAGCAAACAGCTTTTGAAAGGTTGGTAAATTAGAAAACTAACATTGTCACACACACAAAAAAAAGAGCTGAAGAATGGAGAGATTTTTTTAAAGCCGTCTCCCTTTCCTTCAGTATATATTTCAGGAGGGAGGTGTTTTACCCTCCCATTCTTTTGCCCATAGTCTATTTTAGAGCAATTACTGAGTGCGTGCATGCTTCATACTAGACTCTTGCTCCCATAAATGCTCTATGTGCAATAGTTCATTCATCCTTTTGTAGACGAGGAGACTGAGGTTCAGAGAGTCAACACTTTGTAAGTGCTGGAGCCCGGCTTCTGCTCTGTGTGCTGCATATCCGGGCTTTAACCATCGCCACCTGCTGCCTTGTCCCGACTGGGATCTTCTGCCTTCTCTGTTCTTTCCACTGCAGTCCCAGCTACACTCTTTAAGATGGTACCAGGACTCTTCTTCACTCTTGCTCTTTCCTCCATTTCTGTCCTCACTCAGCCCTGGATTCTGCTCCTCTTGCCTGCTGTCAAGGTGCCCTTTGTCCCATTAGTTTTCCTTCCTGCTGCTTAAACAAGCCCCCTTATCTTTTGATTATTCAGCTACTTGGGAGCCAAACACATCTAGGCAGAAGATTTTCTAATAACCAGAGTAGCAGCAGAGCAGAGCAGTGGAAAATGGGAGGTTTTGATTTTGAATTAGGAGGTGGATTTTAAAAAGGAAGTGCCTCATTGATGCTAAGAAGTTTAAAAAATTGTCTTCCTATATCGCTCGTTTCAATTCACTGAGGACTCAGGCTCAGTTAGATTTGGCTCCAACTGACCAGAGCTGTGCACTGATGCTTGCCTCCAAATATGGCTGCCACTCGACCTCCACAAACAAGGCATCTTGTTTTTGCAGTGACATGCTACTTGGTACAAAGTTACAGGACACTGTGCTTGAAGAAGCTGCTCCTGGGGTTGGGTGTGACATAGTATTTATCCTTAGTGATATTTTCAAAAATACATTTGCAAATAATTTAACCCTGAAATTCTTGATATGGAATTTGATTTGGTATGTGGGTGCTGTGTGTGTGTGTGTGTGTGCGCGCGCGCGCGCTCACGTGTACTTATGTGTAAAGGGGAGGTTTTTTTTAAACAATAAAAAGGCGTGCACACACACTGCAATATACTAGAGATTATTAAATCCTCAGAAGAGCCCTGTGAAATTAATGTTATTCTCCTAACTTCAGTTCAGAGACGATGACTTACCCAAACGTACACAGCTAAGTATTAGAACCGAGGCTCCTCAGGTCTCCTGGACTCCAGAACCTTCAATTCTGGGCCATGATGAAGGGAAATAATGTTATTTTAATGCTCTAACAAGTAACTCTCCATATGTGTCGATTTTACACCTTTTCAAATCCTTTCACATATATTTGAATTTTATGCTTACCCGGTGAGGTCAGAGTCAGGTTTTAATTTCCTTTGTTTTGAGCTAAAAGGAAACTAAAGTCCAGAGAGGTAATGAGACTGTCCAAACATCACAGAGCTAACAAGTTAGTAATAAAAGCCTAAGTTTAAGCCAGATCTCCTAAGCGCCAGTTCCGGCAGCATGCAGATGAGAATGCTAATTCAGACTGTTGATCCCGTGGGTTAAATTAGACAAGCCCTCGTCTCAACTTCACCAGTGACTAAGAATCCATTTAGCAAATATTCACTGAATTATTACTGAATAGTTTCAGGAACTGTGCAGGCCTTAGCGAGGTAGTAATGGACATTGCAGGTATGTCTTGCATTCAGAGAGCTTGCAGTCTAGTGGGGAAATTAAATAATTGGGCAGGTGATTGCTATAAAGTTTGATGGACATTAAGGGACCAGATAGCAGGAGGATGGAAACCAGGTCTAAAATTCTGGAGAAGGAAGAGAAGGGGTAACCAGGTGGAGGCAGAGGAGGAGGTAGGGGCCAGAGTTTTCCAGACAGAAGGAATGTTTTAAACAAAGAGATGAGCCAAGGAAAAAGCTATAGACCAATCCAGAGATAAAAGCTGTAAAGATGTGAAGTCAGAAGTCAGCAGTTTAGAGCTTATGGTGATTCAGCAGTGAAGTCAAAGGAAAGAGCACACCAAGCTTTGCAGACAACCCCATGTCCAAATACTAGCTCCAACATTCACAAGCCGTGTGACTTTGGGCAAGTTCCTTGATGTGTCTGCATGTCCCCACTTGTCAAGGGAGATGTTAACACAAGCTTTTGCCAAGTGAATCATCAGGCTCGCAAATAATGCAAAGCACTCAACCCAGTCCTGGCAAAGGGCACCACTGCCCACCAACTGCTCCAGCCTGAAACGTGGGAGTCATCTTTGATTCCTGATTTTTTCCTCACCCCCAACCCCACACAACAGGTTGCCTGGCAAGTCCTTTCTGTACTCCCCCCAAATATCTTGCACATTCCTCCATTTGTCTCTATTCCTGCTGCTACAGTGTGAGTCCAAGCAGCCTTTATCTCCCACCTGGACTTGGGAACACAGCCCTCCCCAGTCTCCCGGCTTCCCCTCTCGGCCCCACCCAACCTCCACGCCACTCTTCACACCTCAACTAGAAGAATCTTTTAAAAACATGCACATGTCGTCCTGCTGTTTCACCCCCACTGGTCACTCCACCTTGTTCTTTGTAGAAACTCTAAACTCCTTATGAAGGCTGGCCCTGCACGATCTGGCTTGGGGCCACCTCCCGACCTCATCCCCCACTTGTCACTCATAAAGCTCAGCCTGTGCTGGCTAGCTGCTTCATCCTCAGGTTCCAGCCACTAGGCCACCTCCTCAGAAAGGATCTTCTCTGACCAATGGATTAAATAAAGCCTCCCCTGTTCATTTCTACTACCGCACCTTCTTTCATTCCCAGCCATTATTAAAATGAATCATTATACATTTATTTGGGTACTTACTAGGTTAATGGTCTGGCTACTTTACTAGGTTGAGAGCTCTGTGAGACTGAACTGTGCAGTGATGGGCCCAACGGATTGTAGCACATGTCCGGCCGGCATGAAATTGGCATGTGGTGAACACAGGCTAACTTTGTAGGGAAACTAAAGCAGGGCCCTCAATAAAGAATGGCTATTATTATTCATTAATATCCTGTTATGGTGTGTCTGTTTATGAACATTTGGTAAAAATTTCTTTCTGTCCCCATGATTTGCCTCAATTTCCAAAGTATAAAGGCTGACAGCCCAGTAGAAGGCTTTCTACCTGACACAGGAGGGTGCGGTCATTCTGTGTTAGTGGGATCACTGGACTGCCCCCCAAAACCGCTTAATACTGGATTTGTACAAGACACAATTTCCAGGCAAATCCTTGGTATGTTTTCTACTGAGACTTGGGACCCAGGGACATCCATCACTGGAGAAGTGGGTGTTCATACATACTCCTGTGTTAGCAGCTGGTATTTCTGCCTCGAGGATTTTTACATTTACAAGGTAATAATAAAAGTGGTATTAGAAACCTGCAGATGGTCTGTCTGATAGAGATAAATGTTGATTGCAAACTCCAACGTGGAAGTGGGATTGACGAGAAGTGTTACTGGGTAATTTAAGGCCCAGTAGCAGATGTCCCTGGAGATACCTTGGCCAGTCAGTTCTATTTTATTTCAGAGAGGAAATAAAACTCTGCCTGATTGGACTTTTTTTTCCCCCTAACAGAAATGAGTAGTTGTCATGATGAATCATAAAGGCCAAGGCTGCAAGGCTGGCCGTACACACCGAAGGCTGATTCTCCTCTGTGGATGTGGTCTTTGAACTTGAAATCAGGGTCAAGTTTTAGGGCTCTCCTCTTGTTGGATAAACAGGATCTCCTAGTTCTTCCCCAGACAGCCTCTGACTTCTTCGCGGAGGGGTGCTGAGATGGCTCTTCTAAGAGTGTGCATTTCAGAGTAGAGTGATCAGTACTTAGAAGTAGTAAAATAAGGGACAAAGCCAATTGATGGAGTAATACTTTGCAGCAATTTGATTCTCTAAAACAACACTGTCCAATAGAACCTTGTTCGGATGCTGGAAATATTCTGTACCCGTGCTGTCCAACATGGCAACCACTAGACACAAGTGACTGCTGAGTACGTGAAAGGTTCCTAGTGCCACAAGGAACGGAATTTTGAATTTAAATTTGAATAGCCACATGTAGCTACTGGTGATCATATCAGACAGGAGAGCTCTACACTATTCTGTGGTTGGAGGATGAGTAGCAAGAGCTGTGTGCAGGACACAGGCTGAGTGGAAACACCTAGGAGAAGGCTCCTCGGGTTTTAAGTACGCGGTGGTGGTGGTGGGCGGGGGCAGTGTCATGTCCCATGGTGGTCGAACACACACTCTCAGGTGAGAGACGTAGATTCATATCCCAGTTCTGCCAAGTTCCAGCCGTGTGACCTTTGGCAAGTTACTTAGCTTCTCCACAGTTGACATTTCTCATCTGTCAAATGAGGCTAAGACTAGAACCTACTTCCTAGGGCTGCTTAAAATCTATAATGAGTTACTACGTGAAAGCACTTAATACTGTCTGGCACAATTCATGTCTTAGAAAATTTGGTATAGTATCTTTTAATATGAAACACGATCCTCTTGGGTTTCTAAAGCCATACCGGAGAGCAGTGTTGGTGAGCTTTGTGGTCAGTGAGATAGTGGAGGAACAGAGAAAACTGACTGGGTTCATTTGACTACGCAACAGTGTGCTTATAAACAACAAAATACTACCATACCGCCTCAGCCATGGATAGCAAGTTATGCAGTGTCTCATGAAATGGACTTTCTATGAAAGTGCAACGTACTGGACCATTTATAGTTAGGCCTGGGGGTCTTAATAAATGCAGGTTCTGATTCAGTGGATGTTGGTGGGGTCTGAGGTTCTACGTTTCTCCCAGGCCCCCAGATATTGCAGATGCTACTGGCCCAGGATCCACACTTAAGGGTATCAATCCAGTCTAGGGCATAATACCCTATTTTCATGACGAGGCGATGGAGACTGAGAAGGGGAAGCTTAAGGTCATAGGTCAATTAGAAGCAGAGCCAAGGCTAATCCTCCCCCGTTGCCCACTCGAGTGTCATGCGCACTTTTGCACTTCCCAGGTGGCTATAGCCTCTTGCATTACAGGAGAGTCAGCAGTTTGCAAAATGTCCTTCTGTCTTGTACTTCCTTTTCCGTTTGTCAGCCAAGATAACAAAGGGTGGAGATTACTCCACTTGCCCATATTCTTCCAGTTAGTGACTCACCTGTTGAGATGTGCTGACTCGCACCCCCACTTTCCTTCCATGATACCAGCCACCTCTGTCACTCCGTTCTCCATCTTGAGGGAGCTCCAGGATGGATGTGATGATGGCTGACAATACGAATCTTGGCAGAGACTTAGGAGACAGTCTGCCTTTAGGAAAACACACAGCACAAAATGGCAGAGTAAAAAGAGTCAAGAAGAAATGTCTCTTCTTTTTTCAATGTCACAAACACAGGATTTTAGAGCAATTATTACAAACTGAGCAGGAGCCATGGACTTAAAGCCTGTGCAGAAGCCATTTTTTTGGAATCTTATGTTTTACTCCTAGAGAGCCTAAAATGAATGGCAGCTCCAAGTGAGAAAGGTGGAAATGAAGCACCAAACTATCAGGGAAAAGAAAATATTTCCTTGGTAGGCACAAACTGCAGTTTCTTAAGACAACTTGGTAAAAGAGATCGAAACTTAGAACAATTATGATCACTGTTCACTGACTCCAGGTGACCTTGGATAAAGGGGTATGTGTGTGTGTGCATACACGTGTGTGTGTGTGCATACACATGCATGTGTGTGCATGGGTGTGGGTGTGTACACATGTGCTCAAGTGCAACACAGGCAAACACACGTCGACCTCCCTACTTTCCCATATGTGTGGTGTCATACTCAGTTCGTATTACCATCCGACCAATTTCACAAATGTGTTGTCACGATGAGTGAAATGACATCTGCAAAACCTTCCAGAGAATTCTGAAAATTTTGGCCTTTTTCTCGATGTTCTCTCTTTATCTGCTTCAGTGGCCACGGTAGGTTCAGATAGTGTTCTAGGTCTTTGCCATCATGTAATTTAGATTCTAAGAGATAAATGTCAAGAACTAAGAATTCAGTCTTGTTGAGGTGCTGATAATTAAATGAATTTGTGGCCTCTGCCTAGCAGATCTAGATCACAGATAGAGCTACATATTTTGGGGTCCCATCTTGGGTGAGTTAGCCAACATAGATTTCCTTTTGAGACACATTCCCTCTGCATGATCTCAGTTTGTTGGGATGCTTTGTGAACCAGTAAGGTATCCTTTAAACAAAATACCACTTTCAAAACCAATCCACTTTTCTCCTAAGGTGTAGTTTGTACTTCAGTCATATCTGAG
Source organism: Rhinolophus sinicus (assembly GCF_057876585.1). Classification (NCBI taxonomy): domain Eukaryota; kingdom Metazoa; phylum Chordata; class Mammalia; order Chiroptera; family Rhinolophidae; genus Rhinolophus; species Rhinolophus sinicus. Next base: position 87,105,226 of record NC_142505.1, on the reverse strand, counting down.
TTACTATGTTACATTGCTATCAATGAATTCCTTCCAAAGGTTGATACGAACACAGAACTGATTGAATAGGAGGGCTTTGGCTAATACACAAACTGAAGTGTATTAGATGATGTCACTTCTCCATCTTCTGCCCAAATATCTTCTTAGATAAATGGAAAAGATGTATCTGCTTTTCATTTTCAAAACCATTGATTTTTGCTGCAATTAGAGAATGAAGAGCTGGACCAGGCAAGAGTCTTTCCCGCTTTTAAAAACAGCATTCAAGGAGCCCAGCTGTTTTATTGGCTTTCTCCCATTGCAAGGGTAGCCGGGCAATGTTCCTTGAGTCAGCATGCCATTATTGCTGGGTAAAGAAAAGAATGCGTCTGCGGTCTACTGAAAGGTCTGCAGATGACTTTGTGCTCAAATGACTCGGGGTCCCCAAATGGTTTCCCAGTCGTCCACTTTCCATGTAATGAGAGCTGTGGATATTTCTGAGCGCAGTTTGACCTGCATTCTATTGATCTAATCATTCGGCTAATCACCGTCTGCAATTAAATCCTTCTCCTTGCAATAAAGTTAATCTCTTCCTGGCACATAAAATCTGACCCCCACAGCTTGAGTGAGGAGAATGGCTGTTGTTTATGCTGCTATCTTGGGACCTGGCAGCTTTATTCCGAAGGCCAAAGCAACTCTTGTAGCTGGGGAAGTTGCACCCTTCGCGAATTAAAATGTTAGGATGCTTTTCTTTACTTCTAGACTCCTCCCCACCCCTGCTAGGCCAGCTTGTTCCCACTCAGCCTCACATCTTCTCTAGAGCCCAGCACGGGGTGTGAACCACTGCACATGCTTTTCCTCAAGCCACCTGCTGCTGTTTGTTGTTAAGGCCATTAGCACACACTTTGCAATTATTCTGTTGGCCCCTTTTTGTTCCAGCTTGAAGAGATTGGTGTCCAGCACATAAAGAATTCATTTTGGAAAGTCCACAATCTCTGCCCTGCCTTCAGCTCACTCTAAGGGGCTCCTTGTTGCTTCTAAACAGAATCTGATTTTGTCTTTCTAGACAACATTAAATGATTCATTCATTCCCTTGGCAAATATTTATTGAGGGACAAGTCAAAACCCTGGCTGTCAAGGTGTTTACAGTGTACCTGAGAAGGTAGTCCATTTAAAAGGCAGTCGGTCAGGCGTGGAGATGGCGGGGAGAAGGCAGGCAGCGGAACCATGAACTTTGTACACAGATGGGGTTAGGTTCCAGTTCTAGGTTTGCCAAATGCGAGTAATGACACCTGAGCAAGTTACTGAGCTTCACCAAGCCTCAGTTTCCTCATCTTTAAAAATGCAGCTAAAAGTGCCTATTTCATTGGATGTGGTGAGGATTCAGTAAAATAATGTACCTTAGGATGCCTATAGCAATACCTGGCACATAGTAAGTGGTCAATAAATGTTAGCTATTATTGTCACCTTATTTAATCCTCAGAATTGTATGAGCCAAGTCCTACTTGGCTTCCAACTCTCGCTGCCGCCACTTTACAGATGTGAAAACTGAGGCAAATTAATATGCCAAAGACCACATAGTTCACAAGTGGCAGGCTTACACAGGGCTGCCTAACACTATCATTCACCTTCCTTACCATTCCCCCAGGCTGACTGGGCTAAGCTTTCCTTATGTTTTCAGGAGCCACATACATCACAGGGTTTTTGAGAAACTTGATTTGCTAGATGTTAGTGATCACTCAAATTAAGCCACGTGACTTAGCTAGAATATGACATTTTTCAAATATTCGATTGTGGGTTCTTTCCTCCCCACGTCCATGTGAGTATTTCTCTTCACATAGAGAATTTTTATTAAATGCCTAATTAAAACTGGTTGGATTCTCACTTACAAGAGTTCTCAGTTCTGAATTTAAATGTAATGATGTATTGAAATATTAATGATCTTTATCTTTAAAAGTCTCTCAATTGTACTAAAGTTAACAAATGTAGCTGATAATCCCCAGCACTGTCTTGGAACATTCTCCCACGCACGGCGTTTGCTGGGGCTTGCGTCATCGTTCTAATGGTGGGTTTTCCACAATGCCGGAAATACACAGTGTAGGAAAATTTTGCATCACAAATTGCCTGGAGATTCAGTCTCCTAATAAATACTTTCAAGATGCTCTAATTCAAGCTAAGTAATAATAGCTGTAAAACATTTAGAGAAATTGACAGTGTTCACCATGGAGCAAACATTGTTTCTGAGAGAGAAGCAGAATTTGCATCATATAGAACTCAGTTCATTCCTACTCTCTGTACCCTGCCGGCCTCCTATGGCACGAACATTCCTTATGGCTCTGGTTTTATTAATGTTGATAGTAAAGACAGGAGAAAAATTTATCTGAGGCTTAATTCTAATAGCCAGGTTGGACTCCTTCCAACTCCCCAGAAGTCCTTTGGGTTCAAAGCACTTGTATAACTCATGCTGGCTTCTGAGCCTTAGGGCATAACATAAAGGTTAAGTCTCTTTTTTTGTGAGTGTCCTTTGTGGAACGACCTTGATACATCCTTCTCCCACCACCACCATGCCTTGGAGGGTCCAAGCTCAGGGACAATTGTATACCAACCTGCCTACAAAACCCTACTTGTAGGAAATCCCATGTCTTATCTGGCTAAATAACTCGGACCATATGTTCAGGTCCCAAAGCTTGGGATTTTTCAGAACAAGTTCAAATGTGCCTATTTGCATCACCTGGGGATATTGAAATTCCAAACACAAGTTCATTGTCACATAACTCATTATCTTCCCTTGGATTTGGTACTTAATGTGAACTTTGGCAACAGATGGAATGGGATGATGTTCCAGGAGCATTTACTGATTCTTTTGTGCTTACAAATACACACAAATAGTGATAATTTGCACTCAAATGAAACTTCCAGAGCCAGGCAGTGCCCTCAGGTATTCATTTGCCACCCCCTGTTGGGTTCTTGGGTAGAATTTAATTATCCAACGAATTTGGGGGTAGCTATGCCAGATGTTGGGTACTGACCCAGCCATTTCACATGGAAGGAGCTGATAACATTCCAGAGAGAACACAGAAAGCAGATTTGGGAGGTGGGTCTCTCAGTGGGAGAAAAAGGGGCTTGAACCAGGGGCTTAAAATGTGTTGTGAGTTCTCAGAGCCAGATGGTACGTACCTCTTAAGCCCCAAGACTGGTTAGGAATTTCAGAGGGTCATTCAGGAAGGTCTGGGAGCACCCCCCAACCTCTGTTAGATACAAAGAATCTCATCATTTAGAACCAGTTTAGGACCCAGCTTTTGTCTTTTTACAATAAAAACGAAATTACCCAGTTGACTTGAATAACAGACACATACTCCTCCCTCTCGTTCCAGCCTGGTTGAGTGGGGTCACTTGAAGAACTAACTAATTTTCGAAGTTGAGCTTATGTATGGAGGAGTTATTGCAATTATGATTTGTTCCTAATAAGATGTGTTAATAGTATTATGATAGCATAATAGCTGGCATTGATTAAGTGGGGCTTTTGTACCAGGCACTGTGCTAAGCACCTGTACATCCCTTTCATTCGCTTAACAACCCATGAAGTAGATAATCATAATTTTCCCCTTTTGTGGGTGAGTGAATAAAGCTTAGTCTTACCACATAACTGCTTGAGGTCCGGCAGCTAATAAGAGACAGAGGAGGACAGCCTGACTCCATAGCCCATGCCTTTTCCCATCATCCTCAGGACTGAACTTGACCTGCTGAGGGTGACTTCCCTCCCCATCTGAGGAAATCTGCTCTTCTCCAATCTCCACTCGAAGGGTTCATAGAGCAGCCCTAGTATTTTGTGCCCTGTGGCATCCCGTCCTCATCCAAACACAGCTGACCGGACTGGAGAGGAAAGACTGATAGAAACACAGCCGCTCAGTAGGCTGGCTTGTGACCTCTGATGGGGCCTAGAACTTCCCTCCCCACCTTGCCCTCTAGCCCCAACAAAAAAGGGAAAAAAGGAGTTAGCTGAGGATGCCTTCTCTTGGGAATTTAGGCTAGAAAATACCACCAAATTATTTAGCTTTTAGAGCTTAAGATGAAATGAAACCATGAGGTCAAGTGAAGTAATGGGGCTGCAGTGAATATGAGTAAGCAGAGAAATTCATTTGGTAGCAAGAGCATCAGAGCACACACATAGAGAAGCAGAAGGGTCGTGAGAAAGGGAAAAAGGAGCCAGGAGCTGTGGATGCTCAAACCTTGATGCCTTGTGAGTCCCAGTCCATGGGGATCCTTACACTATATAGCGGTGAAGGTAAAGTGAAAACATTTATGTAAATCACCCAGCAGAATGGCATAGTTAAGTGATCAATATAAGTCAGCACTATTATGTTTATTATTGTTAGAATTTTAATGTGATTTGTCTTTTACTTGTAAGATACAGACCAACCTCTCATTCCCAGTTTACCAAATTGCATACAGCTAGGGTTATGAAAAGCCATATTCTTTCTTTCGTCATTGAATTGGATTCCTTAATTGTTATAATTTATAATTCAAATTTCAGCTTATGATTATCTTAGTTTTCTTTCGAATGGATTCCACACCCACTAATGAACTATCATGTCAAGCAATGGGGAGCTATTCCCATAATCTGTTTTCCTCCAATCCACCTTCAGATGCTAATGAGAAGTACCATGGAGACATCAGCCATTAGTATGCATGGGCCGATATAAATCATGGACTATGGATCATTGAGCATCTTTGTTGTAAAACAAATGGCCTGTGGTCAGTTAATCATACAAAGAAACATCTCCAGGGCCTCCTGGCTTTATTCATAACCCCTAAATCCGTTTGCAGTTTTATAAACAGAACATCTGTTAAAATATGCAGAAATTACAGTCACAGTCATTACCAAAGAGCTCTATCGCTTTGGCAGACTTTTTAAAAGCTTTTGATGGTAATCTTCTCTCTCTCTGATTCATGCTCTATTCCCATTCTTGTCGAATCTCTTTTGTTCCCCTCTGTTCTTTTAGGTTACAACACTTTGAACCCAAGACTGGAAAGTGGACATGTGTTGTCCAGGCCAGGTTGGCACTGTGCCAGTCTGCAGCATAGCAGAGTAACTGTAGCTTAGCCATATTCCTTGGCAAACCCATACATTTCAGGTGTGCAATATGCATCGCCTCTAGCAGCCAGAAGGTGAGAAACCCTAATTGGTTTCACACCTCTTTTACGGACCTTGGACTCTTTCAGTACAGGCATTAACCAACAAGTAGATAGAGCTCCCTACCAACACCAGCAGCACCCCAAATCTCCCATTCTCTCTCTCTCTCTTTCGCTCTCGCTCTCTCGTTACAATTTTTACTGTGTTCATATTTAAATTAGCCTGGTGCAGTTAACCTCTAAGACAAAGACCAGAAGAAATACGGACATTGCCAGGTAACAAGATTTGATATAAGAACCTAGACTGGCCCCCTCCGTGTTTCGTGAGGAAATCATTAGTCCACCTAAGAACTGGGGAGGAGGTCAACTTTCTTTAGTCATGGCTTTGTTCTGTCTGCCCTGGAATGGGAGTCAGCAGACCGTCCTCACAGAAATTGAAAAGTCGCTTTTGAGTGTTCCGTGTACTCATCCTTAGGCATAAAAGGTTTTATAAAGTCTCAGGTGAGCCTGAATAGATCTTTCTCCATGCGCCCGCAAGGAAAAAGAAGACAGTGTGCTCAAGTTGCTAAGAGCAGACTCTGGGGTCGGACAGACCTGAATTCCAGATCTGCCAGCCGTCAGCTGTGTGCCTTCGAGAAAGTTAATTCTCAAAGCTGTAATAGTAATGCCTACCTCAGAGAGTTATTCAGAAGGCTCAAAGAGAAGGTCCCAAGCAAAGCTGCCAGCCCTGTGCCTGGCTCATGAAGTGCTGAGCGAATATTTGTTTTTCCTTGTGTTATTTTTTTATTGATTTTGTTCTTAGTACCAGCACATGGTCAGATTATGTTAGGTGTTGAATTTAACACCAGTACAACCTTCTTTTTTAAGTACTTAAATAATTTAATTTAAGCATTCACTTGTCCAAGAATATTTCTTAAGCACCTACTCTGGGTTCCGTACACGAGTGTTCTTATGGCGCGTGAAGATTTATCCTCCCACACGTCTCCATCAGAAAGGAGCTCATGGGTACGAATCCACATAGCATGTGTTATATAGGGAAGATGCAAACCAAGGACTGTGGAAGTTGTGGGTAAGAGAAAGAAATGACCTCTAGGGAAGGCTTCATCGGGGACAGGAAGGGGAGCCAGGAGTTTGGAGCCAGGGTTAGGAGAGCCTTAACTGGCTAAATTTCATTGGAAGATGAAAAACAGTAGCCAAATGAGGCAACAGAGTGGGAAAAGTTGGGATAACGAAGGCAAGGAATGGACCAATTTGCCTTCCAGGGGAATCAAGAAGGATTGGAGGGTGAAAGCCAATTAGAGGATCTAAGCCAGACTCACCAAGCCGGTGAAGAAACAGGAGGATAAAAATGGAAAGCTCCTCAGAAAGAAACTAAAAATAAGACACCTGCCTGTGTAGGATGGAGTACTTACAGGAAGGGTGGCTCTGAAAGAAGATTAATGACTCGTTCATTTCGCAGCCTGCACCTGAGACAAGCTCTGGTGTTCTTCCATATTCAGGGCAGTTCCTGGCACTTGTGGCTACACAGCTCCTGCCAACCTCTGAACTCCAGGAGCTAAACCGCGCTTCTTCAGTCAGCAGCTTTCTAAGCTTTCAAAAGGAAAATTGCAGTTGTGCGTTGGCGTCCTCAGTGCCAATTAAAATGTCAGGCTTCGAAACAAACAAATACAGATAACAAAGAGGGGGATAATGTTTTAAAATTAGGTTCTCGGGAGTCTCCCATTCATTTGGAGCTCGCAAGACAGTCACTGCATGTTTAGTAAGTACCATTTCACAACAGTAATGGCTGGAAGCAGCAGATGCCCAGCAGATAGGTCTCTCTAAGCTCACGGTTACAAACATATCTTGTTATATCATACTCAGCACGGAGGCAGTGTCTTTCAGCTTTACAGCTCTTATGAACATTAATCCCTCCAGAGGCCAGAAAGACTGATGTTATTGTCCTGCTGCTAAAAATAGAGTAAAGAAACAAAGCAAGAGAGCCGGTTTTAAAAATCCGGATGGCGAGTTCAATATACCCAGACCCACTGTATAATGCTCAGTACACACAACATCACTGCATAATTAAATAAACTGTGTAAATACCCAGAGGTCATTAGTGGAGTAGCTCGTGGAAATGAAAAAATTAGCAATAGTGGCATGGATTTTTTTTAAAGCAATTATTTGCTTTATGTGATGACAAAAATCCACAGATGGGGCATCCTCAAGTTCCTGAGCATCTGAAAGCCTTTAAAGCATGACTATATTCACACTAAATAATAGCCAACTGGATGTACATTAGAGCACTTTTTCCTATTGGTTGCAATGGAACAGTGCGTGTTATTATAGGGATCATGGTGGACCCTCTTCTTGCTGTGAGAACACAGCAGGGATGTTGAGAGTAAGAATAGAGTCCCAAAAGTTTTGGAAGAGTTTAGCTGATTTCCTACTTCCACCTTGAAAGGTGGGGTTCCTATGTGAGGGGGCACGGGCTCCCCAATCAGAGTGAAGTCAAGCTGGTTCTTCCCATTGCCAGTGGCTCTATAGCACGTCACTGTCTCCTACAAAAAACCAGAGTAGACCTTGGGTAATGGGAGGATGCAGGAGGTGAGTAGACTCGTGAGAAATCAGTGGCCTAAGTAAAAGCTTGAGCTTCCCGACCAGGCTTAGAAGCTTCAGGACAAAGAATGCCCTTTGACAATGGTGGCTACCAACAGGCTTCCTAATTTGGCCTGATTCGTTTCATTTTTATCATTGGGCTTATAGATGGGGTTGTCCAAATTGTCCATTTGATAATTCATTTAGAAAATCTTTATTACGCATCAGTTAGGGGCCAGGTACTTGCTAGGCATTTGTTGGAGAAATACCCTGCTTCCCCAAAAATAAGACCTAGCTGGACATCAGCTCTAATGTGTCTTCTGGAGCAAAAATTGATATAAGACCCAGTCATATTTTACTATAAGACTGGGTCTTATATAATAATATATAATACCAGGTCTTCTATTAATTTTTGCTCCAAAAGACACATTAGAGAGTAAGAATAGACTCCCAGAATAGAGCTGCTTGTCCGGCTAGGTCTTATTTTCGGGGACACACAGTAGCGTGTTCCTTGGGTTATCATTCCCTTGACTTCAGGGATCTTGTCTTATTTGCCTCTCTTTTCCCCCAAGGCCCTTAACACAGTGTATGGCACATAGATGACATTCCATGAGTGTAAATGAAAAGAAAAAGAGTGATCTACCATTTGCAGCCAGCAAAGCAGTGAGATGCCAGGGAGGTGGCATTTTATCTCCCAACAACCTAAACCTAGCCCTTAATAAAAACTGCATTGCACATAAAGAGACCAGTGGGCAATTTCAGTTCTACTCACTCCATGCTTTATGATGGCTCTGTCTTTTATGACGACTTGGCTGAGGGACAGTTATGTTTAGACTTGGAAGCATGAAAGGGCAGATCACTTGACTGCACCCACTTGCAGCACATGTGGACGCACATGAAAATGTCCTTTATTTTTCTCATTTGTCAAGCTAATAAAATGATGCCACTGCATTTCTGAAATCCTCTTCGGACATCAGATCACTGCAGCGCCGTTCTTGTGTGGATGTTACCATCATTTGAGTCAGCAGCACAAACCACTGAATGAATGGCTGCAGTGGAAGAGGCGAAGTTGAGCTGCTTGTTAGGCAGTAACTAGACAGCTGAGTGCAATAGCAAAATGCAAAGTGGCAAAAAGTAGGGATAGCCTGTGTACATGTTTATATCCAGATGAGGAGGTTCATAGAAAAAAATGGCAATCACTAACAATTTCAGAGCATTTATTGTGTGCCAGACACTATACTATGCTAGTAATTTTGTGTGTTATCTAATCTTCTTAACAGTCCTTAACTGGATACTTTCACTGGCCCCATTTATAGATGAAGAAACCGAAAATATGCTCATGACCATGCAACTAAGAGTCCATGACCCAGATCACTAACACTACATTGCTATGTATATTTAACACAACATGGTTAAAATAATGGGTGTTGATGGACCGTTGGTTGGCTGGAAGTGAGAATTTATTCTTCTTCTCCCCATATTTTCATTTGCACAAAAATGTAGAGGTAGAAATCGCTGTTTTCTTGCATTTTCTGCTTTACAAATTAGTCCAATTTCATTTGCTAGCCTCCCAGTGAAACCAATAAATTGGATGAGGCAGTGGTTCTGAAAAAATTCTGAAATTAAAATGAAGCTACACCATGTTAATGTGGTGATTAATCACAACACTAAAATAGAGACAATTTGAAAGGACTGTTTTCAAAACCCCAAGTAGAAACCGAAAACAATAGGATGTACAAACATTTGGTAATGGCTTTTTGTGCTGAAGGCCATCATTTTTGCAATTACCTTTAGATTCTAACCACGTTGGGAGCAAATATTAGCTATTTTCCTCGTGTTTTTCTGGGCTTACTCAATTGCTGAACTACATGAGTTATGTGCATTTCTGAGAAGCTCTGTGTTTGTCTGTTTGATCAGAACTAGAAAGGAAGTGGGCATTCACACCTACCCATTTTATTTATAGCTCTGCTTTGGCAGATATATATATATATATATTTTAAATATATATATATATATATATATATATATATATATATATATATATATATATTTAAAAAATAGTCGCTAAAATTAAATGCTATTACACTTTGATTGTAACTGTCATTAGGTGAAGATATCCAACTAAGCTTGGGTCTCCACTGATAGATGCAAGACATAAATTTCTCACACATCTTTTCAATGAGTATTTAGTAAAGACCCCACTATTTGCTGTGTGAAGTTCAAGCGCCACTTTATTTACTAATATGAATAAGTAAATAAGATCAGTTTAGTTCAAGTAGGAAATTGATTACCAGTTAACAAAAGAAAACTGAAGATCTTTACAAAGACTATCAAACTATTTTGCCAAGCTAAGCTGTAGTCTTTAGCCATGTACAGAGGTCTTCCTTCTGACCCAGTCCCATTTGTGAAGTTAAGATGAATTAAAGTCCAATCTTATTGGTCTTTTGCGGGTGGAGAGCTATTGGATAGAGATGAGCCAAAGCAGATTTCCTATGGTAGTGTTTCTCAAAAAGGTATTCAGAATTTCCTGAGACATGTGTCAAAATGAAGTTCCCAAGGCCCATTCAGTATATACTGAATCAATGTCTGGGATGGTCACACAGGAATCTGTATCTTCTAACAGGATCCCCAAGGGAATCAAAGTATGAGGCCACTGAGCAAACTGTTAGAATAGAGTGACTTCAGCTCTAACCTTTCTCTCGACATTGAGGCATTATATTTGCAGCCAGCCTAGCTCTGGAAGCAGGAAATAGTTCTTTTAGCTCAGTTGGCCACTCTTACCCTGTTTCCCCCCAAATAAGACCTAGCCGGACAATCAGCTCTAATGTGTCTGTTGGAGCAAAAATTAGTATAAGACCTGGTCTTATTTTACTATAATATAAGATCAGGTCTTATATAACATAATATAATACAATATCAGGTGTTATATTAATTTTTGTTCCAGAAGACGCATTAGGGCTGCTTGTCCGGCTAGGTCTTATTTCCAGGGAAACACGGTACATCCTGGACACGCTCCTTATTGCTAATCCTAAATATCAGTCAGTTGATTAACCACAGCCGCTGGGGAACAGGCAGCAGTATTGAGTAATAGTTAAGAGCACAGACTCTGGAGCCAGGCTGCCTGGCTTTTCAGTCCCTGCTCGTCTACTTACCCCTGTTTATACACAGTTGAGTGAGCACATGTGCTCTTGGCCAAGGTACTGTGTGATCTTAACATCTGTAAGCTTTGATTTTTCTCAACTGTGAAATGAGGATAGCAATAATAACTGACTTCCTAAGGTTATTGTAGGGCTTCAATGAGTTGATTAAGTGAATTAGTTCTTGGATCCATTCTTTGCATCTACAGTTACCCCCTTCATGATTCCATCGAATTTCGTGACTTGAAACACTACATGGTCACAACTCTCAAATTCATGTCTTTGCTCCAGTCCTCTCTCTTGAACTCAGAATTATATATATCCACTGGTTCTTCAGAAGCGCCACACACGTGTTCAGTAAAACATGTCAGACTTAATATTTTCAAACTGCACTCCTGATCGTCTTCTACACAAACCTTTTCTACCTGCAGCTGTCCGTTTCATAGTTGATGCAACTTCCTCCTTGTAGGCCCTCAGGCTAAAAACCTTGGAATCATTCTTGACTCACATTCCACATGCAATACGTCAGGAAATCCTATGGGTTCTACTTTTTCAAATCTATCCAGAATCCAGTCTCTTTTTCTCTACTTTCACTGATCCAACCCATTATCTAACAAACATTGTTGCAACAATCTCCTGCTTCGACCCTTGCCTCTGACCCCTACACATATCCCTGAGACAGTAGCCAGACTGATTTCAGGAAGAATTGAGGTGAGATCACGTCACGCCTCTCTTCAAAGTCTCCCAAGGAGTGTCCATCTCATTCCGTGTAAAAGATTTCATATGGTGGCCTGTAAGGCCCTACGCCATCAGCCCTTCAGTTTCCTCTCTGACCTCATTCCTGGGCTTTCTCCCTGCTCAACAGCTTTTTTGCTGCAGCTTCAACTCACCAGTCCTCAGGGGCTTAGCACTTGATATTTCTTCTGCCTGGACTGCTCTTCTCCCTGCATAGCCAATTTCCTCTTGTCCTTCGAGACTTGGTTCAAGTGTTGTCTTTTCAACGAAGCCTGTATCGACTACCTATTTAAAATTGAAATACCCTTCTACTTTTGACCCTTCTGATCTGTCTTAATTTCATAGTTTTCATAGTCATCTTCTAGCATACTATATATTTATTCATCAGTGTTATTATTTATCATATAAATATCTCCCTTCACCAGAATCTGGGTTCCAAAAGAATACTTGTTTGTTTGTTTCTTGCTATACAGCCAAATTCCTCAAACAGTACCTGGCATATAGTAAGTGTTCAAATATTTGTTGAATGGATGAGTACATGAACAATTTGGAGTTGGGCTAGAATATAGTTTATAATTTTCCACAGGTTTCTGTCCTGGCTCTTGAGCTGTTTAACATTTTTTGTCACTATATTGGTCAGGAATCTTTTGTGACGGGCTGAAAAATCTTGCTGAAAATTTGCTTAATAAAAAATTTCGCGCACACAACTTAAAAGTTCAAAGGAATACTAGCTTCAGATAAGGCTTGATCCAGAGCTCAGGTATGTCACCCTGGGTTGGTAGTCTCTCTGTTCTGCTTTTTATGAAAACCCAGAAGTTGTTCCAGGCTATCTATGGTTAAAAAAAAAAAATTGGCTTCAAAGCACCTTAAATCCTTAGGTAATATCTCCTAACACCTCATTAGGTCAATTTGGATTCTCTGCCCATTCCAAAATCTTTTTCCTATGTTTAGTGAGATGGAATACCTGATGGACTTAAGCCAATTCAGGTCTAACTCTCATGTTAAGGGAGGAAATACTGCCACCCAAATTTTACTTGAGGATGACAAATGGAAAAGGCAGGAGACTGTTGGCAGAAAAAGGGACAAATGCTTACTGATGAGACAGCCAATGGTTTGGTATAATAGTAGTGAGTACATGCTTATTAAGTTAAATATGGTAGCATAAGGTTTGGGAATTCAAGCCAAAATAACATATGGAAAAACTGATGGATTTCTTCATTCATTCAAGAAGTAGAATAGCATCTGCAGAAGCACAGAGGTATGAAAATGTTTGACATGTTTGGAGAGCTGCGAGGAGTTGGTGTGAAGGGAGAGAGAGTAATATGTTGGAAACTTCTCAGTATAGCAACAAAAGTCTGGACCTAACTCTCATTGGTCCAAATTGGATTATTTTTTATGTCTGAACCAGTGCGCCCTTGCCAGGGGTATAAAATATGTGGATTAGCTCAGACCTTAAAGACACACATGCGCATATACACACATACACAGACACAACAGATTAGATTGAGGAAAATGAAAATCAGGATTTTCTTAACAGAGAAAGGAGAATTGATGTTGAAGAGGTACTAGAGCAGAAAAAAGATCTGCAAATCATCTCAGGGTACACCAGGGGACCAAGATATATCAATATGACATTGATATAATTATAAAGTTATATGACATTGAACGTGGTGATAAGATGAGATATAGTGTGAGAATTGTAAAATTCCCTGCCATATCTTTTCAGAAACACCCATACCCCTCCTCTCATCAGTTTTTGAATTGTGCATGTGTCCTTCCAAAGGGCAGAGAAGCAGGTCCAGGACAGGTGACTACACATAGCTGAGTCCTCCCATGGCAGGTAGCCTATGTCTGCCTTCTCTTTTTCATCTTTCTTTGAGGCTTAAAGAATACTTTTTTGCGTGGAAGAAAAGAAAGCCTACAAGTTAACTAACGTACAGCACTGGCTGAGACCTCTGTCCTTGCTGCTGCGCTTGTGGATCTAATCAGTGAATTCAGAATTCAAATGTGAAGGCCTGACCCTTCTCCTAGAGTTCATTTTATTCAGCCCCCAAAACACCACCCCACTTCCTCCTTCTCCTCAATGCCAAGTGGACTGTCTTGTGGACAGTCGTCATATACGTCATTCTTCTCGGTATTGCCAGATTTTTGGAGGAGCAGATGTAGCTGTCTGATGGAAGGGCATTGATGGCGGGAGAGCGGGGAGCATGAGGATTAACGCCTGTGACTTTGTCCTTGGGAGGAGGTGTTCAAGCAAGGCTGCCTCACAGCTCTCAGTGCAGGTGTCCTCCTGGACGAAAGTAGATGTCGGCCCGTCTTCCTGTGCTTGTTCTGAGGCTCCCCCTTTGCACACCGATCTCCGTTGCCTTGCTGGCGTAATTAAGCACTCCCAGTGCTGCTGCCCCAGTTTCTAGGCCATGGATATGGAGAGCTGCCCTCACCCGTGCCAGCCCCCAGCATGTTCCCTTGTTAAATTATGCATATGCTAATGAAGTGTGAAAATCAGCCAAATAACAACTCTTTCTAATCACTTAAGGTCCCAAGAGCAAAGGGGCTTTTTTCTCCCCCCTGTTCTCTTAGTTTTGGGGTGATTGTTATGATTTGCAAACCAATCGGAAGCACAATTCTCTGGGTGTTTCTCCTCTCCCAGCTCTCTTCCACAGAAATGAGGGTAATTGGCATTCTCACTTCTACCTCAAGTGAGAAGAGTCTTCTGGAAAACCAGTGACCCACTGTGCCCTTTTCATTTGCATCTGGGGCTGGATAATCCCTAGTTTTACATTCATACACAGAGCAGTCCCGAAGGGCAATTAACCAGACTACATTATTTCCTGCCCCCTGGAGGGCCAGTGTTTGAAAATGCCCCCCCAGAGATGGTGTAGGCAAGGCCCTTGTGTTGTGATTACATTTTACCTTGGCGTTTCAGTCGTCATCTCTGAGTCTTTGCGACTCCACCTGTTATCCTCATAGACATAGTAACGTTCTCTTTCTCCCTGATCTCACCCATGCCTGCCTGTCAGACCATCGTCAACACCCTCTCCCATCACTTACCATGTACCACCTTGGGACATTTGCATTCTTGGAAAGCTTTTTTGACAGATGTCTGTATATATATATATTGGCTTCTTCCCATCCTCAGGTCTCTCAGCTCAACTGTCACTTCTCAGAGAGGCCAACCCTGACCACCTAGTTAATGTTAAATCCTATCCGTCCTTATCTTATGTCACCCCCTCTTTATTCACTTCAAAGCTCCAATCCTGATATCATCCCGTTCCTTAGATTTATTGCCTCTGCCCTCTCTCTTTGAAGGCAGGGGACCTGGAATGTCTTCTTTGCCACCATGTCACCAGGTCCCAGCACATGCCTGGCACACAGTAAAAACACAAAAAAGGTCTTTGCATAAATTAATGGTGTTTGCAAGTATCTTTGAGCAGTTTCTCACGTTGTAGTGTAAGGTTTTGTTTCTCTGGCTGTTTCGTTGTTTGCTCCTCCAAGGAAGGAACTTCATTGCTTTCATATTTGATTTCTGTATTGAGCACGCAAGCTAGTTATACTGTTCATACTGATTCCACAATCATTGATGATAGTGCATATTTTACTGAAAGTTCTATGGAGACTGGGGGTTATGTCACACACTGTAGAGTTTTTTGTCTTGCTCCCTTGTCTTGCCCACTTGCCCCCCAAATTTCAGGTATTTTTCTCCCTCCTTTTGACCAGCACATCCACTCAGAAATCCTCTTTCCTCCTTCTTTATTCAGAGAAGAATCAGCTGTTGCCCTTGGAGTCCACCCTACCCAGCCAAACAAAAGTCTCACAGTGATCTGAAACAGCGGCCACCTTTTGTTCCTGAAACACGCTCCTTAGGGACCTGAGTTCATTCCAACATATTTGAATGAATAAATCACAACATAGATGTTATCTTGGTCCCAACTGATCTGAGCCCTTCTTTCATTTTATTCATTTATTCAACAAATACTTATTAATGTTTGTGCCAAGTGCTGGGGATACAAGTGAGCAAGATTGATTTGCTGATGCTGAGGTCTCTGGGAGGAACTCGGGAGGGTGAATGAATACCGAGGTTTGTGTGAGTCTAAACCCCAGAGCAGAGAAGTACGCCTCTGTTGTTGCAGGGGGTCTAATTGTAAACCCAAGGACTGTATTTAAAGAGAACCCTTCACTGCAGATTTTAAAGTGCTTTTCCAAACTACCTAATGCGAAGATTCTAGGTTTATCTGCCAAAGTCAACCTCCTTACTTTGGAGAGCAATTGCTCTTTTTTAACCAGGGTGGGCTAAAGAGGAAAATGTGGTTGGTGCGTGTGGAATTGACCATCATCTAAACTTTGCACAGAGAAAGTTGAAGCTAAATTACATTTTTCAGAGCTTCAGAGGGATTTTATTTTTTCTTTCTAATCCAAGACACCAAATATAGCTAAATTCAGTGGAAGCTGGTTTGTAGCTGAACCACATGAGAACGCCGTAGGCGATTCCAGAGGTGCTAACACAACAGCCTGGAGGGGAGAGAGGGACAGATTTCCTATCATCAGCTGGAAAAGCAGGCTTCTATCTATCAAGCCTATTCAGTTTTAACACTGCCTCCCAGAGCAGAGATGAGAAAGAGTTTGCTACTCAGCTCCTTACCACAGTGGATAGAGAGAATAATAGAGTTAATGGTTGGGTCAGAGATGTGTTGTGTTAGTGGAGCAGGATGTTATTACACGTGTCAAGGTTTGCGCTTAAAGAAAGAAAAATACAGGGGTTGACACTGGTCCTTTAACCTGAACTCTGCCTCCAGATGATTTTTTCTGGCCACTGTAGAGTTGGCCCGATGTTTAAAGATTTTTTTAATGAGTTGCCAACATTTAAAAATCAAATGATTTCTTAAAATACCAGTATTTCCATCTTCTCTTGAGAAATCTGACCCCCCAGCCACAGTAAGCCATAGATCCTTTGTGGTCACAGATAACTGGAGTGGGGCAGCAGATACCCTCAGTAGGTAATGTCTGAGAATCCTAGGGCTGCCATAGTCCCCTGCCAGCCTGCTCCACTCCTGGAAATTACCTGCCTGCTATCTGAGTCTGTGACCCCCAACATAGACTATGGGAAGGAAAATAACTGAGTGGGTATAAACATGGTTTTTGTTTGATTTTTCACAGCCCCCAAAGGTCTAATTGGAAATCTGCTACTAAAGAGCCAAGTGGCTTTGGGCAAATCCTTAACGTTCTATGCTTCAGTTTCTTCGTCTGTAAAATGGGGGTTTCTTATGGTAACTTCTTCACAGAGTTGGAGGAGGGAACAAGGTAAATCCTATAAAGCATATGCATTAGACTGGCATTATAATGAGCATGAAGTAAATAAGGGTAATTGTGAGCTTGGTCAGAAAGACAAGTTTCCTAACGTGGTTGAATTATGGAACATTTTAGAGGTCCTCTCCTTTTATTGCTTTTAGGAACCTTTGCTCTGTCTCTGAAGACTGATCTGTAATAAGAAGGAACTTGCTAAGTTACATCATATTCAAATGGGTCTTCATGTTTGTCTCTACCAGTTTGGAGGCCTGCAGGGAGAGGCAGGGAGCATCAAAAGAAATAACCCCTTCAAATGATACTGAGAAGTAACAGGAGTGGAGGAATAAAACAGATTTTAAAAACACAGTAAACAGGTATAAACTAAGAGTTCAGAGAAAGCAGAGGGCAATATAAATATCTTCAATGGCCTGTAAGTAACCTGCCCCCAGAACATCAAGGTGGGGGTGGTTATCGAGAGCTCTCCAGGTGGACAGAGGGCTATGACAGCCAGAAGTTTCAGGAAATGGCAGCATCTTCCTCATCAGGATGTGGGGTAAACAGGAAGGTGCCAATTTCATAACTGGAATTGGTACCTGGCTAATTGTCCCAGGGAGTACTTCACTTGACAACCTGGACAAACCACAGTATTGCATTTACAGTAGTGTTTGCTAAAGGGTGTGTCACAGAAAAGTGGAGAAAGGGGAAGGCGGTGGTTCTAGAGTTACCCTAAAGCTCAGAAATCTCCCTTGTGAGGGAGTTGTTCTCAAAAGTATTCTACTCACTCTTGGGCGATTTTTGTTTGCTGTTTGTTTCTCTCTTTGCAATAATAGGTTGAGTTTGGTTAGAGAAACCTATGATCATAGCGTTAGATAATTCAGGAAATGTCTAATACTCATGAGGTGTGCTTTGTTGAAACCATTCTCCATCAGAGTTACTAATGCTGATGTGATTCTTACTTAATTGAAATAGACCTGGAAGAATTTTCATTCATAGCAGTTTTTCAGGGTGATATGGAAACATCCTTGACATAAAATAATGACTATATTTCTTATACAAATACATCCAAATTCATGCTATTAGAGGATTGAAAATGTGTTCTCACATTTCAGTTTTAGTTATTGAGATTCCATATGGAATTTTACATAGGTAGATAGAGAGGTAGGTAGGTAGGTAGACAGATAGATAGACAGACAGACAGACAGACAGGCAGGCAGGTCATCTTCACTGCGAAAACATACTTTGGACATAGTTCCATAGTACAGACAAAAGTTGGATATTACTTGCATTTGAAGAAGGAAAGGATACATTTTTAACTGGCCTGTTGTTCTCCTCAACATATGAGGGCTGGAGGTATTCAACCGTTTACCATTGCAGAATGTCTTCTTTCTTTGTGGGCCAAATTCTGTACATTCTGGAATTACCTGCCACACACACACACACACACACACACACACACACACACACACACACACTGGCACACACAGCAAGATGCACGCACATATTGTTATTTCTCCTTAATATTCCCCCGATGTGATCAGTTACTAATATGGCTCACTAAGGCAGAAACTGGCTTCTTGCGCCTTCTATTCCCCCAACCAGGTAATAAAAAGATTTCTCCAAAGTCCTGGCATGGAATTGATGTTTAGTGATCAAAGGTCTTGGCTCCTGTTCCTGCAAAATCATCACACCTCTTACTTGGACTTGCATATGTGTTGTCTTGAGTTACAAAGAAAGCTACCCTCCTACAAGAAGTTTCTTTTGTGTTAGGGGTGTTGTTTTTTTTAAACCATTTACATTGGTTTAAAATGTAATATTATTTTAATATTCTGATAATCTGATATTTATTTTTAAAATAGCATGGTGTTTAATAATCTGATATTTATTTTTAAAATAGCATGGTGTTTAATATTAATAGCATTAATTATTAAAAAAAATGTGGACTGGGGAAAATAGGGAAAAAATGCAGAAAAGCATAAACGAAAGTTTTTTAAATGAGTCTAGTTAATCAACAACTGAACAGAGAATATGATAGGTCAGAAACAAGGGATCCTTAAGGCACCCAAAATATGTTCTGTGGACAATTTTGTGAATATTTTTGTCGCTTTATTCTATTCATATATATAATTTAACAAAACCAGAGCTTATACTGTACTGCACCTTATACAGCGCCTCTAACATTTCCAGCAGTAGCATCTGAAAATCTTCATTTCAGTCTAGCTGATTATGCAATGCAACCTTAGTCATAAATTAAACCTGGGGATGAGACTATGGCCAAGTGTGCATCTGTAGTAGAAATAGATCACAGATATGTCATTAACTATTCTTCTATCACATGACTTTCAGTAGCTGTGTAATATAAAAATCTACGATACAAATGCACCTTAATTTATTTAACCTAGCTTCTATGCTTAGACATTTGGTTGTTTTCCAGTTTTTCGATATCTTACTAACCTTTACTATACGTAATTTTGCATATGGGGGCGGGAGATTTCCTAAAAGCTGATTTTGAAACAGAATATGTTACTGCAGTTTTAAGGAATTTTTTCTGTATTAATAAATTATCCTGTGGCACCACTCTTATATTTACATTTCTATCCACACACCCCCTTTTCTGTGTCTTTATTTATCTTTCTTCCTCCTTTCCTCTCCTCCCCTTTTTCCCCCTCCCTAGCATTTCTGGTCCTACCTGTGCATCTCTCTCTCTCTCTCTCTCTGTCTCCCTCCCTCCCTCCCTCTCCCTCCCTCCCTCCCTCCCTCCCTCCCTCTCTCTCTCCCCCTCCCTCTCTCTCCCTCTCTCTCTCCCTCCTTTTCTCCCTCCCTCCCCTTGTCTCCCTTTCCCTCTCCCCACCACCCCCATCTCTCCCAAATTAAGTCAGGCATTTGCTGTAGTGAAATAACCAAAGGGAGTTCAGAAACCAAGTTGCTCAGCATTCATGCAACAGGTTGGAAAACTATGAACCAACTCAATAAAATGGGTAAGAAAGAAAACGACTCTTGAGGTGTTAGGTTTGGAGGATCTCTTGCCTTTTGGGCAATGTGATGTGTGCAATGAGTGAAAATCCAGAGACAGTGAGAGCAAACAAAAACATCTGCTAAGAAGGGGAGGAGCAAGGGAATCATTGGTAAGGCAGGCTGATGTATTAATGGCTGTGAGCCATCTCTTTAGAGTCTGTAACGTTAGAAGCTGGTGAGAGATCATGGGTGTACGCACAGGGGGAGCTGCTTTAGGGGAAACATCTGGGTCCAGAGATTCCTTGATTAGTACTGAAACTGAGACCTTCTAAATGTAAAGGGGCTTCAGCATGGTCTCTTTATTTTGATTTGAAGCAACCATGTTAAGACACCCCCCCCCCCCCTCAACACCTACAAGAGAGTTCTGGTTCTATTCTGATGGTGAATGGTGAAGAATCTGGATTGATCTAAAACCACTTCATTCCCAGCATCTTCCTTCTCTCTGTATTTGACCCTCAGTTGGATTTGAGCTGGTTCAAATGAACTGTTTTCCTAATGTATCCCATTAGGGCAACACTGATTCTATGAAATGATGTGGTAGAGTGAAAGGAAAATTCATTTTTCCACTGATAATGAGTAAGCAATATATACTTTTTGTCTAAAATTGTCTTTATTTTTAGTTCAGATCTCTATGTTCTGTTTTCAGGGGGGAAAAAATCCCTTGCCTCAGCATCACATGGAGCCAGGCACTCAGATAAAATCTGAAATGCTTGCTTGAGCATCAGTTTTCCAAATATCCATATGTTTGTGTTCATGTAGACTAAATAGCCAGATGATTGAATGACTGTACAAATTTGGGTAGTTGGCGTCAGACAGGCAACTATAATGCCCAATTTTTCTTCTTCTTTCAGCTTGTAACTCAGTGGACACACTTTCACATCTGCTTATGATGAGTTAAGAATTGAGAGACAGGAAGTGGCTCAGAGCAAAGTTTTAGACCTGAGTTGACATAGTGACACTGCCATGCCTAGCTGTGTGACTTGGATGCAGGCTCATGTGTGTCTGTTTCAGTTTCCTCACTTGTAACATTGGGGATAATAACACATGTCTTGTGGTAGTGTTGTGTGAGCGAGGTAACTATACATGAGGAGCTTAGCACAGTCCAGAGCACATAGTAAGTGTTCTGTCAGCAGTGTGCCCTGCTCTCGTCATCGTCATTATCTGGGATGTGGAGGAGAATTGGAAGGAAGGTTTTGGCACTGAAGACTGTATCCTCACAAAGCCATAGATATTCCTATCCTTCCATACAATTCAGCCAACATATGTGATGCCTTCACCATTTTAAATGAGATGAGATATACATAATTGAGTGAATGAATGATTGAACAAATAACTGAATAAAAAGGACACCAATAACTGAATAAAATGGATACCATCTAGAACACTGGGGTGTTCTAGATGGTATTTGAGGTAGACTGAAGAACAGGGTTTCTCAGATTTTGTGCTAAGCACTGATCCCAGAGATAATTAAGATTTGGTGGGGGGCGGGAAACAATTTTGTTTATTTCCTGAACAGCTCTACAAAGTACTGGGCACATAATAGGTCCAAAATAAATTGTCAGTTCCATTTAAAGGAACAAATGTTTTATTGTAGGAGAGAAAAATCTACCCCCAATTACATCATTCTTTGCAGTTTTGTGTTTCTGAAAACTATTAGATTGAGCCACTATGTGGAGTACAAGAAAGCTTCCTCATTTAGTGTCCAGCTCTCCAATTCTAACGGAAACCAGAATGTGTCCCCTATAAGTCGGAAACAGACTTCATCTTTATCCTTAGTTTGTTCATAATGTGTATTATTAATCCAGGAAATTATACTGTCTGTTCCAGGCACTGGACTGAACAGAGAGAGGGAGGTACACACCTGCCTTATGCTGAGCCTGTAACATTTCCAGCAGTAGCATCTGAAAATCTTCATTTCAGTCTAGCTAATTATGCAGGGCAACCTAAGCCATAAATTGAACCTGCAGATGAAACTATGACCAAGCGTGCATCCGTAATGTTTATGAGCTATAAGGTCATTGCAGAAAACAGCAAGGAACATAGTTGTAATAGACTGTTGGCCTCTAAGGAAATTATTAATTAAATTTTATCTTCTCCCCGGCATGCTTCAGTGCCACCACTATGAGTCTTTAGACCTGGGGAAACTACACCTCGGTAATAACTGGCCTTATCATCAGGCCGGCAGTCATTTAATACGTTCCTTTGTCTGACACCATTCATGAACTGCAATGTGGGATGTCAAGGTTTCTGCAAATGCCAGTGGCACGCCTCACTGTACATCAGGCCCAGGGTTCAGATCTCATGATAGGAAATCCAAGAGTCAACAGCCAGCAGAGTAATCCATTTTCTGGAAATGAGCTGGGGGCACAGTCCCATTTCCATCTCCCGGCCCCTCCAGTTTCCACTGTAATCTCCAGAAGAGCTACAGTCTCTCTCAAAAGACCAAAGGAAAAGAGATTCGAGTGGCACTGTGTTGACACCATCTAGAGGGAGTGCTATTTTTGAGTCTCTGGCTTAAAGTGCAGACTTGCCTTGGAAAATCAGAGCTGAAATGTCATTTCCAGCTACTTTCTTTGAGAGATTTCCCAGATGGATTGGCTCAGCCCACAAATCAAATGGCATTTTTGTTGTTGTTCGTAACTGCTTGCTGTGTCAGCCAGCTGTGTTCCTCCTGCCCCACACTGGATCCCCCACATGAAATGTTTTCTGATCAGCTGGCAGCCATTCTGAGGGCCCACAAAGCAGATTGGAGGCCAGCTCTATCTTTCCATAGATGGGTGGCCCTGCCCCACTAATGGAGATTTAAGCACCTTCATTTCAGGCGAGACAGCAGGTAGAGAATATAAGGCACAGATGTGTTTGATTAGATTCTGAGTTTTCCAAATCGTTACTTACACATGCCTTCTGTGGCCCAGCTCTGTATTTTGATGACTGAGCAATTTGCCCCTGCTTTGTAAGTTTGATCCTGGACCAGTCTCCTCTCTTCGCAGTTCTCTTTGTTATACAAGACTCATGGGATAGAAAGTCTAGAAGTGAAAATTCAACTCGAGAGATCTTGACTGAATGCCTGAGAGGGGTGGTGCTGTGTGCCATCAGTGCGACCAAGAATGAGTAAGACATAGCTCCAGGAGGAAAAGAATGAGGAAGTGACAACACTGACAACAGCCATGACAATTTTTACTCCCATTGCCTCCGAGTAGGCTGCATGTTTTAGATTGGCAGCACATGTGCAAATGACTCTTGCATCTTTATTATGGCTTTCCTCATCATGTCATATCCCTGGATAGTCTCATTTAAACATTCTAGCGCAGACAGGGTTAGGAGAACTTTATTTTCTACATTACAATTTCCTCGAGGAATCGGGTCCACTCTGGAATTGAAAAACTACTTTAAGGGGATCTGCTTTATAAAACGTGATAAGCTCAGTTAATGTTTCACACAGGACATGGATACAAAGATGTTTTGAGTGGGGATGTCATCAGACCAGGATAGTACATTGTTATGGAAATGCTGGGACCCAAAAGTTTGCCACTGCCTGAGGAAGAAAAGAAGTGGCGTGAAGCCTTGAGAATGTTGCTGGTTGCATACAACTCGCATGGAAGCTTAGACGCTTCAAAGGGGAGGGCAGTTGGACCTCCATCTTATCCAACATCCTGACATTTGTATAAATTCCTTCTAGGATCTCTGCTGAGTGATCCTCCAGTTTTTCATGAATATCCCAGTGCTGGAAAGGTCAATCCCTCACAGCAGTGCATTTTTTTTTTTAACATTTATATACTTTTATTAATATGTTAGGTAGAACTGATGAAGACAATTTAATCAATTAAATTTTACATATTGTAGCTATATTAGCCAAAAATATATCTAAATTTCAACATGTAAAGAGCCTTTTTCCTTTCTAAATTATGCATAGAAAATTTTGAGTGATTTTGTATGTGTAATAGCATGGTGCTTTTACTAATTACAACAATGGTATTATTTGATAAAATATATGTAACATAAAATTTGCCATTTTTACCATTTTAAGTGTACGATTCAGTGGCATTAATTACATTCACAGTGTTGTGCAAAATTTTCAAAATTTTTCATCACCCCAACAGAAACTCTGTACCCATTAAGTAATAATTTCTCATTTCTCCCTCCCCTAGTCCCTGGTAACTTCTAATCTACTTTCTCGCTCTATGAATTTGCCTATTTTAGGTATTTCATATAAGTAGAATCATACAATATTTATCCTTTTATGTCTGACTTCATTCACTTAGCATAATGTTTTTGAGGTTCCTCCATGTTGTAGCATGTGTCAGAACTTCATGATTTTTTATGACTGAACAATATTCCATTGTACTAGTCTTTCACCTTCTTGGGCAAGTTTATTTCTAAGTATTTTATTCTTTTTTATGCTATTGTAAAAGTGATTATTTTCTTAATTTCCTTTTTGTATTGTTCATTGCAGGTATATAGAAAGACAACTGAACTTTTTGTGTTGATTCTGTGTCTTGCAACTTTGCTGAATTCGTTTTAGTAACTGTAACAAGTCTTTCATAGATTCTTTAAGTCTTTTTAGATACAAGATCATATAATATGTAGATATAGTTTTGCTTCTTCCTTTCCATTTTGAATGCCTTTTATTTTCTTGCCTAATTGCTCTGGTTGGAGCTTTCAATATTATGTCAACCAGAAGTGATGAAACACACATCTTTGTCTTGTGCCTGATCTTAGGGGGAAAGCTTTTAGTCATTCACCGTTCAGTGTGATGTTATTTACGGGTTTTTAATATATGGCCTTTATCATGTTGAGGAAGTTTTTAATATCTTCTGTTCACAATTTATTATTTTTGTCATGAAAGGGTGTGAGGTTTTGTCAAATGTGTTTTCTGTATCAACTGAGATGATTGTGTGTTGTTATGCCTTCATACTATTGATGTGGTGTAGTTTATTGATTGATTTTCAGATATTGAACCACCCTTGAAATCCTAGAATAAATCCCACTTGGTCGGGTGTATAATCTTTATAATATGCTGCTAAATTTGGTTTCCTAATATATTATTGAGGGTTTTACATCAATATTCATAAGGAATATTGGTTTGTAGTTCTCTTATAATGTCTTTGCCTGGCTTCAATATCACAGTAATGCTGGCCTTATAAAATGAGGAAGGGAGTGTTATCATCTCTTCAGTGTTTTTGGAAGAGTTTGAGAAAGATTGGTATTAATTCTTCTTTAAAGGGTTGATAGTATTCACCAGTGATTGCATCTGGTCCTGGAGCCTTTGCTTTCAGAGGCTTCAATTACTGATTCAGTCTCATTTGTTACAGATCTATTCAGATTTTCTATTTCTTCTTGAGTTAGTTTTGATCATTGGTATGTTTCTGGGAATTTGTCTAGTTCATCTAGGTTATCCAGTTCGTTGGTGGGCATTTGTTCATAGTATTCCCTTCTAATCCTTTTTATTCCTATAAGGTTGGTAGTAAGGTTAGTGCATTTGTTTTTTATATTTGCTCACATTAGGGAGTTTTTCCTTGACGTTCACTAAAATCTGGATCCAGGAAGCTTTCTGCTATTTGTGGTCCTAAATTTCAGATGGCATTTTTTAATCAGTTTAAGATAAAAATATATTGCTAATAGTGATAATAATTTCTACCATTTAAATGGAATAGAATTGAGAACCCAGAAATAAACCCACATAAAAATGGACAGCTAATTTTTGACAAAGAAGCAAAAAACATACAATGGAGAAAAGACAGCCTCTTCAATAAATGGTGCTGGAAGAATTGGAAAGCCACGTGCAAAAGAATGAAACTGGACTGCTGTCTGTCACCATGTACCAAAATTAATTCAAAATGGATCAAAGACTTAAGCATAAGACCTGAAACAATAAACTGCATAGAAGAATACATAGGTACTAAACTTATGGACCTTGGTTTCAAAGAACGTTTTATGAATTTGACTCCAAAGTCCAGGGAAGTAAAAGCTAAAATAAACGAATGGGACTATATCAAACTTAAAAGCTTCTGCACAGCAAAAGAAACCATCCACAAAATAAAGAGGCAACCAAGTGACTAGGAGAAGATTTTTGCAAACAGTGCCTCCGATAAGGGGCTAATATCCAAAATATGCAAGGAACTCATGCAACTCAACAACAAAAACAAACAACCCAATTGAAAAATGGGCAGAGGATCTGAAGAGACATTTCTCCAAAGAGGACATACAAATGGCAAATAGACATATGAAAAAATGCTCAACATCACTAATCATCAGAGAAATGCAAATAAAAACCACAATGAGATATCACCTCACCCCAGTTAGAATGGCTATCATCAACAAGACAAATAGTAACAATTGTTGGAGAGGCTGTGGAGAAAAAGGAACCCTCAGACACTGTTGGTGGGAATGCAGACCGGTGCACCCGTATGGAAGGCAGTGCGGAGGTTCCTCAAAAAATAAAAATAGAATTACCATATGACCCAGCAATCCCACTCCTAGGTATCTACCCAAAAAATCTGAAAACATTTATCCATAAAGACACGTGTGCTCCAATGTTCATTGCAGCTTTATATACGGTGGCCAAGACATGGAAACAACCAAAATGTCCTTCGATAGATGAATGGATAAAGAAGTTGTGTATATATACACAATGGAATACTATTTGGCGGTAAGAAAAGATGATATAGGACCATTTGTGACAACATGGATGGATCTTGAGAGTATAATGCTAAGCGAAATAAGTCAGACAGAAAAAGCAGAGAACTATATGATTTCACTGATATGTGGTATATAAACCAAAAACAAGAAAAGAACAAGACAAACAAATGAGAAACAAACACTCATAGACAAAAACAATAGTTTTTGGTTACCAGAGGGTAAGGGGTGTGGGGGGTGGAAGATGAGGGTAAGGGGGATCAAATATATGGTGATGGAAGGAGAACTGACTCTGGGTGGTGAACACACAATGGGATTTATAGATGACGTAGTACAGAATTGTACACCTGAAATCTGTGTAACTGTACTAATAATTGTCACCCCAATAAACTTTAATTAAAAAAAATTTCAAATGTAAAGTCAAATGGGATCCAATAAATACAAGGATAATACCTTTTGAATAAAAAAAAGAATTTGTACCATTTAGTAAATGCTTTCCACAGGGTAGGCACTGTGTGTGAAACAGTTTACAAACACCATCCCACTTAACTCTTATTATAACAACTGCGTGGCGTAGCTATTACCATCCTATTCTATCAATTTTCCAGAAAACTGAAACACAAAGCAGTTAAGTCATTCGCCAAGGTAGAGTATTCAAAGATCCCAGAGACCCCCCCCCCCAAAAAAAAAAAAAGAAATCATCATACTTGGAGTTAGTCCAGTGCTTATGAGTCCACAGAATTGCCAAGCCTACAAAATGTACTTTTCTTTCATATTTCGTTATAAGTACTAAGGTATTTTATTTCTTTATATGTCTGACTTTACCCCTTACCACAGGTTACTACAAGATTGTCTTGGGGTGGGAAAGGGGAATGTGGAAGGATGAGGTATTTGGGGAAAGAGATGTAGACAGGCTGTCACTGGGTGCTAGAGTAACAGGTTATTTGGATAATTCACATTTTAAAACACTAACAGCAATTCAAATTGGCCTTCAAGGTTAAGATATTTCAGGCAAATCTGGATCAATGGGGAGACAATTTTCCCTAAAATATCTGTTGAGTTTCTTCATTTTATATATTTGAAACAAAACTTAGAAGAGACTGCCCAAATGTAGGGGCAAGCAAAAAGGAAGGTAAAAAACAAACAAAAAACAGGGAATGAACTTTGATTACTTTACGGTTCTGTGTATCATTCAACCCACTCACTCTGTATTTTTTTTTAAGACATTTGTTTTTGTACTTAGGCTGTAATTCATGATTTTGGTGGATGTGCTAATACGAGAGAGAATGTGATTAGGTTTCCCTAGTCAACCACACACTCCAGTAGGAGTTGTGTAAGTGTGAGACCATTTCCAGTGCTTTAATTCAAACCCGGATCATGTAAACCACAGCCTGAAAGAAGAGCATAAAGCTTGGCTCTCCTTTGTGCAGACCTTTTGAAAAAAGATGAAATGAGAAGTTACAGGAGAAAAGACACCATCTCCACAGAATGATATCAGACATATTAATCGTGGAAGGTGCAAAAGGAGTTCCTGGAACACAAACAGTGGTGCCCATGATGGTCGTTTCCCATGATCCATTGTGTTTTCCAAGTCTCTCTCCATCAGCTGGATAATACTGTTTAATCCCTTATGCTGATTTAAAATTCCATCAGAGGGAAGTAATGTGTTTCTGTTCTGGGGGTTTACTATGGTAAATGCATTACTGGATTAACCTTATCTTCACTATTACAGGGGTCTTTTAGGTGGTAACACAATTTTAAAATAAAACAAAACAAAAAATCTATTTGAAAATGTGTTTTTCACATCAAAACTCATTTGTGATGTTTAATGAGTGCTGTTTGACATCTGAAAAAGCTGAAATCTTGTCCTTTACAAGCAGAAGAGCCTTAGCAATACAAGAATTAGAGCCTCAAAATCCTTAAATGATCTGAAATCAGTCTAGTGTTATGCCCAGATGAGGTTTTCATCCTTATGCTTTTGTGTATTTTAATTTTCTGATAATGAGCAAGGTAGGTTGTTCTTAAACTTTTGTTGCCATAGAAGCCTTTGATCAAAAGAAATCTCACTGGTGAATATAAATAAATAAAGCAGATGAAGGCAGATTGAGGCATGGGAAAGAATGCCTCACTCAAGCAGTGACCCTTGGGTTCAAGACGAGGCCTCTGCAGAACACTTTTTAGGTTCCATTATTGGAATGCATTCCACCAAAAAGAATGCAAACAATATAGAAGGATACAGACCAAAAAGTTAATATCCCTCTTTTGCCTCCGTACTATCAGAGATCACTGCCATAAACAATTTGATGGGTCTCATTATGGATCTTTTCTTTGTATTTATAAATAAATATATGTATCTAATTAATATGTAGTTTTAGGATTTTAAAATATATATTCTATGCATTTGAGTTTCATAAGGGCAAGAATTTCTGTCTGTGTTGTTGACTGGTTAACCCCAGTATCTAGAGAACTGTGTCTGACCTATAAACCATCAATATGTGTCTGCTGGATTAGGGACTGAATTATCCCGCAACTTGCTTTTTATGTTCAGCAATTGGTCTTGGAGATCTTTCCATGTCAATACATAGAGAACCGTCTTGTCCTTTTTAAAGATTGCATTGTATTTTCTAGTATGGATGTTCCAGAATTTAACTGTTTGCCTATGGGTATAATGTGACTGTGTTTCCCCGAAAATAAGACCTAGCCAGACCATCAGCTCTAATCTATATTTTGGAGCAAAAATTAATATAAGGCCCAGTCTTATATTATAATATTATATTATATATAATATATAATATAATATTTTTAATATTAAATATAATATTAAAATAAGACTGGGTATTATATTATACCCGATCTAATATTAAAATAAGACCAGGTCTTATATTAATTTTTGCTCCAAAAGACACATTAGAGCTAATGGTCTGGATAGGTCTTATTTTTAGGGAAGCACAGTAGTTGTTTCCAGTTTTCTACTACAATAAGCAATGCGGCAATGAATGTCCATATAAATGATGGTGTACATGTGCCCGTGCTTCTGTAGGATAGCTTTCTTGAAGTGGGATTTCTGGCTCAGAGGGTGTGCACATTCTGACTTCATGTAGATACGCTCTTGGAATCCTTTCTCTTCCCTCTGGCAAGTGAGAATAGAGATAGGATTTAGTGTGGGAGTTTCAATGAGCCAGGATATGGGGTATAGCATCTCTACCCACATTCCATTGGCTAGAACTCAGTCGTACGGCCTCTTAACTGCAAGGGAGACTGGCAAATACTGATCAGCTGTGTACCCAAGAAACATGGAAAGATAATTTGGAGAGGTTCTACCATGTCTGCCACAGTAAGGGAAGCTGGAAAATACTCTTTCTACCTAATCATGTGCCCAGTGAAAATCTGATTCCTGTCGAAGAAGGGAAGGTCTGATTTTGGTAGACAACTCATCATCTGCGACTGCTCTACTGACCTTTGCATTTATATCCTCTGATATAAATCATCTCCAGGGCAATCCCCTCTAAACATGGAACTTTCCCAAAATTTGTATTTGACTGAATTTTAGCTATACATCTGAGTGTGTTGCAGGTCAACAGGTTCTCATATAATTGACCTGGAAATGATTGACAGCATGAGATGGAACTTAAAAAAAAGTTAGTAGCACCTGTTCACAAGGGATTTATTGTGTTTAGTGATCAGAAGCTGAGACCTTATCATCTGTCTCCAGGTTGTCAAGCCACTTATCATGGCCTTTGAAATTTCTGTACTGGCGCTGAGTGATGAATGAGCATCAAAGAGGTATTTTACTGCTCATTCAGTAATCTTGGCTGTTGACGATGGCCAGACCATGGCATTAAGCCTGCCTCTAGAATTCTGGCACTGGGAGCTTTAGGTCTAAGATAGAAGGATATCTTTGAATGTCCTCCTTCTTCCGCCTCCATCTGATGTTATCTCATAATACTCCAGCCAGAGTAAAACCTTGCTATGGCTTCTATTTATTTGTGTTATCCTTTACACAACAGAAAAACCATCTATGGCTTTTCAAAATGCAGAGAAGAGAGCCCTGTGGAGTGTGGATGGCCCGTCATGCATAAGTCAACTCTGATTTTGATTAATAAAGAATGCCACTGTCCATATGGGGCTTTCTTTTGAGAAGGTAAACAAACAGATAGTTCTCTGTAGGCTAAATTTGGTGGAGAGCTGCAAATCCCCCCACCACT
Source organism: Rhinolophus sinicus (assembly GCF_057876585.1). Taxonomy (NCBI): domain Eukaryota; kingdom Metazoa; phylum Chordata; class Mammalia; order Chiroptera; family Rhinolophidae; genus Rhinolophus; species Rhinolophus sinicus. The sequence continues at coordinate 87,074,532 of NC_142505.1, read as the reverse complement.
GCTTCAGCCCCAGCAATATATTCCTTGTCCCCCAAACACACTTGCCACTTTCCTGACTTCTTGTGCTGACACCTCTTCCTGACAACAGCTCCCATGCAGTCTCACCCAGCTCAAATGACACCTCCTCTGTTAATACCGTCTACTCCACATAGCAAGTTTACTTCTCCCTCTACTCTGGCATGTTGCCCTTGACATTTTACTCTAACTATAATAGTGTAGAAAAATTGGAAATATAGAATAGTATAAAAGAAAATTTACCTGTTACCACACTACCTCGTTTGTTAATATTTTGGTATACACTTTTCCAACATATTTAAGTACATTTCTGTGTTCAGTATATTAAGCATGTTTATATCTGTCTATATATACACACACACTATATATATATATATATATATATATATATATATATATATATACACACACACACACACACACACACACACACACACACACACAGTATGTATATTGTATAAACTATTTTATACAGTTTTTACTTAATGGTATATCATAAACAATTTCATATGTCCTTAAGAATTCTTCTAAATTCCAATAAGTTTTTAGTATTCTGTCTTAATGTCTAGGATATTTGAATTATTCTCCATACTTTCACATCTAGGTTGTTTCTGATTTTTTGTTGTTGTTGTTAGCTTAACTAATGCTGTGATAAATAATTCTTTTTCATAAATCTGATGCATTCTTGGTAATTTTCTTAGAATTAACTTTTAGTAGTAGATTAACTAGGTCAAAGACAAGTACATGTATATTTCTAATGCTGGGGTTTATTATAACACTTATCGGAACAAAATAATTGTGTGTTTACCTGTTTTTCTAGCCTACTTATCTATAAATTCTTTCAGAACAAGGACTTGCTCATGTTTGAATTTATATAGTCTGAAACAGTGCCTGGCCTATCATAGATGTCAATCAATATTCAATCAATGAATGGAGGGGAAAATTGGAACGTAGCTCATTCAGAAAATATTAATTAACCTCAGCGATGGGCTTGAACTACAAAATGATTGCTGACAAAATATCCCTTCTTTCCAGTGTTTATGACTCTAGTGAGGAAGTGGCACAAAACATATTAAACAAAAAATTAATTTGTGATAAACATGCAGGAAATACCTGGGATACTGTCATAGAGCCGTGCAAACCTGAGCTCATACCAGAATCCCCTGGAGGGCTTGTTAATACAGATGGCTGGGCCCATCCCCAGAGTGTCCGATTCAGCAGGTCTGGGGTGGGGCCTGAAACTCACATTTCCAACAGGTTCCTAGGTTTTGCTGCTACTCTTGGTCTGGGCACCCCACTTACAAACCACTGTGATAGGGAGTAACAGATTGTGAAGGGTTAGGGACAGCGTGGCTGTGCAGGTGGTTACAAAAGCTTTGTCTGAAGAGAGGTTAGCGAGACTGAGACTTAAAGGATAAGGGAGCCATGAAATATTTCAGAAACAATATTTTGGGCTGAGGCAAGAGCTGAGGTCCAGAATCAGGAAAGGATTGACTTGTTTAGTTGCTGGGAGGAGGCCAGTGAGGCTGGAAGGCACCGAGGAAGAGAATTACAAAAGGTGACATCACGGAGTGGGTTCAGCCTTAGCCTGTAAGCGTGGGAGAGAATTTGGGTTTTACCTCATGCAGTAGAAAGCCAACAGGATTATAAAAGAAGGAAGGAGATGCAGTTCATATTTTAAAGACATCAGTCTGTTGAAAGGAGAAGGGATGTAAAGTTAGCGTGACTGGCATGGAGAGACCAGATTTCGAGGCCATGACCGTGGACATGGGTGAGAGATGAGATTGGCAGGAGCGAGGGAGTGACAGTGAGATGGAGAAGGGGAGGGGATACAGCTATAACTGTTTCAACCCCCGGCCCCCAAAATGCTGGGAAAACAGTGGCTACTTCAAATTTAGAACCTGTTTTTAAGTGCTGGACTTTTCAGAGCCTTTGGAAAAAACGGAAGTGTTCACTGTGAACCTCTAATAAGTTATTTTTCCCCAGAGCCCCTCAGGTCCTTGATGGTTCAGTGAGAGCTAATAGTTGAGGCATCCCCCCATCTCAAAGGCTCTGGCCTTCTCTTGGCCTCAGTGGCAGAATCATCCAGTGAGAAGATTCACTCTGTCCCACACAAGAATGAGCTGCAGAAGGGGGGGCAGTCGTCACTTAGTTCCCGCTGAAAGTTGAGGCAAACTTAGGAGACTGATGCCAGGAACATTTCTGACACAGACTGCTAGCCCCAGGCAAAATATGAATTAAATGAAATGTGCATATAGACTAGATGACTGAAGAAACTGAGTCCTTTGGATTCCTTGAACTGGTGAAACCAGGGGGAAGCATATGAGGTTCACATTCTGAGGATATGAGAGACTTCCACAATTCTCTACTACGCCTGTTTTGTGGTTACCTCCTCAACTGAAATACTTAGTGAAGCCTCAGCATATGAAAGAGGAAACTCAAGAACGCTACCCAAGCTATTTTGTGCTATGATTGCTGCTGTCACTGCTTCTGCTAAGCTTTCTGTGGGGGCCCCGGGCAGAGAGGTGCCGTAGCTTCCATGCTTTGGGGATCGCTCCACAGTGTACTGTGTGTGTGACTTTGAGGATTTAACCTCACTGAGCCCTTTTTGTCATTCAGAAATGGAAAGACTGGAACTCACCTCATGCAGGGTGGTTAATGAAACTACCCAGGGAAAGAATTTAGCATATTAGCGATCCTAATAGTTTGCAATTAAATTTTTTTTTTCTTTATTGGGGAATATTGGAGAGCAGTGTGTTTTTCCAGGACCCAATAGCTCCAAGTCAAGTCATTGTCCTTCCATCTAGTTGCAGGGGGCACAGCCCACCATCCCATGCGGGAATTGAACCGACAACCTTGTTGTTGAGACCTGGCGCTCTAACCACCTGAGCCATCCAGCCGCCCCTAATAGTTTGCTATTACTATGAGGAATGAGGTTTTTCCACCCAGTTCTGGTCAGAGGTTAACTTGGCTCTTTACCGTTGCCCGGAGGCCCCAGACAGCTCTCTCCCTCCTCACCTGCTGCCTGTTGTGGAATTTATACACAGTTTTTCCTACTTGGAGTGGAATTGTGCAAGGAGTCATATCTCTGGGAAATGGTTGTTCCTCTAACCCCACGTGACGTTAGAGAAATTTTCTTGTACATTTATCTTCCAGGCATGTTGTTTAAACCTAAAAAATACTGGACTGAATTTTCTTTTTTGGAATGGAATTTGATTGTTTCTTTATCATCAGTAAAATACATCAAAGACTACTGAGTGTGGGGTAGAGCAACTTTTCCTGAGTAGATACAGTTAGTAGAGACATCCTTCTGCCTTGAAGGGAGGCACATGGCTCAGAAAGTATAATGAGACTCCCTGCCTCTTTTGTCCTTATCTCATTATTTGTGACTTAATCTTCGTTTTCTTAAAAAAACAAACAAACAAACAAAAAACGAACATGTTTAGGTACCACCATCTTAAATCAATCCTTTAATCACCAGATTGTGACAAGTGGGGAGTCTAAAAAGATCTGTCCAAAACAACTGTTCTACACACTTTCCCAAGGTGACTGCTGGACTAGAAAGTTACAACATGAAAAATGGTGATCCACTTGAAGCCATTCTGTGTGTCAGGGCAACTTAATTAAAGTCTTGCTGATGGTTGTTTGGGAGAACTAATGAGTTTCTCTCATCAAGTTTATTTCCAGCACTTCCTGGGGTACAAAATGTGAATTAACTATCTTCCCTAGAAATCTGATGAGGAAACCAAGTTCTAAAAATAATGCATCCAGGGCTGGAAGACTCCAGAGGATTCTAGAGGTCAGCCTACTGGGTGTGAAGAAAGAATGTATGGTCTCGAGGTTTCCAAGTTGGGCACAATTTAACTCCTTTTTACAATGTAGAGTAGTACGAATGACATCAGTAATGAGTCAGATACCAACATAAAGGATCTGTGGTCACTTCTTGCCCTGTAAAGTTCACGTTGTTCCCTCCATGTTCAGAAATACAGGCCCAGATGATTAAAACAGAGGGAACGTACCTTATTGCTCTTATGCTGTTAAACCTTCTTGTGAAGCTCTTCATACCAGAATGGTAGTAATTCTGAAAATGGTCCTAGTACTGTGTGGGAACACCCACACAGTGTTTACACATGGGCTTCCTGTGCTCAGTCTAGCTAAGGAATGTGAAAGCATTCTGATAACACATGAAAACGATGTCTTTTAATTTATAAGTGTGGACAGTAGCAGGTGAAATACAGTTATTTACATGTGGGTGTCTGAGCGACCTTTTTAAATATAATAAATTGTATACAACATATTAAAAATCTCCATCATCTATTTAGAACTTAATAAAGGAGATAAATTTATTATAGAACAGTGTGTGACACACTTTTGAAAAAATCTACTTGCTCCTTGCGAAACCTCTATTTACAACTGTGTGTTTTCTACTGAAGAGTCTAATCATCGGCCTCATAAGCTCTTCTTATATCTGAGAAGAATAAATTTTTTAATTGTGTTACAATGAAATTTATGATAAAATAAAAGTAGCTTAATATTTTATTAACTATGAAGATCTACTAGGATAGTTTAGATAGGGTAGAGTACAAACACATATATATTTTTGTTGTTGTTGTTTTGTGTTTGTCTCTTTCTTTAGAGGGGTGGAGATGATCCATACAGACAGTCATCTTTTATTTGGCGTGGTTCATCACCTCTTGAGATTAGAGGGACTTCAGTTATCTTAACCTTAGCAGACACAAAAAGGTCTGGAACCTGTGACCTTTGTATTGAGGGTACTTATGACTGAGTGGAGATGCGTAATGGAGAGTAATGAACTCAATCTTGCAGATGTAGCAGAAGTGGACAAATACATGGTCAAGGAATAGGGACTTGGGGGGACCAGGGAGAATGAGAGTCAAGAGATGTCTGCTTGAAACAGTTTGTCCATTAGGGAATAATTAAGTGTCCAGAGCCATCGTTGGTTGTTTAATCATTGATTTGGGCCACCCAGGAGAAGCCATAGACTTGTGTATTTGCTTGTATTGGAAAGGAATAAGCAAATAGCACGCTAAACAATTTTATGGAATAGTAGCTTTTCCCATTCCATCCTGAAGCCAACGTTCCTACTTGAAAGCCTTTGGTGGCATACCTCTTCCCAGGGTACATTCCCTTGAAAGTAGGCCCACAAGGCTATTATCACCTGTCACCTGCCCACAGCAATAGCCTCAGGTCCCCCCTGCATCCCACATACTCCGTGTTATTTCAGGCATGTCTTCAGTGTGGTTCTATTAGCCTCTAATGCCCTCCCTACCTTTTCTCGTAAACCTGACTCTGTGCTTCTCCTTCAAACTCAAATCAGCTTCCATCTTCACCGTGTTGAGCTAGTTGCCCCTCGCTAGCTGCATCCTGTCACCTTGTACATTCTGTTTTCCATGAAGTCTCTCTTCAGAACCATATTGAAATGATTTGTGTTCTTGTAGGACAGGTCCCTTGTCTTACTCACTTTTGGTCCCCACCCCTTAACACGGTATGTGACACAAGATAGTGGTTTCACGCGTATTCTTTGTATAGAACTATGGAAACTTACATTGCTGTGGCATTTCTTTGTGTGGTTAGTAAATGATTTCTACTGCGTTTGGCCTGGCTCACCTCCTTATGAGCAGCAGAAAAGCTGTTCTAATAAGCTCCCGTTTATTTGAGCATCAGCCAGAAGCCAAGTCTTTACATGCATTAATGCTCGCTGAATTGCCAAAGCAATCTTAGTTATTATGCTTTCCAAAGAAGAAAACTAAGGCTCAGAAAGGTTGAGAAACATACCCAAGGATCCCCAGCGGGCATTTAAAGAGGCTGTGTTTTTCCCCCCCTCCAGTACATTGGGAAGCTGTCACTGTGTGTGTTCCCATTTATAACCTAGCACAGGTCCCTGCCCCCGCCCTGCAGCCGTTTCCATTTCCTCCTTCCTGTTTGCTTACTACACTGTGCAGATCATGGAGCGAAAGCACTTTGGATGTTAGTGACAAGGGCATGATTCCAGAGTTGAAAGCTGATGTTTTAAGTGTGCATTCGGTTCAGGTCGTATTGATTTCTCCCCTGTCCACTTTGCTACCGCCAAGTGCTCCGGGCAGAAATGTAACAAAACAGGCTCACAGAGCTGCTCTGGGGCCAGGAGGGTCACAGGTCACTGCACTGATATGTGAGGAACATTAGCCAAACGACAGAGGCTCAACTAGAGAACTCTAAGTGACTGCAGTCTGATCGGTGCTGTTCTACACGTGTTACTTATTACCTGCCAGCCTGAACTTAGTCTGGTTTGCCTCCAGAACAATAATGCTGGTCACCCAGGCCTCTGTGACCCTGAGTGCCTTGAGCAGGACAATTATATTGCACCGTAGCTTCTTGTCTGTGTGTCTTTTCCCTTCTATGAGTTTCGTAAACACAAGAATTGGGTCTCCTCATCCATTTTTATTCATTTGTTCAAGTCAAAATTATTAAGCACACACTGTACTCATTCAAGGTCTGTCCTGACTTTGGATCGATGGAGATGAATAGAATGGAGCAGAACAGAACTCTGTCCCAAAAGAGTTTGTAGACATGTAAGAAATAACTGCTTAAAAACGGTTATGAGAACTCTTAGGTGTTTTCTGTATCTCTATTGCCCCAAATCTTAGGAATAAGAGTTCTGAGCATTTATTAAGTGATAACTTGTGCGAAGTGCTTTAGATCGTTATCTTATTTAATCCTTACAACTGCTTTATATGGAGCTATCAGCACTATTGTTATTATCCCCATTTAATACATGGGGAAACTGAACCCCTCAGGAAACGTGTGACTGAGTGAATTCAGTTAGAGGCGCTGAGCCCACATTGTTCAAAACTTCTTACTGTCTCTAAAAAATCTCTCATAGGAAAGATTATTCAATATCCTGCAGTAAACTGTTCTTGTGTATTAGCCAACAGCATTAACATTTTTTAACATTTTATCCATCCAAGGAATTCTGCCAGTCCCCAGAGCATCTTGTATGAAATCATACCATTCCATTATGTTTAAGTGGCCATTTGGAGTGACAGCTGTTTAAGAAGAGCCATCAGCCTAAGATGTCTTTAGGTTGGAAGGTTTAGGTCCCGAGATAAATTGAAAATGTAGTGCTTGTCATCTCCTCCTCCGCTCTTGCCATCCACAGGTCCAGCACAAGCTGTTTGCAGAGAGCTTAGAGCGGTTTGCTGTCTCATGTGGATCTTAGATCAGTGAGTCCCACCTTTTTCTCCCTCATCAAGCCAGGCGAATACTATGAATATTAACTATACACCAAGCATCGTGCTAGAGGCTGTACATACATTTTTTCATGACTGTCATTATTATTTCCCATTTTATAGATGAGAAAACTGAGGTTCAAAGAGAGACTGGCCATGGCCAAAATTTGAACCCAAACAATCTGACTGCTGAGTCTCCAAACTCGCAGTTACTATCTCTAAATATTTCCATCAATACTTGTGGTCGACTTCAACAGTAATTCTTCAAATATGTGTAAAAGGGTGGGAAGAGTGAAGGTTAGAAATCCCCACCCCAAGGTATGTTCACTACATCCCTCACCCACAAAAATCATAGCACAGAAGATCATAGAGACAGTTTCAAGTGCAACTGAAGTTCTGAGGCCTCTCCTGGCCCCTCCAGCCCCTCGATCTCTTCCTCCTTTAAACTCAGAGCATAATTAGTTTAAATACCTGGTTAACAGTTCGTCATCTCTGATGGCCTATCATCTTCCACTTGGGAATGTTGCCTGTCCATTCCAGCTAAACCGTAAGTTTCTAGAGAGTTCATTTCATCCCATATAGCAGCTACCTACACCATTGTGGGGCACATGGACACTTAATAAATGCTACTTGTTTGCTTAAAGAAGGGCAGGATAGCTTATTGAACTCTGCAGACAGACTCACTTTTCTATTTACTAGCTATGCAACCCAGTGAAAATTACATGAATTCCATATACTTCATCTGCAAAATAGGGATAAAATAGTACCTTACAGAGTTGTCGGGAATATTAAGAAGGCACATATAAAGCATTTGGCATTCTTCCTGCCCCATAATAAGGACTCCATAAATATTAGGTTGGTGCAGGAGTAATTGCAGTGTTTGCAATTATTTTTAACCTTGTAAACCGCAATTATTTTTGCACCAACCTAATAGTAACTGTTAATGTTATTGTTATTCCAAAATAGCTGAATTCATTGGATGTTTGCTGTGTTACATGCTGTGCTAAATGCTTTGTATGCAATTACATCATTTAATGTTTACATATAGAAAAGGTTTGTCAGCTTCAAAAAACGTACGTTGCCTGTGGAATCTAAACAACAGAATAAATGAGCAAACTAAACAAAAATAGTCTCAGAGATAACAGAGAAAAAACGGATGGTTGCTAGATGGGAGGGGGATGGGGATGAGGGAGAAGGTGAGGGGGTCTAGAAAGTACAAATTGATAGCCACAATATTGCCACGGGGATACGAAAGACATTTTGGGGAATATAATCAATAATGTAATGATTTTGTAGGGTGTGCAATGGACACTTGTCTTATTAGGGAGACCACTTCATGGATGGGGTAGATGCCTGACCACTGCACTGTACACCTGAAGCTGAAGCTGAATGATATTAAATGTCAGCTATAATTTAATATATATAGTCAGGATGTCGAGTACAGCATAGGGAATAGAGTCAATGGAATTGTAACAGCTATATACGATGTTTGAGGGGTAGTAGATTGGGGGTTTATCACTTTGTGAGGGGTGTAAATGTCTATTACATTGTTTTGTACAACTGAAACTAAAAAAAAAAAAAAAAAAAAAAAAAAGAAAAAGAAACATACCTTTCTCCTTTTACCCAAAAGTTATTTAAGAACGCTGGCTGCTCTCATTGTGTGGAGTCATGCTGCAGGCCAGCGAGGCACAAGTGTGGTATTGTAACACACTATTCGTAAGTCGTGATCATTGGTAGACACATCACAATAATGAAATACTAATAACAGCTAACGCTCTGGAGTTGACAAATGTTTTGCTTTTTTATACAAATTAAAGTGGATTCAACATAATTATTATGCCATCGGTTCCTCTCCATTCTGTGCTTGCGCTTGCTCACAAGTGAAAGTCCGGAGACACGGGTTTGCCACTGTACGTTGCTGTACAAACCAGGGAGAGAGCCAGTGGTCCAAGCCCTCTGTGGACTGTTAAGTCTTCTAGGACCTGGAGACACCTGTAAGGCAGACAAAGTCGAAGCTGTTTTATTCAGTGTGATCTGGACCGTGATGAACCAGGAGTTCTTCAGTGTGCCAGTCTGTGTACTTGACAGAGCAGTTAAAGCAGGTGGGGTGGCAAAAGCCTTGCCCTGGCATTCTTAACAGTCAATTCGGTGCTACATTATAAGCCACAGGATTTGGGGTCAGACTATAAAAAGTGTGCTTTGAGATAGCTAAAGGAATCCTGCAGAGCACAGAGGATTTTTAGGGCAGTGACATGACTCTGTTTGACCCTACGATGCCGGATACATGTATTTATACATTTGTCTAGACATAGAACGTACAACGTCAAGAGTGAACCCTAATGTAAACTATGCACTTTGGGTGGTGATGAACTATGCATGTAGGTTGATCCATTGTGACAAGTGCACCACTCTGGTGGAGGAGTGTTGATAATGGGGAATAAGGATAACGTGTGGGGACAGGGAGTAAACAAAAAATCTGCACCTTCTGCTCAGTTTTTCTGTGAACCTAACACTGCTCTAAGACATAAAATCTATTAAAAAAAAAAAAAAAAAGAAAGCTAAACAAGCATGTATTGCAATCTGCTACATGCCAGACTGTAGGATAGATTTCGAGGACACCAAAATAATTAATTTATGCATGTCCTCAGTGATAAAAATGAGTGCATATCCTTAGTGAACTGAAGTCTAGGAAGAGAGAGAAGCAAAAACACAACCTGCAGAAACGTTCATGAAGGTTGTATGAAGAGACGTACAGAGGATGTTGGAAGTAGGAAGGCGGGGGATGCATTTAGTTGGACCTGAAAAGTAGAATGAAAGGAGGCTTCCTAGAGAAGGTGATGCCTGAGCAGGGCCTTGTAGAAGGAGTAGGAGTTTTCCAAGCCCACAGGGGAGGTGGAGGACAACTCTGTGATAGAATAGAATAAGTGTAATTCTGCTGTTCATTAGCTAACTCTAAATATGTCACTAAGGTGCCTTTAAACTCAGTTTTAGTTTTCTACAGTGGATAATTCTGTGTGTGTGTGTGTGTGTGTGTGTGTGTGTTATGAGGTTGGCTTAATTAATGTTTGTAAAGCTTTCGGTAATCTTTGGGTGAAAGGTGAGGAAGGAGAAGTATATTACTTATCATCATAGCTTTATCAGCATCTGATCACATAAGGAAAATTCCCTGAAAGGTCATTTCTAAGAAGCAGTATTAGTCTGGTGGCTCTTAAGCCTTATGTAACTTCCTGGAACAATGTAGTAGCAAGGGAAAAGAAAATGACATCAACATGGAGATAATAATGAGTTTAAATCATAAGCCTTATTGCCTTACTGCAGCTGCTGAGGATGAGACAAGCTGGAAGCTTCTAAACTTAACTCTGCGATTGCCTGGAAGCTTCTAATTAAAAGTTTTCAAATAAAATCAATAAGTTCCGACAGATAAAAGAGCAGATGGCTTAAGGAAGAAAAGTGGAAGAATGCATTAGGAAAGCATTGGGCTTCAATTCTATTGGGAAAAAAAAAGAAAACCATTACACGGGGGAGGAGGAAAAAGCAGGGATGGGAAGTGGACAAATTCAGGAGACTGGAGAGGCAGGATGAGGCCCTGTTCCATCACAAATTTTGCTGTGAAATTTTAGTTTGCGGCACCACTAAACCTGTCTGCTGCTCAGAATCCATACCTGTGAAACAGGAGTGATAGTCTCTGCTTCCACAAAGGTGTGTTCATCCATTCCCCAGAGTGTCCTTTTGTTGTTGTTCTTTCCTTCATTCACCGTGTGTTTTGAGCACCTGTTGGGTACTGGTACTTTGTTGGATGCTAGGGAGTCAGGGAGAGCAAAAATCACACAAGATATTTTGCCTCTCATGGAGTCAACTTACTGCCAAACTCCTTGGCTAGCTAATTGGCTAATTAAAATACAGCAAATGAAAATACATTTTAAGATGCTATGTAAACATTTGATGTCATTTGATGATGATAGTGCTGTACTTGCATTTTATTAATTTGATAACATCTTGGACATATATTATAGTCAATTCTCATGACAAATCTTTGAGGTAGATGTTGGTAACTTTTAGCCAAGATGAAACTGAAATTCAAAGGATAAGCGTTCTTGCCGAGAATCACAAAGCTGGTTTGTGGCAGAGTCAGGACTTGAACTCACTTCTTCCAAGACTACTGTGCATTTCTTTTGCTGCTGCAGTTGGAAGCGTTGGGGCTGCAGGTTGAACCTTTTGGACAATTATGTGGAATTTCAGTCTTCTGACCATTGTAAAGTTCTAATTCAAAGGGAACGCTCATCTGAGCAATTCCGGAGAATGCTGATGTCACTGATGTCCATGCTGAGAGCTGGCGGGTGGGGGGGGGGGGGGGCCTCCCAGGCAGAAATATTGCATCAGCACAACTCGAATGTGGGCAAAACAAACTGAGGAGCAGTGACATTATACCAGCTCTTTGTTCGGACAGGTGTGTTCAGCTCTCACTGTGAGTTGTGTCCTTCCTTAGTCGTTTTCATTTGGACATTGGTGTGCTGTGTTGACTCAGCTTCAGTTCAGCAAGTGGAAAGGTTTTGTTTTACCTTGATACCTTATGGAAAATGGAAGTTAGTTAGGCTCTGTAGGTTTCCTTGGTCTTCAGAAGCCAAGGCAAGGTCAGGGCAAAGAATTCCACTCGGGTGCAGATCAAGTCATGGTTATTTCAGAAACTTGGTTACAGTTTAGTTCCACAGGGTAGTCTAAATACCACTGTAATTTGGGATACAAGGGATACTCCAGCATTCCGTTCCCCTATATGCATACCTATATGCAGATTTCAGAGATCCACACATTAAATTTGGGACACTCCAGGGAAGACCCATATGGACTCTTTACTAAATATACAACATTAATGAAGCCATCTATATTTTCTAGACACCCCTGCATGTCCAAAAGCCAAGCCCTCCTCGAGGTCACCTCAAACAGTGCTCCTTTCTCTCGTTCTCCACATCTTTCCTATAAACCTCAGTGGCCCTTTGTACTTTCCTGCTGGCATGTATCTCTTCTGTTATTATGTTCCTACACTAGTCACTCCATTCCACAATCCTCATCCCACACGACAGCCGGTACAATCTTTAAATATATGTATATGTGTGTGTGATAGATATTTATATATATGATACAACTATGTATATTAAATTTGTACAAAATGTCATAAAGTTATGTAATTTATATAAAACCGTGTTTACTTCTCTGCCTCAAACCCTCTGTAGATTCCTTCACACTCAGAACAGAACCATAGCACGTAACTGTGGCCACAGATTCTGCCTACCTCTCTCCCCCACTGTCCATTAGTTCCTGGAACCCACCAAGCTCTCTCTTCCTCTGTGGCCCTCACTCATCTGTCCTGTTCATGGGAACAGTTCTTCCCCACATGTTTTGCAAGCCTGGCTTTTCTCATCCTGAATTCAGAGAGTACCCTACTCCCTTGCCCTCAGCCCTTTATTCTCTGGCTCAATTCCCTATTTTTAATCTTCTTACCACTTGGTTAGCCATTTAGTTTTGTTATTGTCTGCCTCCTCTGCCAGAATATAAGCTTCCTGAGGAGAGGGTCACATCTGATGTGTCCTCAGGGCTCGGCGCTGTGCCCACCAGAGAGTTGGTCCATAATACATTGAATGAGTAAATGATAGCTGCGTCTCATTACCCGTCCAGCCTACGATGCTGCTCACCGTACATAGTAACTCTTGCTACTGTTATTAAGTGTTGACTATGCACCAGGCACTCTTCTAAGTGCTCTACATGAATCCACCTACTTCATTCTCATGAAAACCCTATGAACGTTTTTTCATATGTCTATTTGCCATGTGTATGTCCTCTTTGGAGAAATGTCTCTTCAGATCCTCTGCCCATTTTTCAATTGGGTTGTTTGTTTTTTTGTTGTTGAGTTGTATGAGTTCCTTGTATATTTTGGATATTAGCCCCTTATCGGAGGTGCTGTTTGCAAAAATCTTCTCCCATTTAGTTGGTTGCCTCTTTATTTTGTCGATGGTTTCTTTTGCTGTGCAGAAGCTTTTAAGTTTGATATAGTCCCATTCATTTATTTTAGCTTTTACTTCCCTTGTCTTTGGAGTCAAATTCATAAAATGTTCTTTGAACCCAAGGTCCATAAGTTTAGTACCTATGTTTTCTTCTATGCAGTTTATTGTTTCAAGTCTTATGGTTAGGTCTTTGATTCATTTTGAATTAATTTTGGTACATGGTGACAGATAGCAGTCCAGTTTCATTATTTTGCACGTGGCTATCCAATTCTCCCAGCACCATTTATTAAAGAGGCTGTCTTTCCTCCATTGTATGTTTTTTGCTTCTTTGTCAAAAGTTATCTGTCCATATTTATGTGGTTTTATTTCTGGGTTCTCAATTCTATTCCATTGGTCTGTGTGTCTGTTTTTCTGCCAATACCATGCTGTTTCAATTATTGTTGCCCTGTAGTACAAGCGAAAGTCAGGGAATGTGATACCTCCAGCATTGTTCTTTTTTCTTAGGATTGCTTTAGCTATTCGGGGTCTTTTGTGGTTCCATACTTTAACAATTGTCACCCCAATAAACCTTAATTTAAAAAAACAAACCCTATGAAGTGTGACTATTAGCCCCATTCTTCAGATGAGAAGTTAAATAATTTTAGGTTTTTAACAGACAAATAATTTTCTCAAGACTATACCACTAGAAAATGACATAGGCAGGATTCAAACGCAGGCATCCAGGCTCTGGAGCCCCTGCAGTCCCTTCTAACCTTCCTGTCTTTCTGGAGCAAACAGTCACATATACGTTTGAGTTCATGGAAGGAAAGTTAGAACACGTGGCAGCATGGGGAAATTAACTGATCTCACACCTGCTACGGTGTTCTCTTTCCCAGTCTGGAGAGGATGAAGCAGGCATCATTATTTCTTTAGTGTGTCCATATGAAAGGAAAACCAGAGCAATCTGCAGATGCTGGCATTGAAAGAATCATTGTCCCCCTCGTCAGAAAGCATAATTAAGAGCCCCTCTGCCCATTAAATGAGGCAATGAATGCTAACACACTTTGTAGAGTATAAAATGCTCTATAAATGTTATTCTTATTCCTGAGCTCCTTGGGATAGTGGCTTATGTTACAGAACTGCTGGTTCAGAATTTTTCCGGAGCACTAAATTTACCCAGTAGTCAAGGAAAGGAAATGCCTCTGGTTTGTTCTCTCCCATCATCCTGAAAACTAAGCAGAAATCCATTCTTCTCCTGTGTTCCCAAAATCCAGGGTCAGAAGTATGCAAATTTAAATACGCAGGCTGCTTTTAAATGATACATGAAAGGGATTTTTGAAATGAATGTGCTATGATTGAATTTCTGGTCAGTCACCCAGAAGGCATTTTGTACTAAGCTCTGGACCCAATTCCACTGAAAATGCATGAAGCTTTGGTGCCCGCAGCCAGTCTAGCTACAGACGGGGATCAGGGTCCTTGCCACACAACTTCCATTAAATGATGCAGAGCCCTAGGCTCAAAGTTGAAAAACAAATTAGCACAAGCCTAAAAGAAACCCAGTACAAAGTTACTTTAAAAATACCTTTTCCTGACAACACAACCTCTTTGATTTTAAACTACTTGATAAGACCAGCGTGCATTAATGTATAACTTGGCTTTTTCAATGGAGGTAACTTTTGTCTCATTCAAAAGACCCTGACTACTCTTTGGAACTAAGACTATTGCTAATTGGTGTTGTACAAATAAAGGTCTCTTTGACCTGCCTTAGCAATAGATAAGAAACATGAGTAAAAATAGTCACTTATTGTATATGCTTCTTGGTGAAGTTATTCTTAAGAATAACTAACAGGAGTTGGCTTTCTAAAATAAGTTGGAGAGCTCCACTAATCACCTTGTTTACTATTAAACAAGTTTGCTAAGCAACCTTTTTTTCCTGAAGATGATCAAATGTAAGCCTTCTGACTTACCATGAAATTTCAAAGTAGTGGAATTTTAAATTATAAATATTTCCTCCCTTTTACCATTTTTAAAAACCATGCCAGTAATGCGTTTAAAAAGTCATGTACAATAAAAATAGAGACAAAACACATGAAGATAATTTCACTGCCCATACTCCCAATTCCATCCCTCAGGGTCACTTTGGTACATCTTCTTCCAGCCCTTTCTCTGTGTATTTATCCTTGTATGTATTAAATGTTTAAGATTTATGTTGATATAAATGTATACTAGTTATCAATTGCTGTCACAAAGCTTAAGGGTTTGAAATAGCAAACTTTCTTTACCTCACACGTTTTCTGAGAGTGAGGAATCTATGAGTGGCTACACAGGAGGGTTCTGGTTTCTGGTCGCTCGTGAACATGTACTCAGGATGTAAGATGACTGCACTCATCTGAAGACTGGATGGGGGCTGGAGATCTGCTTCCCTGATAACTCAGATGGCTATTGGCTGGAGGGTTCAGGCCCTCACTGGCTGTTGGCCCGAGGCTGCCACGTGGGCCTCTCCACCGGCTCCTTGAGTGTTCTTACAACATGGCAGCTGGCTTCCTCTAGAGCAAGTGATAAGAGAGGCAGGGAGAGAAAGAGAGAGGTCAAGGAGGAACCCATAGTGCCATTTTATGACCTGGTCTTAGAAGTGACACATTGTCATTTCTGCCATGTTCTATTTACTAGAAATGAGTCACTAAGTCTGGCCCACATGCATGCAGAGGTTAATCAAGTTCTAGCTGCCGAAGGAAGGCGTATCAAAGAATTTCTGGACGCATATGAAAACCACCTCATAGGGCATATTGCGCGTATGGTTTGCAGTTCACTTTTTTCACTTCATCCGCTTCATTATGGGCAGATTATATTATATGTCCTGGCTTATTCTTTCAACTGCCGCATACTCTTCCACTGTCTATTTAATCATCTCTTCTTGATAGATACAATTTGAGACTGAGCTCAAATTTTCCCTCCTACAGGTAACACAGCATTGGAGGAGCTTGCTTATGCCTTTTTAGGACATGTACCATGATTTCTCCAGTAAAAAATTAATTGAGGGGTTATTACTGAGTCATAGGGTCTGCTCATCTTAATAGTTTCTGTTATAATTGCCCTCCAAAATGGCTGCGCTCATTTCCAACCATTCGTTCCTTACCTGACACTGGGGGACTTGTGATAGATCCTTATGAGGTAAAGTATCTTAGGGGACTTGCAGATTTTTTTGACCCGTTTCAAGCCTGGGTTTGTGAGAGGCCTGAGTATTATCCCTTTGGACACCCCTTTGCTCATGATTGCAGCCTCTCTCCTTAACTCTGCTTGATTTCAGCAAAAATCCAGGAGCTCATCCCTCCCGAGACAGGGAGGCTTAACTATTGTTTACAAAGGACTTGGAGGTTCTCAGGTACAAGGTGCCCCTGGAGAGCCAGGTTGATTAGTGTTCATTCAAAACCACCTCCTCTGTTGCGGTAGCAGCTGAGAAATCCAGCATGTGGATTTCAGTGCAAAGGAGAATGGCGCTTCAGTACTAACAACTCTTCTGGACTTTGGCTGCGCCTTCCTATTGCAAATTACTGATGCATAAAATCACTGAACCCTCTGGGCCTTCCCACCATATAACTTAGCCTTACTCTAAAACCAACGACCAGACTGACTTCCTCCCATTCAAGCTGCCAAGTGTCCTTGGCGGGCAAGAATCATTAACAGCAGCAACCGAGGCAGCTGAACCACACAAAAACATTTGGTCTGATTTATTTCTATTTATTTACTGTGCTCATCGCCAGTGAGAATGGTTGGCCAGATGCAAAATCGTGTGTCATGGAAGCCACCACCGTTCAGTCACCCGACTTACATTTATTGAGCACCTACTATGTGTAAGGGACTGTGCTGTCTGGTGTGTTGGGGGAGGGGGGAAGAGTGTTCACATGATTTTTTTTTTTAATGTCAAGCTCGTTAATTATTTCTTTTATTGACAGTAAAGGCCGCAAGTTTTTTTTTTTATTATTGGGGTGACAATTGTTAGTAAAATTACATAGATTTCAGGTGTACAATTCTGTATTACATCATCTATAAATCCCATTGTGTGTTCACCACCCAGAGTCAGTTCTCCTTCCATCACCATATATTTGATCCCCCTTACCCTCATCTCCCACCCCCCACCCCCCTTACCCTCTGGTCACCACTAAACTATTGCCTGTGTGTTCACATGATTAATACCCTCAAGAACTTGAAATTGCATGATAATTATCAAATATTTAGCACCGCTTGCATATCAGGCAGCCTGCTAAGCTCCTTATAGACACTGACACCTTTAATTCTCCCAGTAGCCCTGTTTAAATAGGTAGCATTGCCATTTTACATCGTAAATGCAGAACTCAAGTCCTGTCATGAACCAGACGCTCATCTTCAGCCAAGTCTTTAACCCAGCTGAGACCTGATACCTGAGTGGGCTGGACTGTCCAGCTTTCGCCAAAACATGCTTGTTCTTACAAGAAGTGCCATGAAAATTGGGATCTACAGTCACAGCATATGCCCTGGTCTGGGATCGCTGAGGCCCACGGTGGTGACGATTATGGATCTCAGCTCAGAGATACTTCCCTAGGCTCCCCAACAAGGTTGGATCCCCAGACCCCATGTGCTCAGTGCTCTCTATACTTTCTCTTCTGAATTCTTGGCACAGTGGAAGGAAGTCTGTGTTTGTGAGACGCTTTGCTGTGCCTCCACCAGGGTGCTGTAAGCTCCGTGAGGGTGTGAGCTGTGCTTTTTCTGCTCACTTCCGATTCCCCAGAGCCTGGCACAGAGCTTGGACTAGATAATCAATATTATTTAGTCCACTAATTGCTTTATGAAAGGCTCTAAAAAGAACCAAAGTAAAGAAACCTGGACACTTGTTTAACTTGTCTCACACTTTCCAAGCCTCGTTCAGCACATCTTTATTGACCATATCTTGTGGTTCTAGATTAGTCACTGAGGATATGGCAATAAACTAAATAGACATGGTCCTATTCTCTAGGGGCTTGCGTGCCACTGGGTGGGGGCGTCCAGAGGATAAATTCGTCAAATAAAATGAATAAGATAATTTCAGACATTTGTAAGTCTTGAGAAATAAAATTAAACCAAGAGCTGCTCACAGGCTAAGGGGTGGTGAGGGCAGCCTTCTCCAAAGAAGGGGCTTTGAACTGAGATCAAAGTCATGACAAGGAGCCAGCCTTGTGAAGTAGCAGGCACTGGATTTTCTCTCTCTTAATAAATGCGTCTCATGCTCAGGGCAAAACCCTCAGAGTCATCCTTGACTCCTTCCTCTTGCATTCCTGTCGCCTGTATCTTCAGAGTGTTTCAAATTGGCCATCTTCTCCCCATCCTCACTGCTCACTCCTAGTCTAGTCCAAGCCACCTCCATCTCTCATCTGGACTATTACAATAATCTCCTGACAAGTTTCTCTGCTTCCATGTCTCCACTCACTGTCTGTTCTCTGTAAGTCAGATCATGTCACTGCGCTGCTCAAATCTTTCAGTGGCTTCTCCTTAACACTGAGGAGGGTGAAATCCCAGTGTGAACCAGGCTTCCACAGTCCCATGTTACCTGGCCGCCTCTCCAACCCTGTTTTCTACCACTCTCAGCTCTAGGCACACTATCCCTGCTCGCTACTCTACAAATAGGCCAAACATGTGCCCATCTCAGGTGCTTTTCACTTGTGGTTCCCTTTTGCTGGAAAGTTCTTTCTCCTATGCTTTTGTGGTTTGCTCCATCATTTCATTCAAGTTATGTTCAAATATTAACCAGAAGCCTTCCTCAACCCCTGTCGACAATGGCAGTCACCATTATTGCCTATGTCTTACCCCTGTCTAACTTTTCTTCATAGAACTCCTCACACCAGACATAACGTTATATGTCTCTCTCTTCTCTGCTATTAGGATGTGAGCTCCATGAGGGGGGGAACTGAGTCAGCTGTGTTTACTGTTGTAATCCCAGTACCTGGAATAGTGGTCCTCAACCAGTATTTCTTGGATGGATGGATGGATGGATGGATGGATGGATGGATGGATGGATGGATGGATGGATGATAAAGTGCAAGAACATGAGTTTTGATGTGTTAGAAAAACAGAAAGAAGGCAGGAGTGGGGAAAGAGAAGAGGAGGCCGGAAAGGCAGGCTGGGGTCAGACCATGCAGGACCTTGTGAATTTAAGAATCTCAGAATTCTTTTAAGAGGATCAAGAAGCGGTTCACCTCTGGAAAGCTTTTACTTTGTAATTCCTCCTAACAAGTGACATGACATTTGCAGAAACAGTGAATTATATGACCGCTTCTATATTACTTTCTGTGGTGCCCAGAAAGAGAGCTTTGCAGTACTCTTGGAGCTTATCAATGTTTGCTTGAGATGCTGTGGATGAAACTGCACATATGGAATCAGCTCCTTTGAGTTACTCTGTAAATTCAGTTCCCTGGGGAGCCATCGCTGACTTCCCAAAGCAGAGTTCAGGGTCCTTCCACGGGCTCCTGCAGCTCCCAGTAATACCAGAGAACGCAGTACTGCTTCATGGGGTCTGTTTTCGCTCCTGCTGGAATGGGAGCTCCTTGAGGCTAGGGACCTTCTGGTTGCCTCCTTTAACTCAGAAACCACAGAGAGGTTGTTGGTCATCTGGATCCAGCCTACCTAAGTGTATATTTCACCTGTTTTGTTTTAGATGCTTTTAGAGCAGCTGCCAACATTTTAGTTTTTTTTTAAAAAATGGATTTCTGGCTTCTGTGTTAAATTTATAAGGCACAGTAATGCTGTTCTGATCATCTCAGCAACTAGAAAAATCGAGTAGCAGTCACGCTGTTCATAGGGGCATGCTTTTCCCAGCAAGCCACAATCCCCACCATTCCTTATTATTTTTAATGCTGAGCTTGAGAATTTCTTGTCATTTAACATCTGACTGAGCTATTGTTTTCTTATAGTAGAGAACTATAATTCTGTATCCAGTCTGCCATCAAAAGAAGGCTGCATATTGTTAAACCTGGTACATGGAGCCCCTTTGGGGCAATTGAATTTGTGACCCTCGTCCCAAAATAAACAGATGTTCTTTGGTGTTTAGAAGCATAGGCCTTGATTACTCAACATAGTAAAGATATAATTCTCCCCAAATTGATACATAGTTTTAACATAATCCCTATCAAAATGCCACCGAGATGTTTTATAGATACAGACAAGATTATTCTAAAATGTACATAGAAAGTCAAATGTATGATAATAGCTAAAATGAGTTTTAAAAAGAATAATAAAGTGAGAGGAATCAATCTATTTAACTTCAAGACATTATATAGCTACAATAATTAAGACCGTGTTGTATTCACCGTGTGATAGACTCATATCCATGGAACAGAATAAAGGATCCAGGAACAGACCCACACAAGTATGCCCAACTGGTTTTTGACAAAGGTGCAAAAGCAGTTTAATGGAGAAAGATAGCCTTTGCCTCAAATGGTGCAATTGCACATCTATAGACAAAACATGAACTTTGGTCTAAGCCTCACAATTTATTCAAAAATTAGCTCTAAATGGAAACAAAGGCTTAAATGTAAATTGTAAGGCTATAAGCTTTTCAGGAAAAAAAAACATAGCAGAAAATCTTCAGGATCTGGGCTTGGCAACATGTTCTTACAGTTGAGTCCAAAACATGATCCATAAAAGGAAAATTAGATACATTGAACCTCATCACAGTTGAAGCCATTCAATCTGCAAAAGACCAGGTTAAGAGGATGAAATGATAAGCTACAGACTGGGAGAAAATACTTGCGAACCACATGTCAGACAAAAACTAGTGTCTAGAACATATAAACCCTCAAAACTCAGTTTAAGAAATAATCCAATTAGAAAATGGGCCAAAAATATAAAGAGATATTTTGCCAAAGACGACATATAAACAAACACATAAGTAAACAAACACATCAGAAGGTGTGTTTATTATTAGCCATTATCATTAGCCATTAGGAAAATTCAAATTAAAACTACAATGACATATCACTACATATCTATCACAATAGCTAAAATAAAAAATAGTGACAATACCAAATGCTGGTGAGGATGTGGAGAAATTTGATCACATGTATGGTTGGCAAGAATGTAAAAATGATACACCCACTCTGGAAAACCATTTGGCAGTTTCTTTAAATACTAAACATGCAACTACCATATGATCCAAGAAGTGCATTTTTTGGCATTTATATTGGCAAAGTAAAAACTTATGCTCATACAAAAACCTGCACACAAACCTATATACAATGTTTATAGCAGCATTATTCATAATTGCCAACACTGGAAATAATGTAGATCCTGCAATGGATGAGTGGTTAAACTGGGGTATAACCATGCCATGAAACGTGACTTAGCAACACAAAGGAATGAACTATTGATACTCCGGGTGCATCTCCAGAAAACTATGTTGAGTGAAAAAAGCCAGTCCTAAAATCTTATGTACTGTATGATATACCTCTCCTTAACCTCTGGCAACCCTTAATTTGTTCTCCATTTCTGTAATTTTGTCATTTCAAGGATGTTACATAAGTGAAGAATACATTAGTGGTTGCCAGTGATTAAGGAGAGGGTGGGGGCTGGAGGGAAGTGGGTAGGAAGTGGGTATGTGGCTATGAAAAGATAACATGAAGAACTCTTTTTTAATTATTATTTTTTTTAATTGGGGAACAGTGTGTTTTCCCAGGGCCCATCAGCTCCAATTCGTTGTCCTTCAATCTAGTTGTGGAGGGTGCAGCTCAGCTCCAAGTTCAGTCGCCGTTTTCAATCTTGGTTGCAGGGGGCACAGCCCATCATCCCATGTGGGAATTGAACTAGCAACCTTGTGGTTGAGAGCTTGCGCTCTAACCAACTGAGCCGTCACTTCTTAAAGGGATGGAAATGGTCTGTATCTTGACTATATCAACGTCAGTATCCTGGTTGTGACATTGCATGATATAGTTTTGCAAGATGTTACCACTGGGGGGATTGGGTGAAGGGTGCATAGGAACTCTCTGTGTTATTTCTTCAAAGTGCATGTGAATATACCGTTATCTCAAAATGAAAAGTTTAATTAAAAAAAACAGGCCTTGGAAATCAGACAGCCTTAGATTTAAGTCCCTGCTCTGCCACTTATTAGCTCAGTGACCCTGGGCAGTTTTGTTAGCCTCCCTGAGCCTCCATTTCCTCATCTGAAAAATGGGCATCACGCGCGTATTATTTTGGAGATTAAATGAGGTCAGGCAGTGACTGTGCTGAAGAGCTAGCCTGAGCCTGGCCCATGGTTAAGGGCCATGGGAGTTGCCTTTGTTGCTGCCATTGTTGCAAGTGGGGCCTCCAGAGGCAGTCAGCCTGGGAACGTCTCAGGGTAAATCAGGATTAGTATAGAGCAGAGGTTCCCAAACTACCTCAGTTCAGGGCACCCTTAGGGTTGTAGTCATGTTTTTCATGTTGCTCCTGGGCCAAAAGAAATACATAACACTTGTGTTTATTAAGTAGTTAGGTCCAAACCATGTAATGAGTATGCACACCCTAATGATTTAGAAATTGTTGGGGGGGAAAAGTACACATAAATTGAAAGAAATCATTTTTAATTTCATTCTGAAGTACAGTTACTTGCAATGAAATATGAGCCCCGGTGGGACTCTGCCCACTCTCATCGTCTGTTCCAGCTTGATTTTGATGCAGAACTTGTTTTTAATCACGTTATCTGCCCAAAAATCGAGCTTTGAAAAGATGCGATGTTACTAAAGAGAATAATCCACATGCTAATGTTGAAATGGTGAGTTCCTAGGCGCTAGGGCTCACCGTATCTGACAGATGTTGAATCTTGCTGTTTTTCCGTCAAATTTTAAAATATCCTGCAGCACCCCTGTGAGTTTACTGAGATGCTGTGAGGCGGTTTGATGCATAGATTGGAAATTACAGGTATAAGGGTCCAAAGCAGAACAGAGTGGAACCAGACCAAAAGTTACCCACCTGGGATCGTCCAACGTGGAGTGATCCATCTGTTGCTGGACGTGCTTGTGTCCCCAGGATGATCTCCCAGCCAAAGTGCCTACCTTTAGGGGGCAAGAGCCGTTTCTTGTGATTCAGCGAGGGCAAAGGAGATGATAGGAAAGGATGCTGGACCATTTAGTTGCTCTCTTGTGGATGCGTTCTCTCCTGTGCAAGACCCATTCCGGAGATAATAAGCAATTTGGGAAGCTCCTCTTCTCTCAAAATTAAATTCCACAGTAAGGGCCTAGAAGGTGACAAGCATAGTCCTAAATACTGTGGTCACAGAAATAAGTCAGATCTTGTCCCCTGCCCTTGAGTAATGAATGGTTCTTCCAGATGACGGCCAGCATATAGTTTTTGTGGAAAAGCAAGAGTTACCGAAGTCCAAGACCTGAATTTGAGTCTAGACTCTGCCATGGGAACTTGTTAGGTCAGCCTTCCTGAGCCTCAGTTTCCATATCTGCAAAAATGGGAGTTAAACTATCTGCGTAGCACCTTTATCTCAACAGGACCTAATGAGATAAATGCGTGTAAACTCAGAACGTTACGATCAGCACACAGTAAGCATTTATGTTTGCTACCTTTTTAATCACTAATGATCAACCGAGGCTGCTTTACCCAAGGGTGAAAAGAAATCCAACAAATGCACTTCTCATGCTTCTCAGAAGAGACAGGCATATCAGGAGGAGAGGGCAGGAAGAAAAGTCTGAAAGATTTGGGAATGTCAGTGAGAACCTTAGGGGCCAAGTTGGACTGTCCCAGCAGCCTCATTCTCCTTTTCCTTTTGCAGACGAGAGAATAAATGTTCTGAGAGCCAAAGTGATCTACTTGTCCCCCTGTTCCCTTTTATCCTCTCAAATACATCACTTTCTTCCCCCTGCTCCCAGCAGTCACCCAGGGGCTGTTTTATCCAGCGAGTGCTACATGTGACATTTTATTTATTTTTTGACTCGCAACCCAAAAGCCATTTCAAAGTCAAACGTAATATTTTGTCGCAGATGGGTGTCATTCCAGGCGCCAGTGATAGATGTCACTGAGTCGAGGTGGGTCCGATTGGGCTCTGTCTCCAGGAAAGTGAGGTAATAGGAGAGACCGTAAAGCAGCTGTTCATTTCCCTCTCAAAGTGAGGAAGGTGTGCAGAGTGGTGGAGAGCCGTTCTCCGGGTCCCCAGCCTAATTGTCTTGATTAGCACGCTGCACAGCCATCACAGGTGTGGCCATAATAGCTCTAGAAGGTTTTCCTAGCCAGCCCAATTAAAATCTGTCACTGAGCCAAGAACTAACAGTGTGTGTGCTTCATAATGCCAGAAGTCAAAACGAGTTCTCTAAATAATAATTGCTTGCATTTCTAGGACAGTTTATGGTTTGAAAGCACATCTGCACTTCCTTTGCCTCATTTTCTCCTTGGGTGGAAGGCGAGCAGTTGAGGGCGGGAGCGGAAGTTCAGCGAGATTCAGTGACTTACCAAATTATGGGACCCTGCTAATTGTGCCAAATCGCTTATGATAAAGATGAAGATGAATCCTTAAAGAAATTTCTACTGTGCATATGGCAATCACTAACATTTATAAGTCCCTTAGCAGCCTACAGAATGCTGTTATATTTATTTTCTTATTATGTCTTCCACAACAGCTCTGTGAATCACGTCTTACACACACACACACTCTCTCTCTCTCTCTCTCTCTCTCTCTCTCTCTCTCTCTCTCAAGCTCAAAACCTTGGAATTTTTATTGAAATCCTGCATCTCATTTGAGAGTTGGGGGAGCTGTGATTTTGGTGGTTATGTCACTTGTTCAAGGATGTACGGGTACCAAGTGGTAGAATTAGGGTTAGAACCCAGACCTGCTAACTCAGCCAGCGTGCTTTGCCCATCACTCTGTGCTCTGCCGTGTCTCTTCTGCACGCTGCGTTTCAGAGTTGTGGGCACATAAAGCCGTGCAGCACAGACACAAGTGTCTCCTGCTGACACAGTGCCAGCTTTGACCGACAGAAGGGTTTTGGCCAGTGATTTATTTTCCTTCTGAATTAGGAAAATGGACAGTTTACACTCTAAACCCAAGGTAAACTTGACCCCTGGTCTGTTCACAGCCCGATCTCTGTGGTGCTGACCACGTGTGTTTGATGAAGGTACTTTTGTTGGTTTACAGGCCACCCACCAGACGCCCAGTCCTGCATTTCAAGGGCCTGAGTGGCTGTGGAGGACTATGAAGGCAGAGGATAAATGTCTTAGCAGGCAGGGCAGACTCAGAAGTTGATAGACAGCCGTCCTAAAGGAAAAACGAGCTCTAAGCTATTCTCAGTCGGAGCCACAAACAGTTTCTTGCAGCAAAATGTGTTGTTCTTTGTTTCTTAGAGATGAGGAATGAAGAGAGGAACCCTCTTTGGCTCTTCTGATGATTTTTGTAGGTTAAGGCTGAGTCCCTGAGTACAAATGATCGCCTGGCTCATGTCCCAGTACTGATGGCACACACAAGCTGGTTCCCTGGTGACACATGTGAGGGTAGGAGTGGAATTTCACATTTCTCCCTGCTGGAAGGGCAGTGTTTTCTACCCATTGTTCATTCTGAAAGCCTTCTTCAGTCCCAGCCCGAGTGTTCTCACTGGAGGAGGAAAGAAAATGAATTCTGTGTTCCCTATGGTGCATTGAAGCCTAAGGGCCAGGTTCCTTTCATCTGCAGAGCCAAAAATGATGATTTCCTCCAGAGCAAATGGCTTCCATGGCCTTCTTGGCTGCAGTATATCTGTATCTGTGCTGCCATTCCATCATGAAATCTGGAGTACGGCTAACGTTGCCAAGTTGATGACATCTCAACACAAATAACTTATTAAAAAAAAAAAAAAAGCATCAAAATTGGAGGTGGGAGGAAATGTAGGAACAGCTTTATGTTCTGTACTATTCTGTTTCCTATTTTAAAACATAAGAAGAAAGAAAGAGCAGGTATCTATTTATAGAAGTAGATAAGTATTTATGAATGAGTGTGTATATCTGTATATAGATGTTACATTTTTTTGCCATTTTTATAAAGACATTTCCAAGCATGGTATGCATATATCTGCACTTGGCTTAGCTTAATGCAATTGAATTGATTTCTGCCTGGTAACATGTGATTCCCTCAGCGGGGAAGGATCAATAAAATCAGTCGGGCCCACTTTTGCATGTCATCGGTCCTGGTTTTAATCTTGGTAATCCTGGCTACAGGCCACTCAATATGGAGGCACAGTGATTTGCAGCAATATCTGCTCACTGATTTGTGACTGTATTTGGGGTGCATTTCAGCTTATGACTTGATGTTCAGTTCATTCTCCTTTGGGCTTCAGAGTCTGGTGCCTGTTTTCTTCC
This sequence comes from Rhinolophus sinicus, assembly GCF_057876585.1. NCBI lineage: Eukaryota > Metazoa > Chordata > Mammalia > Chiroptera > Rhinolophidae > Rhinolophus > Rhinolophus sinicus. The sequence goes on along the minus strand of NC_142505.1, from coordinate 87,048,002 downwards.
TTGTACGGCAAAGGACCTATTGGAAGGAAGCTTGGGGGAAATGAACTTGACAGGGAGAATTGAAATAAGTTTTAAACAGAATCAGAGAGAAAAAATAAAGCACTATACAGGTTTTGAGAGATTTGAATCAGATTAGACGTGGGGAAGGAGGCATTTTATCCAGAAATAAAAATGCTGTCAGAGTCACTGGACTAAAATGAATACCAATTCCTTCTCATTAGCATACAGGAACTACCTCACCTTTTCTTTCTCTTGAAAAGGACCTCTCATCTCACATGTATCACAATTGAGGAGCGTCCTAAACACAGTGCTTTCTGATAGCCTCACATCCTAGGTTTATACATTTTCAGCAGTCACACATGTAGGGAATGTATGAATCCTACATCATTTCCCAAGTCCTTTCAGGCCAGCATACATTGAAAACCCTATTAGAATGTACTTCTTGATGGTAAAAAAAAAAAGGAAGAAAAGTAATTCTTTCCCCACCTGCCCAGCCATTCGTTTACTACTAATTAATAATTCACGCCAACCTTCAGATCATAAGACTGTTATTCAAGAGGTTTAAAACATAAACAAAATGCATAGCATAGAACCTGGCTCATGTATTGCTGTATTAGTTTGCTAGGGCTGCTGTAACAAAATACCATGAACGTAGTAGTGGCTTAAACAACAGAAAGTTATTACCTCCCAGTCTGGAGGTGAGAAGGCTGAGATCAAGGGGTCAGCAGGATTGGTCCCTTCTGAGCCCTGTGACAGAGAAACTGTTCATGGCTCTTTCCTGGCTTCTGGTGCTTTGCTGGCAATCTCTGGCGTTCTCTGACTTGTCGATGTTTCACCGGATCTCTGCCTTCATGTTCACATGGCCTTCTCGCTGTGTGCATGTATATGACTCAACTTCTCCTTTCTATAAGGACATCAGTGATATTGGATTAGGGCCCACTCTCATAACCTCATCTTAACTAATGACATCTGCAATGACCCTATTTCCAATAAAATCACATTCTGAGATATTGGGGGTCAGAACTTCAACATATGAATTTTAGGGGGACACAGTTCAACCCATAGCAATGACGATTAGTTGTTATTATGTTTTAATCATTATTCTTAGCTTTTCATGATGACTACGGCACTATGGATCCACCCTCCCTATGTTGCATATTAACATTTGCAAAAGGGAATGAAGAAATTGGAATGTCATTGCATAGTGTAATTATCTTTAGGTAGCACTGGCTGGAAAATGCTAGTACCGATCAGGGCATTCATGGGTCTGGTAGAGGGAATGGGGAAGGTTGGCCAGCCCAATCCAGCAAGGTAGCAGAACTAGTCATTAATTACACCCAAAAGCCATCCAGAGTTTTGGCAATCTCTCCAACCTTAAGATTCTGGTATCCTCCCACAGTGAGCAGGCAGCAACAGCCTGCCCAACCTCACCAGATGGTATGGAATCCCCTGTGCCACTGGCGTCATGCGCATTTTAGATTTATTAAAACACCTATGAAAAAAGAAATACCCTTTGGAGCCATAAAATCCCAAATCCAGCAATTTTCTGCAGTATCACAGCAAAGTGCCCCCTCCCCCACCCCGGCTGTTGTTGAGATGGTTAGCCAGTAACTCTTCAAAATGCTTTTCTTCTGACATGTACATAACATTTTCCTTTGTAAGAACGTGAAGGTTTGACTCCTTCAGAGCCCATTACATAGACAGATTGGCCCCTGAGATAATTACAAGAAGATAGTTTAATGGGCTCGATTAAGGAAACCCATTACTAACTCCGTGAAGAAACACCATGAGATGCAAAACCCAGACAAGTCTCCCCTCAAGAAAAAATACAATTTCTTACCTAGAAGCATAGAAACAAGATTCGGTCCACCTGTGTATGTTTGGAAACTAGGCTATTGATCTGTCAATGCAGGGTTGTTGAACTAGAATATTTTTACTCTGCTCTGTTTCAAAAGAATTTAAGATGACATACAAGGGTGTATCAAATGTGACGTGATAGAACAAATTGAAAAGTAGGTGACCTAAAATCGCGCTCTCTCAGTCCTGGAAGCCAACTTTCCAACCCTGGCAGGAATGGCAGCTCTAGAAAACCTGAGAGGTGGCAGCCCCGTTCTTCCAGATGCGACATGATTCCCAGGACCCTGGGGATTGCTCACCACCTCCTGAGAGAGGCATCCCCTGCATTGTTGCTACCGTGTTTCCCCGAAAATAAGACCGGTCTTATATTAATTTTGCTCCAAAAAACGCATTAGGGTGTATTTTCAGGGGATGTCTTATTTTTTCATGTACAACAATCTACATGTATTCAAATGCAGCCATGTCATCTTCTGGAACCTCGTCATCATGTATTAAATGCGTCCGTCTGGCTGACGATCTTAACTGGGGCTTATTTTTGGGGTAGGTCTTATTTTTGGGGAAACACGGTATTACCCCGGCTACTGATTCCAGCCTGACCTCTAGGTGGGTAAGAGAGAGAGTGAAAAATACTCAGGAGTCCAAAAGGAAGGATGCTGTCTGCGGGGACACCATTCGCGCTCTCACCTTTCATTCCCAGAAAGATGATATTTATATATGACAGTACAACACTGTCAGCTCATGATTTAGCCAGGTCACTTCCTGGGCCACCACCATCTCCAACTTCAGATTACAAGCACATTTTTTAAAATGTATATGAAAATGTTTTAGAAGATAAAAAAAAACAATCACTTTCACTGAATAAAAGAGGGTGTATTAAGCTCATCTCTGACCCAGGCCTTCTTAATATGTCTACAACACATACACAGATGGAGTGAAAAGGTTGCCGGCTAGGTTTGAACCTTCCTTCCTGAATGTGCCTCACTCATCCTTACCCACTGGGTGTTTTCAAACCCCCTGTGGTGAGCATTGGAGTTACCTGAGGAGGTTTTTCAATATTCAGATTCCCAGGTCCCCTTCCTAAAGAGTCGGATTCAGTACAACTGGGGCCAGGCTCAGGAATCTGCACTTTTAATGTGTCCTCTGGTGTTTGTGCCCTACAAAATAGAATTGTTTTCCATGTGTGGTGCCTATAAAAACAAAACATGCTCATTATTTTTTTTGAAAATGATAAGACAATGTAAGTAAAAATCACCAATTTTCTACTATTGAGACAGAATTATCAGTATTTTAATGGCTATCCATCAAGAACGTGTTCTCTCTCTCTCTCTCTCTCTCTCTCTCTCTCTCTCTCTCTCTCTCTCTCTCTCTCTTTCTGTATAATCTCTGTCGTTTATAAATATTATTTTAAGTTTGCAGACCCAAATTCATGAAAGAGAAGGCGAGAGAGGTGGCTCCCTCAAGATCTTTTTCATCCAGTGATAATAACCAATAACTTTCCTTCCTTGGCTTCTGTGACTATAAGTTCTATTCATTTACAAAGGCTTCTTCCAGTGCTGATTTCCAAGCTCCTGATAGCTCTACTTACACACTTTTCTTTAAGGACCAGGTAGCTATTACTTGCCAACTCAGGAGACATGAGGGAAATTGCTGCACCATCTCCAAGATCCTTTCCCCTTTTTTGCCAACATCATCCTCCCACCAATAGAATTGTTCTCTTTCATCACCTCTCCGTCTCCTTCACTTGGAAACATTGAGATCACATCCACATCTGACAATTCATTTTGCTACCTTTGGTGTGAACTTTGCTTTAGTGTTTGATCTCTGAGAGCTCTTCCGTGGCCAGAGAGGGCTCCAAAGCTGCGTTTTCCAAGGATCACCATTTATTCTGTGCTTGGTAATCGTAATGTCTTAACTTAGATCCCTTTGAGAATCTGATGAGAGTGATGATCCTTTACTCCTCAAAAAATGCACATATTTACACCCAATTTTTGCATGTAATTTCAGGAGGTCCAAGGAGTCAAAGTTAAGGACTTCTCTGATAATGCACCGTCAGCAGACTCAGTCCCCTTAACTCTGCCAAGGAGTCCCACAGACATCACTCATGAAAATAAGTATTGCGCATCAATTATCCAGCAGATACTGCATTGGGGCACTGGCAGTACAAAGAGAAACAGACAGGAACCCTGTTTTAAGGATTTAAGTAGTGGTAGAGGTCGATAGAAAAACAGCGATCATAGAATGTAAGACGCACCATGATGAAACACAACCAGGGCTACAATAAAATGTTCTTAAAGCATGGTTCTCACATAGCTCCTTAATACCCTTGATGTCGGGGGGGCCAGATGGCTCAGTTGGTTAGAACACGACCTTTGAACAACAGGGTTGCCAGTTCGATTCCCACATGGGCCAGTGAGCTGTGCCCTCCACAACTAGGCTGAAGACAACAAGCTGCCTCTGAGCTTCCGGAGGGGCGGCCAGATGGCTCAGTTGGTTAGAGCGCGAGCTCTTAACAAGAAAGTTGCTGGTTCAATTCCCACATGGGATGATGGGCTGTGCCCCCTGAAACTAAGATTGAAAATGGCGACTGGACTTGGAGCTGAGCTGCGCCCTCCACAACTAGATTTAAGGACAACGACTTGGAGCTGATGGGCCCTGGAGAAACACACTGTTCCCCAATATTCCCCAATTAAAAAGAAAAGAAAAACAGTATGGGGTGATGGATGTAATGATAATAACGGACATTCAGCCAAATGGGCAAGGCACATTTTGCAAGAACTATAGTGATTTTCTGTTAGGTTTCAGACAAATTACTTAAAAAAAAAAAAAAAACAAAAAAAAAACTTGATGTCTCCTCTTTCTGCCATCCATGAAGACCTTTATCATGAACCTCAAGCTTACTTTTCCAGTATCATCTGGATACACCTCTTTCTTTTGCTCAGCCCTGGCATTTCATGCCCCTATCACATTCAAGTCTCTTTCGGTCACCAAATGTGCCATGCTCCATGGGTCTTCTTAGGAGCTATCCCTTCTGCTATTCTTCCCTCCCCCGTTCTTTGCTCTTTGGTCAGGCTGACTTTCATTTGTCCTTTGACACGACTTAGGATGCTTTCTTCAGGGAGCTTCCCTTGATTTACCCAAGTTCAAGTTAGATGCTCTTCTTGAAAGTTACCATAGCCCTTGGTACTTTTCCTTATGTTAGTTCCTACCACACTGTATTGCAATTACCTCTTCATACATCTGCGTCCCTCACCAGACTGTGATATCCTCAAGGACAAGTGCTATCATAGTCACAGTTCTGGTCATACTAGCTAATGCATAATAGTTAATAAGTGTTTCAATTAATTTACTAATTCATTTAATTTAAAAAACCCTCAACAGAAATAGTTTTAAGACTTTCTAGTGTAAATCAGAATGGAGAGCCCTCCCACCTCTCTCTTCTCTGAGAAGTACAGTCTATAATTAGAACTTTGCCCATAATGAATCTGATTCTCGGTTACCTGGTACACACAGAAGCAGGGACAGAGCCATGGACAATTAATTAAGAGATGTCCACCTATCATTTGCTTAGCACTCTGCGGAATACCTTGAAGAGCAAAGATATGTGAGTTTCCTCCTCCGAGAACTATTGTTGAGAACACGAGAGTTTCCCATGTAGAATCTAGATAGTATATAATTCACTGCCAAATTATGTAGTAGAGACTATAAGGTGACATTTATAGTCACCAGATTACAGCAGAGCCAGAACATTCCAATTTACTTTAGTTCATATACCATTTATGAAATATACGTATGTACGTACTTAGGAAAGCGGGTGGTGCTGGGGGCAAGCTACAGAGATGCCCTCACTTCTTACAATGGCTGCTGTGATTTACTTCCACATTTGGAACCATGTAAATTATCTGGGCTTTAGACATATGGGGTTTGGAGATCAGCATCACTCCTTCCTGCATGATCTTGGCCAAGGTACTCAATCTCTCTGAGCCTCAGTTTACTCATTTATAAAACGATGGTGATAATAATAACTGTTTTAGTCTCCTCTGGCTGCCGTAAGAAAATACCACAGACTGAGTGGTTTAAACAACAGAATTTATTTCTCACAGTTCTGGAGGCCTGAAGTCCAAGATCAAGGTTCTGGCTGATTCAATTCCCCAGTCAGGGCTCCCTTTCTGGCTTGCAGGTGGCCACCTTCTCACTGTGTCCTCATATGACAGAGAGAAAGAGAGAGAGCAAGCTCTCTGTGGTTTCTTCTCACACGGACACTAATCCCGTTATGAGGGCCCCCACTCTCATGACCTCATCTAAACCTCATTACCTCCCACAGGCTCCATCTCCAGGTACCATCACATCTTGGGTTAGGGCTTCAACATATGAACTGGGGGAAGGGACACAAGCCTTCGGTCCATAATGATCACTACGTCATTAGATTGTTGTGAGGATCAAAGGGGCTAAAGCATGCAAAGAATCTGGGAGTGTGAACGCTCAATTTTTAGCATTGTCACCGTCTCATCTGCTTTGTCTAGTTATGTCCCTTCAGCTCCAGAACCATGTTTGAATTGTATTTGATATTTAGTAGATATTTGTTGAATGAGTGAAATAGTTCATCATCATCAAATCAAGCAATGACTCCTTATTCCTGAAATTGTTGTGTGATCAGGCAGGATCCTGCTTCTGTCAGCCTCTAGGCCGTGTCTCCCAGTGTGGGTGAGTCCTATAAGGATGGCCACTGCTACTGAGAATGGACCATGCTGGTGACTAAAGGGTCTGTTGCTTTGATATGACTGTCAACCCTCAGAGTTGACTCCACCCTCAGGCCACTCCGTAGCCATCCAGCAATGCCCATGGTCTCCTGTTTCCCTAATCTTTTCCATTTTTCCATCATACCCAACTGTGAGACTCTTTTTATCCCCCATCCAATTTAATAGTATAAAACCTGCTCTGATTTAGAATCTCTTCAGCAGCTTATCGAACCTTGCAGGATTCTGTTAGCTCTCTATTTGCTCTAAGCCCAACCTGAGGCATCTGGGATTATTATGTAATAACTCAGGCTCATTTCTGGTCAGTATATACCATCCCTTTCATTCCGCAAATCCTCTCGGGATTCTTTTTCTGTCTTCAAGGGATGAGAGAAGGGGTTAGAAGGGCTGTGGTTGAGGTTTGGGTGGGGGGAGGAGTGTTTGCTATGAGTTATTATCCTACACTTATCAGCATTAAACTGGATTTGACAACTCATAGCCTAGAATTTAAATGATCTAAATCCTTCTTCATTTGGCAGCCTGGTTTCCCCCATTATTTATTGTGCTACCCAATTTATTATCATCGGCGCATTCGGAGGCTTGGCCTGTGGTACCTTCACAGTCAAGTGATTTATACAAATAATAAAAAAGATAGGGGTTCCCAGCCATGAGATCCAAAGCAATTCCCCCTCTCCTTTTCCTCTCATCTGGCTCAGTTCATCTCATACACATTAACCCTTGGCCCTCTTACTTCTTCTCCTAGGAAATTCATCCTCAGTTTCTATCTTGGCCCAGGAAGGAAATGCCATTGGCAGGGAGGGGGGACGGAGATGAGAGCCACGATCTAATTCCAATAATCAGTATCAAGTTTTTATATATGGGAGGCACCCTGTAAACCCTTTCCATACATTGTAAGATTTTAGTTGTCACACCAGCCCTTTGAAGTAGACATTGGTGTTATCCCATTTGACAGCTGAGGAAACTGAGACGTGGTATGTCTCAGTCTCACTGGGACAGGCAGAAGGGGAGACAGAAGGACTGGGGACTGGGGAACAGGTTGGGATATGGAACAGTATTAACAGAGGGAACACTGGCATCAAAAGTGTAACGTAGCGTATGAGCTACATTACGGCATATGAGCTCTGAAAGCAAACAGGCCTGGGAGTGAATGCCAGCTCTTTCACCTGTTAGTTGTGGGACTGTGAGTGTGTAGCCATTCTGTGCCTCAGTTTCCTCATCTATAAAGTGGCAATAATAAACAGCGTACATAGGGAATTGTGAGGACTGAATGAAACATCACACATAGGGCAGTTCAAACGTGTTTCCATATGTAAAAAGGGGATAATACTAGTACGGACCTTATTTTACCTTTATAACAACCCTGAGGTAATATACATAAAGCACTTAAAATAGTGCCTGGAAATGCTCATAAATGTTAGTTGTTGTTACTACCCTGTTTTCTTGAAAATAAGACCTAGCCGGACCATCAGCTCTAATGCGTCTTTTGGAGCAAAAATTAATATAAGACCTGTTATTTATTATACTATATTATATTTATTATATTATATAAGACCCGGTCTTATAGTAAAATAAGACCGGGCCTTATATTAATTTTTGCTCTAAAAGACACATTAGAGCTGATGGTCTGGCTAGGTCTAATTTTCAGGGAAACAAGGTACTACTTTTACTATCACTACTACCACCATCACTACTATTACTACCATTATTGTTGTCATGATTCAAACAAAGTCAATACAGAAGATTGGTACCATCCAACCAGTATGTTGCAAAGACCTTAAGGTAGGGCCCTGGAAAGCAGGCTTCCCCCATGATCGTGATTACAGCTTATACTACCGTGGGAAAAACAATGTGTTTCACTTTCCCTGCCCCAAATCTATCCCATACCCTTGTCAAACTGGATGCCAAGTTGAGGCCTGCCTGAGGGACGTTTGATCTAAAGCTCTAGCCCAAGCTTAGAAAGGAAAGCCTTTATTTGGGAACTCAGCATCCGGTCGTCTTCTGTGTCTAGTCTCAAACCTTAGTAAGTGTACTTTTATGAGGCCATATGTTTCTTACTGGAAACCAAATGTTGATGGGTGGGCTCTAGAGATCATATTCATTTATTTAAAATATGGGACAAAGGTAGCTCTGCTGGGAACATCTGCATTAAAACTCCATGGAAGTCCCTCCCTACACACACAATTTTATATCTTGCAAAAATATTTCTGTTAACATTGACCTCAAGTAACCTTTAGCAATCCCATAAATGCCATTGTTGGGTTTTTTTTGTGTGTGTTTTTTTTACCACCCAGCCCTGTGCTTTGGAAATACAATAAATTTTATCCCATGTTCCCATATAACTTGCACTGAATGTGCTACTCGAATGTTTATAGTTGAACGTAACAGTCTCTATAAAGCACCCTCACTGATTTACATTTGTAATAGAAGTGATGCCAAGAGTTCACAGTGGCCTGGAAGTCCCAATTTGGCAGAGATTTGCTCCCATATCCTATACTTAGAGCCAAGAGGAATGTTGAGTACATCAAAATGATTTTTTCCAGTGTGTGTATGTCAATAATTTGTAGGCAATGGATAGCATTGTTTTCAACACAATTCTTCTTTGCTGAAGCAGCGACAGCAGAAAATGGGCTGTAGAATCAGTCTTCTTAGCTCACTGTGTGGTCTTGAGCAAACTGTTTACTTGTCTAAGCCTCGAGTTCCCCAGCTGTAAATGTGTGTAGAAGTAGAGCCAATCTCATAGTTTGATCGTTTAAGGGTGAAATGAAAAAAATTCATTTGGACTTTGTCGCCCTGTTCCAGACACAAAGTAATCAATAAATATTAGCTATTAGTTTCCTCTTTCATTGGTTTGCATATTCCTGAACTTCTTACAGTCAGTAAACGTTGTTGATGTTGTCTTTCTTGGTGATTATAGTGTGATAGTGATGGTTTTATCAGTGCTGTTATTCATGGTAATAATTTTTGACCTTTGACATTCCTGATGACAAACTGCACTCCAAGTAAGCTGAAATGGATGAAGTTGAAAACGGGGCATTTTCAGGTATCTGCGATTATTGCAATCACTGGCATTTAATATCTTCAGTACTGCGGGGTCCCTGATGTTTGGTGCATCCCCAGGAGTACAGTCTGTCCCTGGGACTTTTTCAGGGTCTTATGGTCTTTTGTTTGGAGCCTTCTGTGTATAGTATTGGGCAGACAATTAAAATTATTTTGCAGAGACTGTAACCATACTGTATTATATCTGTTGTTAAATAATTAGCATCTATGTAGCAGAGAGAAGTCCAGCTTGCATTTCTGGATACTGCTGTCCTCTCCCTCTTCATTTCCCCTCTTCCCAAAGAGTAATTAAGAGTAATTAAGAGCTTTGAAGTCCAAAAGATCTGGGCTCAAAGCACCGTTCTGTCACCTATTAGGTAGAAGACCTTGGGGGCGTCAGGCACTCTCATCCCCAATTTCCCGTCCTGTAAAACAGTGAAGAAAATCTTTCCTTTTCATAGGCTAGTGTGAAGGTGCAATGAGATAGTGCAAATAAAGGAGCTAGGACCAGACCTGGCATCTGATAAGTCCTTTATAAAACTTAAGACAGGGAAAATGTGACATGACCGCAAGAATTTGGGGTCAGAGTAGGTATGTTCCTTGAAATTTTTTTGTCTTTCCCCTGTGAGGAAGTTTACCATCTCATAATGAGTTCAAACTAATTTCTCTTATCTATATTGTTGGCTATGGCTTTTCTTTTTACCCTCAAAGTTACAACCACAAATATCTCCCACAGACTTGATGATTAAGATAAGGTCCAAGGACTCTTTCCTCATTTACTGTTTAAAAACAACCTTTTGTGGAGATGTGATGGATTGCAGATATATTTATGACTCAGGCCTCCTGGCAAAGTCCCTCATGCTGACTCATTTGTTATCCCAGGAGAAAAGAAGGCAGCTGAAATCACCATTCATTTATTCTGCTCCTCAGTTATGATGAAAGGTCAGAAGTAAGGCACTCAGCACAGGGCTGAGTATGAGAATCAGAATTTCAATAACGTCTTCTTGACCACGCGAGAAAGAATTTCTAACAAATACACACTCCTACAAATGCTTGCCAAGTCCTCCTTAGTATACAAGCTACAGAACTGCTGAATGATAATATTCTGTCTGATGCCTCAGGCTTTCAGCTCCAAACTCACAGCAACTCCAGTTCCTCTACAGAGCCAGTGAAAACCAAGTGACAGTTGATGGAAAGGGAGGTTGGACAGAAATAGAAAGGAGGCATGATTTGGAATTTCCAGTGACTGTGGCCTTGAAATTAGGAATAAAGGGCAACCTTGCAGAAGTGTGAAGGGAAATGTAAAAGAGTTCATAAAACAATAAAGGTCAAACTTGACCTCTGTTGACCATAAGACCCTGAAAAAGTCCCAGGGACAGACTGTACTCCTGGGGACGCACCAAACATCAGGGACCCCGCAGTACTGCAGATTTTAAATGCCAGTGATTGCAATAATCGCAGATACCTGAAAACGCCCCGTTTTCAGCTTCACCCATTGCAGCTTACTTGGAGTGCAGTCTGTCATCAGGAATGTCTTCATGACATGTATAATATTTTATTTATGAGCAGATTAGCAAAATATGAATGTTGGATTTGCTAATAAAGAGACGATTGGAAAAGGAGCCAGCTGGCATGCCACATGTAGCTCCGGCAGGAAGACACGTCTAATCTGTGTTTTTCTCTCTAAACTCACACCTTGTATGCGCCTAGAGCTTTTCCCCTCCCCTTTTCCACTACATGCCTGAGAGACCTCATCAATTTCTTCTGAAAATGCAGAGACTCTCTCTCTTTCTGGATCAGACTCCCCGTGACTATTCAGGCTGCTCTTTCTAAAGCATAATCTGACCCAAATGTTGGAGCATTACTTTGTTCAGGTGTATAGGGCAGGAGAGCAAAGTATTAACCAACAGACCCGCAGAAGTGTGTTAACTCTGTGACCCTGAGTGTGAAAAGAACGTGATCTCTGAGCCCTAATCTCTCCCTGGGAGAAACAAGCAAACAAACACACTTCAGGTTCTCACTGCTCAGTAAGTAATAATTCTTATTACTAAATATGGACCAAGGGTCTTCTTTTAAAATATTCCATTTACAGGAGTCACACAGTAGGGATAGGTGATGTTGGAGAGTACACCTTTTTTTCCCCCGTCTTAATTTTGAGCTCTAATAGATAACACTTACTAAATCAATGTCACTTTCTTCCTTATCTTTGCTTTCCTTTTCTTGAGGAGTCATTGCATTTTTTAAAGTGAGTTATTCTATGATATTTAAAATTACGCATGCTCCTTACAGAAAACTGAGGCATAGAGTTATCTCAACGAAGCAAAAGTAAAATTTAAAGCCTCCCAATTCTCCCCTGAACCTTAATATACTTCCTTCCTGTCCTATGTTTTTAATGCATATGTTTAACATAGTTAAAGAGATCCATGTTCTTTGAGATAAAGGGAAGTGACTATGAACCAATACATTGAGACCTTATTCTTGCCAGTTTTCCATGGAATGAAATGCAGTGTATAGCTGATGAATTTTGAATTTCCTGCAAGGTGGTTTAAAAAATGAGTTCCAAAAGAGCCCGGCTGTAGGAGCTGCCTCAGAACTCTGAAGTGTGCCAATTCTATAGGATAAAAGCTAACGCTCCGTCATCTGACAGTCCCTATGGAAACGTCTCTATGGATCAGAGGCAGCCTGCCATAATATACGTATGTCGTAGTCACTCTGTTCAAACATGTACTTCACCACAGACCTGGTTTTCCTTTTGGAACCTGGAATTTTGTCTGGCCCTCTATGCATCCTGAGCATTGCCCAGAGACATTGGTGAACATAATGGACTCTGGGTAACACACACAGCAAAGGAGACAATGGGAAATGGTTTGTAGAGAAGTTCTCTCAGATGAGATCCCACCAGCCTGAGAATCAGAATTGGATAGTTGTGAAGATATTGACTCAAGGACCAGACTGGGTTGGAATCTTGGCTCTACTACTACTTGGCTTTGGGATGTTAGGCAAGTTACCTAGCCTTTCTAAGCCTCAGTTTCTTTACATGTTAAATAAAAACCATAGTGCCAGCCATAGATTCGTTATGAGGATCAAGGGAGTTCATGCATATATGATGCTCAAAAGAGTGCCTAACGTGTTCAGTAAATATTAGTTGTTGGCCCTGTTACTAATCAGGGGTGTCTGTGTGTGTACTCAGTCGTACCCCCTTCTGTGTGATCCCGGAACGGTCCCTCCTGGACTCTAAACTTCCTAGGGACAAACATTCTTGGCTCAACACTTTGTCCCCTGCAGCACCTAGCACAGTACTGGGTTTGGTATAGGTGTTCAACGCTCAGTCCTTGGCTCAAATCCCAGTTTTCGTCTGGTTATTTGGTGCCTAGGGATGACTTGACTTCCGGCTGTTCAGGGTAGGTGTGTAATGTGGGGAAGGAGGCTTCACAGGGGGGTACTGCTCTTCACCCCTCCCCTCTCACACCAAGATAGGGAAGGAGCAGGGCTCAGGACCAGAGAGACCCTGAAAACCAGTAGCTGTTGCTGAGGTTTGTTCCCTCTCCATCCGAAATACCAGCCCATTGTTGCTTTACAAGGGAGACCTCAGTGTCTCAGCGTTCACCCTTCCGTAGCGTTCTTGTCAGAATTTTCTTTCCTCTGTGTGCTATGCTAGGTGCAAGGGCACAGCAGTGAATGGGAAAGACACAGGCCCTGCCCTTTTAGGGTCTAGTGGGGAAGCTGAACAGGTGGGTGGTAAGGATTAGTGTGAGAAGGTCTGTGTCAGGAAATTCAGAGTGCTGTGGGAGTCGTAGGAGGGGCACCTCACTATTTTGAAAACTAAATTCGGCGAGTTACTTAGCGCTAGCAGAAAGCAAAACTCTCCTTAATGAAATATACAGTAGGAACACTATTGTGGGCTTGAAGATTTTCTTGTTTTACATAATCTTGTATTTTGTGTGCTTAGAAGACAGTACGTTAAAAATTGGGTTATTTCTTGTCACTCAGTGTTTTATGGTCAACTTATACCACCTTCGGCATATGGAAGAATTAAGATCATTTCCTCCCAAGGCAGGCTTTCTAACATTTAGATGCATGCATGCATATCCCAGCTTCCAGACACCTGCATCCATTTCCCTGTGGCCGGTTATTTTTTTCCCCTCTGAAATGCTTTTCTTTTCTTCCTGACAGTGTAGTGGCGAAAAAAAATAGAGTTTCTTCATGCTGTGTTTTTACTTTCCATTTTCCTGATAAAACTGTATCACTGCAGAGGAAATCAAATCTAATCTTCAATATATTTAGCATGAAAGCAATAAAAAGCATTAATTCACTCCAGAATAGAGCAAAATACAGTCTGGGTACTCAAAAGAAGAATCACCATGGAAACTGTTTTCTTGAGCTCCTGTGCTCTCCAGGCTCCAGGCATGACTAAGTGAAGAAAGGAAGGCAAAGGGAAGAGAAGAAATACCCTGCCCTTTCTGTTGTCACCAAGATGCTGCAGAGGAATTGCCATGAATTATTGATTGCGTGAATAGAAGTATATATGAATTAGAATTATTAAACTGTTGTCTTTTAAATGAGGGTGTAAGAACACACTGCGAACTTGTTCCTCGGTGTTCCCTTTTCCTCGCTGTCAAAATCCTATTGAGTAATCAAAGAGCTATCCTAAGGTCAAAAGTTTTCAGGGAAGCACTAGGAATTATGATGATTAAAGAATCATGTCAGCTAGAACTAAAGTAGAGTGCTTTTGCATATAACCCAATTGCCTTTGTATACCGTTTCAAGATGGTTATGGTTTCAGAATTTTTTTCAAAGATATTAAATATGTCAAGATCAGAGGCCAGTTCTTGCCTTTGGGACCATGTTAATGGGATGTGATGGAATTTCCCTAAGGAATCTCTTGGGGCTTAAATTCAGTCAGTGTTTATGCGCACATGTATATATCTCACAAGATGCCCACTCTTCTTGCTTTCCACATTTTTACCAATTGATAAGTTTTTTTTCACTGAAACTATGTATCTGTGTTTAATAGCTCTGATAATCATATCTGCCCTGTGTGAAGTGTTTCCTGTGAGTCAGTCACCATGCTGAATCCTTTGCATGCTCATGTTAAGAACATGGACTTTTATTTGGATATGATTGCATTTTATTTAGCAAAACGACTAAGTGTTCACTAATAAAATTTAAATTAAAAATTAAGTTCTTACGTCATCTTCACAACAGTCCTGTGAGAAAGTCCCCACTGTAAGGATAAGGAAACTGAGTTTTGGTAATGACAATTGATTGCACTAGACCATAGAGCCAGTGAATTGTGAAACCTGGATTTGAAACCACATGTGAATCCTAAGTCCATGGTCTTAACTTTGACACTGAGTTTTCATCCTAGAAGACATAGACAACCTGGCTTATTAATCTCTATGTAAGTCCGTGGCTGCCAAAGGTCTGGGCACGTATGCGTAAGTAGGCTCTCATTATATTCACAACAAATATATATTTTAAATCCATCATTGTAACAGGCACTATACTAAATACAAAATTTGGAAATGAGGTCGTCTCTGCTTTCAAGGAGCTTACAGTCTTCAGAAAATATTGTCAAGAATGAATGAACCAGACAAAATAGTCAGGGGTCAGGGAAGAGAGATTAATGAGATTTGTGGAGGGTGGATTCATCCTGCTCCTTCAGTAATGGGAGGGGCGGGAGCCCAATGGGTAAAAGGAAACAGGAAGAGAAATGAACACGTGGGGTAAGACAGCATGATTTTAGGCATAGAGGTGGGAACGAGTCAGAAGAGTTTGGGGACCCATGAGAAGATCAGGGCCTGTGTATGAGAAAAGTGAGTTTGAACAAGTAAGTTGACAAGTGGGCCAGTGAGTGAAGAACCTTGAAGTCTGGGGCAAGGAGGTCCAGATTTTATCCTATCAACACAATGAGCTTTCAAATGACCTACTTATTTATATTGAAGTATTAGTGACTTAGAGTAAAATGCATTTTTTCTCATGTTCAGCTCAATTATTTTTTCATATGTACGAGTATATACCCAGGTAACCACAGCCAAAATCAAGGTATAGGACACTTAGGACTCCTTGCCCCATGTCACTTAATCCCCCACCCCTCCCCAGAGATTATCACTATTCTGACATCCACGGGAGTGTTCAAAGGGAAGTGATAAGATAAGGTCATTGACATGATGAAAGCTTCAGGGGAAGTTTAATGACTTCTAGAATGTAGCATGAAGTATGGAAGTGACAGATTTCTAACGGGGAGACCAACCAAGAGGATGTTATAACGTTCACAGTCCCTTCATCCATCCATTCAATTAAATATGCATCGGGCACCTATTATGCACCGGACCCAGACATTGGGGGTACACACAATAGTAACCAGCATGTGCTCTGTCAGGGAGGAGACCAGCAAATACACAAGCAGTCCCTGTACATAGTAGTAAGTGCTGAACTAGGAGGAAACACAGGTTATGCTTAAAATAGGCCCCTCACCCAGAACAGGAAAGTCAAGCAAGATTTCCTGGAGGAGGACATGTCCATCCAATCTGAGGCTTGAGCACAAATAGGACTCAGCCAGACCAAGGGGGACATTGAAATGGAAATAGTTCCAAACAGAGAGGAAGCATGTAAAAAGCTCCAAAGAAGACAGATTGCGTGGCCATGTTGAGGTCAGACTTGGGCAAGAGAAGAATGAAAGGAAATAAGGGGGTTTTCACATCAGAAAAGTAACAAGACTTACTACATGATATTATACCACAGGACCCACGTCAAACTGGGTGTTTCAACACCCGTGTATAGTTGTGGCAACCTGATTGTGCGCCAGTCTGCATCTATTGTTCAGAAAACTTCAGATGTTCAGCATGGCAGGCTTTTTCATTGTTGTTTTTATTGTAAGCAGCCCACCTGGTTGTCAGTCATTTCTCTTTGAAGTTGAGCCAGAAAAACCAGTCAGGCAATGAGATTTCCAACATCTTTCACCTACTTCTTTAAGATGAAGCTGTTTTCTTTTTCTTGGTACTTTCTGTATCTCCTCTTTCTCGAGTGTTCTGGGTGGTGCAAAGCAGCCAGGCCATCCCTCTCTTCTGACTCGTGCAACAGGTTTCCTGGTGCAACTTGGAGAAAGCTATTGAGTTCACACCACCCTTCTTTCCCGCCTCTATCATCAGGGAGCTCAGTAAGGAGAAAGAGGCCTTGTATCCCTGCAGACCTGAGTTAAGACCTAGGCCTGTTACTGACTCTCCTTGTGACCTCAATAAGTTAATGTGTCTGGGCTTCAGCTTCCTCGTCTGGGAATAATTATACATGCGGTATAAAATGTGAATCATGAAAATATAATGCAGCGAATCCCCTAGGATAGTGCCTAACATATAGTAGGGTTTCCATAAATATTATCCAGCGGTAAGAAAGCAACGTGGTTAAGAGCAAAGGCTCTCAAGGTAGACTACCTATGTTAGGGCTCTGCCAAAGCCCAGCTGGGTTACTCTGTGCAAGTCACAGAAGCTCCCAGTGCCTCAGTACTCCCATCTGTAAAATGGGGATGATGATAATGCCATCTACCTCATGGTTTTACTGTGCGGGTTAAAGGAGTTAACGCATGTAACATGCTTCATGTAGAATCTGGCGTAGTATTCATATTAACATTAATAATTATCATTTTTCTGTATGGTGTTTGGTCATATCTGTGAGAATGGAGGAGCAGTGCATGCCTACCTTGTAGGGTTGTTGCCAAGAGTTGCTAATGAAGAGGTGCCCATGGCTCAGTGCCAGGCACACAGTGGGCCCTCAATAATGTTTGTTGAGTAAATGAGAGCCAAGTGCTTCTTCTCTCTAAATGTTTTCTATAAATGTTTCATCTTAATGATCAGTGGGAGCTTCCACAAGGAAGGAAGTGCCAAAGAAGTTCACAGGGTGGCAGCCTGGGCTCAGGCCTCGTGGATTCTGATTATGTTGAACAAAATAGATTCAGATCAGTCTATTTGGTGCCATTGACACGGTGCCAGAGAGCAGCAAAATGTGAGTTCATGTTGGGGGAGTGCCAGGATCCAGGTTTAGAAATCAAAGCAAACCCTACCTATTTCTAGCACCCTCTTTCTCCCCTCGATGAGCGTTTCTTACTCTGAAAGAGCTGGATGTTTCACAAAATCAGGCCCCAGATGTTTGCAAGACATTTGCAGACAAGGTAATCAGTCCATTTGGTGGCCAGATGCTGTCTGAAATATTTCCTGCTACAGCACTGTGAGTTTCTAAATTCATTAGAAACATAAATTAATTAAATCTAATCAACAGTGGGTGGTGCAGAAGATTAAACAGTGAAAAACAAATACATTTCCAACTGGGTCATATTAGATGCAGAGAAAAACCACTCCACTTTGGAGGTGAAAGTCAAGTTAACCCTTCCTGTGATATTCTCAGAAACCTGTGCCACATCTGAGCTCCCAGGTGAGGCTATGGCTTTTTCCAAACCCAGGCTGCCCTGGTGGGCTCGCTGACTTTTCAAGAAATAAATTGTGTGTTTCTTTAAGAAGGGTTCTGGAGTGGTCTTATTTTGTGATGCGTTAATGAGGGGGAATCCCTTTCATTCTTTTATCATGAAGGTCCCTGGGCATAAGTTCTGCAAAGGGCTATGCACTATGCATAAAACAGTGTTTCCCAGTAGCATTATATAGTCAGAGAAATGTGGAAACAGTGAAGCATTCACCTTTACCCCACATTCAAATAAGTTACCTGAGTTCAGGGTTCTTATCCATCAATGGAGACTTCCTAACACCTAGAAAAGTGCCTGATACGTACCCTGTTTCCCCCAAAATAAGACCTAGCTGAACAATCAACTCTAATGCATCTTTTGGAGCAAAAATTATTATAGTTATTATAGTAAAATAACATCGGTCTTCTATTAATTTTTGCTCCAAAAGATGCATTAGAGTTGATTGTCCGACTAGGTCTCATTTTCAGGGAAACACGGTAGTAGGTGCTCAATAAGTATTTGTTAAATGAATAAATTGTGGGTGGACTTCTTTCTTACAGGATTTTTGAGTCTTTAATTTGACCAAATGGGAGAGAATGTCTAAAGCTATTTCCCAAAAGTGTTTGGCTTTTTTCACCCAAGGAACAGTGTGTTGAGGAGCTGATAATAACCCATAGGTTATATTTTCGAGAATTTGGCTCTAAAGCATTGTTGTATAGCATCCCTATCCTTGGTCCCATATCCTCCACCCGCAGTCTAAATGGAACTGGAGAAGATTCAGGGTGAGTAAATGGTGAACTTATGGGTTCAACTTTTGGGTAAGAGGCTATTCCCCAAGGATGTGCAGAGGCCAGTCTTTAGCTGTGGAAATGACTCATTCTGCACTTTTGTTTGCCAGTGCAGACAAATGACCTGCGGCTGCATGGAGAAAGGGGTTGCTTCCTTACATGCAGCCTCATAGAGGTATCAGTTTCCAGAAGATACCAGCGAACAGTCCAGGCCAGCAGCTGCTAACTCAGATGCCCACAGAGACCCAGTCACATTACAGATGAAAGCAGGGGGACAGAGGAACACTTCAGGAAGATAGATGGGAGCCAACATGTGGTCGCAACGTTGGCGTACACTGGGGGGAGATGAAGTAAATTCAAGACATTGTGCCCTTCTAAAGGGGCTCAGCCACTTTCCAGCTCAAGCCATGAGTGGCCGTGTGGAAATGCCAGCCCAATGGTGCCCAACTTTTTATTTTTCTAAAGAAATTGAAAATCTGGATTTTTTTTTAAATATGAAACTTCGGTTTTTAAATGTTGGCAACTTACGTTAAAAATTGGAAAATTTTGTGTGAGCTAACATTGCAGTGCCAGGTACACCAACTCTCCTGGTCAGATGTGACCATCTGCTTATGTCGGTGCCCTCTGGGCTACTTGGTCCTATGATGTGGAGTTGTGGAGCCTTGCTCTACCTTCTTTGGGATCCAAAGGAGTAATATTTAGAGAAATAGCAATAAATTATCATATTTATTGAGTGTCTGCAATGTGCTAGGCATCCTGCTAAGCTCCTTACCTTCCTTACCTCCTTTAGTATCCATAACTCCCCCCCAAAGTAGTACCATTATTCTTATTTTACAGAGAAGGAAACTGAGGTTCAGAGAATTTAGAACTTGTCCAAAGACACCTCAGTTATAAATGGCAGAGCTGAATGACATCTAAAGTGATGTTGTTAACCATTCACTGTATTACTTCTAGGTAAAGTGTTATTCTAACCCTTATTTAGTGTTTATGTGTGTCAGGCACCATTCTAAGAGCTTTGCATCAAGTTCCTCATTTAATCCTCGATTTAATATCCTCCCCATTTTGCAGATGAGGTAAGTGATGGGGAGAAAGAGGTTAAGAAATATACCCAAGATGAGCCAGCTAGTGAGTGGTAAAGCTGGAATTGAAACGGGGTGGGACACTGCTATTGGGACTACCTAGAATTATTTCTCAGAACAACGCCCAAATTAGGCATATAGAAGGTGCTCAGCAAATAGTTTTCAGTTGACACCAAGTCTCATTTTCAAATACGTACATTTTTGGGATTCTGAGCCTAAGGGTGTGGTTGGTGCCTCTGGGTAGCTGCTGTTCCAGCCATTATTCCATGTGACCCACTCTTGTCACTCAAGCTGCCTTCAGTGTGTCACTTTGCTAACTACAGACATGACAAGCAAAGATCGACAGGCCCTAAAATGGCTCAGCCACTAATGAACTGTCTAATCCAGAAATCCCTTCTCCGCGATCCAGCAATCCAACTCAAACTGCATGTTTGACTGAAATAGTTCACTGGGTCACACTTCTTGGCATGTAAAGATCTGCCCACCCAGCCTCTGGTGTTCTTTCTTCCTGAAAATTGAAAGGGTGGAGACTGGCTGAGACAAGAGCTAGAATTCAAGAATCAGGAGGGTGTATACACATTTTACAATGCATGCGTTTTTCAGGAGTGTTATTAGCTAAGGAGAATTAGGAGAATGAAGCAAATGTAGATTTTGAGGAGAACAAGGCAGATTTCATTGGCTTTTAAATTTTCATTATCTCATAGGTCTGCTATATCTAGTCAACTGAAAACCAAACGTGTGTGTGTATGTATGTGTGTATAAGAACAATATTAGAAAACATGAACCCAAGTGATCTGGCGACAACTATTAACAAATATTATAGAAAACTATACTTGCATTGAGCATTAATAGTGCGTCTACTATGTGTCGAACCTTGGGCTGTGGGCCAGGAATACCACAGTGAAAAAAATCAGCTGTGATCCCTGCCCTGGTGAATTTTAGACTTATAGGGAAGTAGAAATTACCAGTAAATTACAAACAAACAAAAAATGATGAATTTTGATAGATGCTTTAAAGCAGGAAAAGAATACAGAGCAATGTAGAGTGACTTTCGACCGGACCTTCAGAAAAGGCCTCTCTTTATACTGAAAGATGTTAGCCAAGGAAAAGGGGGGAGGAGGGTAGTTTAGGCAGAGAGAGAGCAGCATGTTTGCAGACCCCAAAGTCAGAAAAAGCATGGCATTTATGAGATCTGAAGGCAGACTGGTAGACTAGAATGTACGGAGATCAAGGGAGGGGCGGAGGGGTCCGGGAGATGATTTAAGATGAGGTTTGAGAGGGAGGAAAAGGCCAGTTCACAGCGTTTCCTTAGTAATAAATTAATTACCAAAAGGTTGCATATCCCAAGACTTCCCCAAAACAGTTTCTGATACATTTTACTGTAAAGAGCAGGCGGCGTATTTGAGATTGTGGCCAGTGTTGAGTCTGTACCTTTAGTGTTTAAAGGTTTTATTCTTTCTGTTGCCTGATAAAATATTGACATGTAATTTCTTCCCCTGGACTTTGCAGGAAATAATCAATGCATCACAATCAGGGCTGTGAAACTGCTATGGTGTGTGTTGGAGAGAAAGGAGTTTTGCTACTGCAGTTAATAATTATTGGCTTTTTCTTGCCCTAAGCGTTTCCACACTCTCCAAAGGCAATAACTTGGGTTGTTGGAATCAGTACTTGAAATGTCCCCAAAAGAAGAGTCCTGAGAGAGATGGAAATATGACCTAGTTCCACTCCTCACCCATCTGCTATGTTTGGAGGAAATGCTTCTGAAAATGGCCTTGGTACTTGATTTCTCAGGTACTGGTTTTATTTCAGAGTTGTCCCAGGCTATGAACCTATAGTAATACACCATTAATAATAAGCTATAGGCAAAAATAGGTCATGTGTGACTTTAAGTTTAGGAGAGAACTATCATATGCATTAAACAGGCCAACAATCCGTTGTCCCATGAGAACCCTAAATCTCCAAGTGTGGACTATTCATGTCATGTTTGCTATACACAGAATGAGATCCTAGATACCGATAAAGAAAGAAATGTGATTTAAAGAAATAAATACTATTCTATCTTCTCTCTATTAAAGAAATAAATATGATTTAGGGAACTTATAATGTAGTTAAGGAGATCACACACACACACACACACACACACACACACACACACGCACACACTGTATTCAAGCAGTCTGTCAACATTAGTACCATAATCCAATATAAATGAGTCATACCTCATAAGAAGATGCAATGTAGGTTAGTGAAGTTTTAAATGGAAACTGTCTTTACTTGCTATCTAAAAGAGACTAATTGTCAACTAAATTTCCCCTTGGGAAAAAAAGGGGGAAGAGGATTCATTCTGAGAATAAATTCCAGGTTGTGGAATTTGTTGGTAGAGTTAAACATGAGTTAACTAGGATCACTGCCCTTCATGAAACACATTTCAGTAAGGAAAACCACGTACACACAGAAGGAAGAAGGACATAGGTAGCTTGTGAAAAGGGCAAAGAATTGCAGGAGTTGTGAGGAGGAAGGGATTTTTTTTTTCCCAATAAGGAAAAGATTCATGGAGTAGTGGCATTTGAGCAAGGCTTGAAGGGTTTACGTATTCACTTTTTCATTCAGCCACTCAGCAGGAATTTTGTGCAAACCTCCTAACTGCCAGTTCCTGGGCCAGGTCTCCAGACTAAAATTGTGAAGAAGATCTTGCCCTCAAGGAGCATACTCTGTAGGAGAAAAAGACGTCAGCACGTACGAATAATGGACAAAATGTCGCAGGGAAACGAAATGGCACGAACGTTGCTCAGCACAGGCCATGTTTGCTTAGGGAGTCCAAATTTGGCGAAGGTGTCAGGTGTGTAATGGGGAGTGCAGAAGATAGGATGGAAAGGTTAAGGCTGAACCCCCGGAAGATCCACTCTGCCATGCTAGGAAATAAAGCCTAGAACTATAGTGAAAGATCAAGAAAGGGTCGGGAAAAAGGGGGAAAGAGAGACAAAAGGGAGTGAGGGAAAGAAATAATAGGAGGCGGAGAAAAAGGAAATGAAGCCCAAGAGGCAGGTTAAAAACAGGCTTGGAAACTAGAATTGGGTTCCAGTCCCATCTCCACTATTAGCCTTCCAACCTTGGGCAAGTTACTTCTCTGCACCACCATTTCTCCATCTGAAAAACAAGGGCAGAAACTGGCACCGTGGAGTTTGAGTAACAATTAAATGACATAATATAAAACACAAAGCACAGATCCTGGCCAAAGTAGATATTCAGTAAATGATGATAACATCGATTTAGGGAAAGAGTGTATGTAAAGGGCCCAGCACGATGCTTGGCATGCAGTAGGCCAACTCAAGAAATAGTGTCAAAGAAAAAATATGCTTTTCTAAACTGTGCAATACTGGTGTTTTTCTAGAACTGAAATATCTTGAGACCTGGTTAATAATGAGTTAATTTCAATGAGTCTTCTACATGACAGTTGCAATCCCCTCCCTGTAGTCACACTGTAATAAGGAATGTGCAGCTAGAAGACTTTTCCATTAAAAACTGACTTCCTGGAAGGGAGATCTACAAATCACTTGGAAAGTTCCTGGCACCGTCACCTAGGTCTGGCCATTTGCAAAGTGTCTGTAAATCTCCCACGGGGCAGGATGAGAGTGTAGTTATATTTTTTCCCTCTGACAGACTTGTTTCTTTCTATAATAATAATAGGAGTAATGGTGAAAGTTACCCAAGAAAGACCGTAAGGGTCAGGCTACCCATGGGGAAGTGATCTTGTAATAGACTTCTCATCGATTTAAAGTGTAAACACGTGAGCAGCCTTCTGCCTGGTAGGCAGATAGGAGGTAATGGACCTTGAGCTGGGGAGCAGAAGGAATAGAGTCCCTTCTGCTCTCAGCTTCAAAAGAAAAAGAAAGGAGGGAAAATGGGGGGGAGAGAGAGATGGAGAGAGAGAGACAGAGAGAGAGACAGAGAGAGAGACAGAGAGAGAGACAGAGAGAGAGACAGAGAGAGACAGAGAGAGAGAGAGAGAGAGAGAGAGAGAGAGAGAGAGAGAGAAGAGGAGAGGAGAGGAAAAGAGAGAGAGAGGAGAGGAGAGGAAAAGAGAGAGAGGAGAGGGAAAGAGGAGAGGAGGAAAAGGAGGAAGGAACAAAAAGCAAGAGGTTGTTTTTCATTCATACCATTTCCTCAAAAATAACACTGGGCCAGACAATCAGCTCTAATGTATCTTTTGGAGCAAAAATTAATGTAAGACCCGGTATTATATTATGTTATATCACATTATATTATATAAGACCCAGTCTTATAGTAAAATAGGACTGGGTCTTGTATTAATTTTTGCTCCAAAAGACGCATTAGAGCTGATTGTCCGGCTAGGTCTTACTTTTGGGGAAACATGGTAGTGATCACATGGATCTCTGAAATGCTGATTTATGGGAGAAATTCTTACTAGATGTTTTGAGACTCCTGTTAATCCTCATATAAAGGTAGGGTTTCAATATCATGTTTCTTCCTATCTGTCTTTTGGCTGATGGTAGGAACGGAACCTGTACAGGTTATTTCAGGTGTTAGTGGTGGGCTTGTCCTGGTTACTAGTTTGCTTATTCATTCACTCATTCATTCAGCAAGTCCACCCTCTTTCTTCTTCACCATTAATTGTTCCCTGGCTGTTGAGACTTTCTCACAAGCATATGCATGTGCTGTCATTTCTATGATATTAAAAACCACTCTCCTAACTCGACGTCCCTTACCATCTTCCACCTTATTTCTTTGCTACTTTTTGCAGCGAAACTGCATGCACGTTGCCTGTCTTGTTGTCTCTAGAGTCTCTCTTCCCATTTGCCCTGAAACTGCCTCTAGTCATTCACCCTGACCCTCTTGACAAGTGCAGAAGCTGTACTTGTCAAAGTCAAAAGTTACCTCCATGATTCAAATCCAAAGGTCTGCTGAGGCCTTTTACCCACCTATCAGCAGCGTTTGATACAATCGATCACTCGCTCCTCTGTGCTTCACTTGGCATCCAAGTTGCTAAGCTTTCTGGGTTTTCCTCCCATTTCACTGGCTGTTCCTTCTTTATTTTCCTGATTCTTCTTCTAACCTTTTAGACGTTGGAGTGCCCCCAAAGCTCAGCTCTTTGCCCTCCTCTCTTTTTATACACTCACTCCCTGAGAGCTCATCCAGTCTCATGGCTTTAAATACCATCTGAAATGCTGATAACTCCCACATTTGAATCACCAACTCAGACCCCTTTCCTGCACCCTGATCTCTTATTTGCCAATATCTACTCTATATCTTTACGTATAAACCTCTCATACTTCATATGCCTGAAACTGAATGTCTGGTCTTCCCTTAAAAAACCAGCCTCACCTGGAAATTTCCAATGTCAGTAAGGGCAAGTCCAGCATATCAGTTAGGACAAAATCCTTGGACTTACCTTGATGTCTCTCTTTCATACCTCATAACCAATCCACCAGCAAATCCTGTCAGGTCAACTCTCTGTGTGTAGCTGGAATCTGACCACTTCTCTCCACCTCCACTGCCAATGCCATGGTCTGAGCCACCATCATCTCTCACCTGGATTATCTCAATACACACCTGATTCCACCTCAGTCCTCTACAGTCTGTTCTCAACACCGCAGCCAGATAGGTGCTTGTAAAATGTCAGACGCCATCACTCAGTAGCCTCCAACAACCTTCCATTTCAATTTTCCTTACTTTTTAAAATTGTAATAAAATGTATATAACACAAAAATTATCATTTTAACCTTTTTTGAGGGTACCGTTCAGTGATGTTAAGTACTTTTCACATTGTTGTGCCCATTTCACTTTTAGTAAAAGCCAAGGAGCTTGCTGTGGTCTACAAGCTCTAGTCTCTGAACCTCTCGTTTCTCTTACCTCATTTTCCCCTTGTTTACACCACTCTAGCTACACTGGTCCCATACTCTGGTTTCTCTTCACATCATATAAATCTTTCGCCTTTTTATAGCTACACTGGTCCTCTGACATACACACGTTTCTTTCTTAGGGTCTTCCCACCATCTGTTTACTCTGCCTACAGCATTCTTCCAACAGATACCTACATAGCAAGCTCCCTCACCTCCTTCCAATCTGCTCACTGAGGCCTATCACCACCACCCTATTTAAAACCCAAGCCTCCTTCCTACCTCCAGAACTCTTAATCTCACGTACTCAGCTGTATTTCTTTCCCATAGTATATAACATATAATGTAATTTATTATGTTCATTGATTATTATCTTTTCTCCACAAGTAGAGTATAGGGCCCATAAAGACAGATATTTTGCCTGTTATATTAATTGATATATATCCAATATCTGGAATTGTGCTTGTCACATAGTAGGTGTGTTCAGTGGATATTTGTTGAATGAATAAGTGGAACTATGAATGAGTCTATCAACATCTGGTCTTTCCTGATTTTTCTACATTTCCTGTTATTCATTGGTATGTAAACTGATACATGAACATGAAATCAAATATAATAGATTTTCTAAATATTCCATTTTCACTGTATAGAAAACAGACGTAAGGATGTACTATAGTGCTTTTGCCTGATGAATATTTATTAACGGTTGGGTCATGCTGATGTTGAAAATCAATAATAGTTTATTCATTCTATTCTTTATTGTTTACCTAATATGTATAAAGTATTGTATTCAGGGCTTTAAAATATGCACATTATCCAAAAGAGAGTAATGTTTTATAATATTCTTCAAAATAGTACAACTCCTAGCCAGAGAGAAGGGGAGCAAGGGAGGGAAAGAGGGAGAGAAAGGGAGAGAGAGATACTAAGTGATTCATAGAATTGTAAATGGCACATTTGATTCTGACACTTTCCATTTTCTTTGCTAAGACCATTGAAAAACTAGCATAGCATAATACCTTGTGAACTGTTAGCAGCATCTTTATTTTCTTTGGCATGTAAACCTGCTTGGGGAGGAAAAATCCAAATCCTTTCCTACTTTGTTCTTCATTCATTACTTTATGCCCATCTAGAGTTCATCAAAGAGACATAGTACATTTAGTGTTCAATTTGTCCTTTAGAGAAATACAAGAGATTTCTTGAAAGGAGGGATATGGATGAACTGCAAGTGATCTTAAATTCCCATAGTGGCTTCTGTTTTCCTCTAGGTCAAAACTAGGATTCTTATATTCTGTGGCTCAAAGATTTCCATTATAAGATCTTTAAACAGCCTCTTTTTACTATGACCCAGTCTACCACTACTTCCCAGACCTTTAGATTAAAAGCTTCTTGAAGGCAAAGAATAGATGTATTTTGTTTATTAGCTTATCCCTGGCACCCAACTCAGTGACGTGCACGTAATATGTGTTCACTAAATAAATCCTTTGCAAGTCAGACCTATTTGCTCAAAATACACTGAATTGTCTCATTGCCACTTCCATGCCCTCTCTCAAATAGCATCATATTCTGGTTCCCTGTTGTCACAGCCCATCTACCCTTTCTCTTCCTGTGATTCATAGGACGCTTAATTTTTTATCAGTGCTACCAAGCCTTTTTAGGATAAAAGATGTTCTTTACTAATCAATCTGTCTGGTTCTAAAGTCATAAAATACTCTTCCAGATAAGAGCTTTCCCTTGCCTCACACCCCTTAAAAAATGTTTTTTACATTCATCCAGCATAAATTTTGTGTTCATTGGTACTTTGTTTAGAGTAACCATTCTCTGTGCGTTGGTCCACGTTGGTGTTGACTCTCTTTGGTTCTCATTTAGTTATTGATTAAAGAAGAAATTAAGAAGCATCTGTTAATATATTAAGAGTCTCAGCTAGGCACTGAGAGTTCGATGATGAATAAGTTCCTTGTGGAATTTACAGTTGAGAGACTGAGAAAGGCATTTAACCTGATTCTATTACCACTGGGATAAGCGCTAATAGTAAGTGGTGATAACGGTGATAAAGGAGAAGTGTGGGGCACAGTGAGGCTGCATGATAAAGGAAGCTGTCTAGGTCTGGGGAGAAGTCCCACAAGGCGTCCCTGAAGAAGTGATGTTCGAGCCAACCCACAAACATAAGGAATTTTAGCTGCCACAAGGTAGGTGCCATGTCTTACTGACTTCAGAGCATCTGGCACCACATAATTTTGACCAAAGGCGTGTTAACATGACTCCATGTTCATTAAGTGTGTTTGGGTGGCAGGCTGCCTGCCCAAGACCTCCTGTTCCCCTGCAGATGTGATGAGCTTTCCATTTTGGACCTGAAGTCCCACTGACTTGGGGGTCAGCGGTAAATGTCCCATGTTGTGTAGATAATAGATCTGAATGATTGACAGTTTGCATCACCTGAGCAGTTAATTACTCCTCTGCTTTCTGAAAGAGTGGGTGACAGATGGTAGACACTTTGACAGCAGATTCCACGGGAAGCCACACAGGATTGTGGTTAGTAGGCAAGTTGGGACGATAACCAATTTCCCAATGGATTTTTCTGTACTTAGAGGACTTAGTTTTTTTAAAAAAACTCCTTTGCCCTTTAGGCAAGTTTTGTTCCAACTACAGGAAAATTCTCTCTTCTCAGGTTCTATGTTGCAGAAACATGTTTTGAATGAAAAGCAATCCCTATCAAACCCACATGGCCTGAGTTGTCTCAAACCGGGTTAGTGTTGGGAATTCGGTCGGCATGGAGAAGCTGTGTGCATTTTAATGGGAACAGCATGGCATTTGTTACTCACCTGCTTCCTGCCATCTGGATTTTCACAGCTCAGCAAGCATGGTGGGCTTCCTGCACATTAGCAGGGAAAACTTGGCTCCTAAGGAGGGCATGGCTAGGTCCCTTTGAAGTCATAACGTTATGATGGACACCATGATTCATTGGGCGGGGAGGTGGGGGGCGGCATTCTATCCCAATAAGCTGCTTTCATATTTGAATGGTCCAAAAGTAATGTACCATTTCCACACGGGGAGAGGGATAAACAAACCACCTAAATACCTGTACTGGGAACCAAGCAAGTGTGAAGGAAAATTGGTTGTGTGGTAAAGTGAAAGGAAATGTGCCTGTGAGAGATCGCGCTTGGAGATTGCAGGACTGGGGGCCGTATTTTCCAATTCAGCACGCATTCATAATCTTGTCCTGTGCACAATGCTATGATGAAAACCAAGATGGAGAGACATTCTGTTAGAATGCATTGAGATGCAAATGACATAAAATCTGTGGTTTAGCAGTGGCTTAAACCATAGGTTATCTATTGTTTAACAAGCCCAGACATGGGCTATCCCTAAGGTACGTTTTTGTAGTTCAGTGATAGCCTCAAGGACATTGTCCCATTCTGTCATGTCATACTCAGCCTCTTGGTTTTTAAAAGCCCTTAGTCTTGCCACCTCATGGTCACATGATGGCTGCCACAGCTCCACATATCATTGGCCACATACAACCACGTGCAAAGGCAGGAAGCAAGGAATAGTCAGTACAGCCAACAGACCTCCCCTTACTTGCTTCCTTCCTTTTATTCAGGGAAAGAAAATCTTTCCCAGAAGTCTGCCTCCCTGTTCTCCAGCAGACTTTCCTGTATGCTTCATTGGCCAGATCTGAGTCGCATGGCCACAAGGGAGGCTGGGAAGCAAATATCTGATTTTTTTCAGTCCCTACAGCGGGAGGCAGGCAAGGAAGCAAGGCACTGGTTAGGGGTAGCCAACCGAGAGTATCTGCCACAACACATTACCTGCCATTAATGAGCTTCGTCCACAGGGGCAAACTGACATTTAAATAGTACCCATTCTCCAGTACTCTGCTTGCAGTTAAATAGGAAGTAGCAGTTGTTGTAAGATCTGGGGATCTGGGGCTGTTAAACCCTCCTATCTACCTATTTTCATATGGGAGGAATACCAGCACCAGGTTAAGCTAAAACCAGTACACACAGAATTAATTATGTTCAAATAAAAGGAAAAGGGTTACTTAGATACCAGACATTGGTCAGGAGACACAAGAATCAGTCTGGATCAGACAGAAAATCTGTGTTCCTCACAGTAGGTCAGGATAGCAAGCTTGGGGCATGTGTGCTGCCTCTTTCCAGACCCGCAGCAGACATGTCTACTTGATGACAGCACTCTCCCACCAAGCCCCGCTAGGACCTCAGATTCTTCTCAATAGGCAGCTTCTGCCAATAGATCAAAATCGATAAACAAAGTTAGATCTACTTGTTATCACTACTCAGAACTTTATATTTACTACTTCTGTCACGAAGACCAAGCTAAAGGAATGTGAGAAACAGGGTCAAGTTAAGAAATTCTGCTGAGCCAAGGACTCCAACATAGTTCCATTTAAAGACCAGAGGCCAAGATCAAAGGGTAGAAATCTTCATGCATAAATATACTTTGTGACCCAGGTGTGTGCAAAGGTATGTTGATGATTTGAGCTTCCCACCACTCTAAAAATAGAACTCTAAATAGTGATAATATCTAAACAATAAGATTAAAAATTAAAATTTTTGACTCTGAGCCATTGGCTCCAAATTGAGTTGAGAGACCAGTAGTGTTACTGGGTCTGTATTTGTGCAGAATTAACTTTTGGAAGCTCTTACACACCAGTCAGCTCATTTTATTCCCATAATTTTATCCCTCTGGAAAAATTGCTCATTACAAAAGGGTAGTAAGAGGGACCATTTTTGGGGTGATGAAACTGTTCTATATCATGATGGTGGTAATAGATACATATCTCTGTGCATTTATCCAACTCCATAAAAGTGTATGCCACCAAAAATGAATTTTACTATCTGGAAATTTTAAAAGTTTTTTAAAAAGTCACTGAGATAAATGCTAAACTCTTTTATTCAGTTTGAAAACCATCACAATTGCTTACAAATAAAAATCACTCATGTATTTACAGTTATGGTAAAAAATTAGAAAATACTGAAAAATTATAAAAAAGACTATAAGAAAATAAATCATTCACATCCTACAAAAAATATAATTTTGGACTCTTCCTGACAGACCTTTTTCTTCAATGAATATCTGTGTATATGTATTTGTAGTAGTTAAGTATTATCATTGGAGGAGTCACATTGTGAGGGAAATTTCATTTTATATTTTAAGCATCTTCTTGTATACTAATGGAAATTTTAATAAATATATATTGCGTTATCAGTTAAATAAGACATATTTTGAATTGAAAATACTTTACCAAATTTGCAATCACTTCACACACATTTTTATTGCCTGGTTCTTTTAAAAAATT
Organism: Rhinolophus sinicus; assembly: GCF_057876585.1. Lineage (NCBI taxonomy): Eukaryota > Metazoa > Chordata > Mammalia > Chiroptera > Rhinolophidae > Rhinolophus > Rhinolophus sinicus. The sequence goes on along the minus strand of NC_142505.1, from coordinate 87,016,864 downwards.
TTTACAATATATTAACATCAACAAGGCCATTTTGATATAATCACAGTTGTATTTAGGCATATCTTCTTTGGCCATAATCACACTCCCCCCCCCCTCCTATTTTGGTGGAAAATATGTTCCAACACATTATTTCAGTTATCAGAACTTACCAGAGAAAACCTTATCTGAAAAAGTGGTTGCTGACTTTGGACTGTGAACCAGAACCCAGAAAGGAGTCCACCGTTTTATGCAGATGGAGGGAGAAGTTTTAATTCCCACTGGAAAGCCTAAGAATCCCATTTGTTTCATCCACAAAGTCATCACCAATCTGGCTAGAAGCCTTTATGTAGGGAAGGCAAAGGTCATACATGCCACCTCCCCTCCCTGCCAATTAATCACTACACTGCAAGCTGAAAATGACCTCCCCAAACCTTCTCAACACAAAATTTCTGGCAGCTACCACCATTTCACCGTTGTCATCCGCTCTGAGACCTTTTTTCCCATCCTTGCTGATATCCTTGGCCTAGCTGAAGAAACAGGAAGCTCTGCCTAGAATGGACTAGACTATCAGGAAGAAAGCCAAGTATTGAGAGTGCTGGACTAGTCAGCTGATACAAACAGGGTCAATGCCTTTATCGTATCATCTACCAAATGTTTCCTAGATGAAAGATAAAACTTTTAATGGGCTCTGAAAGCGAAATTGTTTTAGCTTCTCATTTTAGTCCCTATGATGGATACTGAGAGGCCAATGCTAGTGTCCTGGTCAGTCAGATCTTGTCCCATCAGACGATTTGGGTTCAGTTTCTCTTGAAGTTTAAACTGAGTCATCATTTTGTCAAAACAATCACCCTGCTATTTGAATTACACATCATCTGATAATCCGGATGCCTGCCTGAGCCTAGTGCTCTGGCATTGCACACTGGGAGACTAGGGCATGGACTACGGGATCCTTCCATTTTCTTCAGCATCACCATCACGTGCATCTAATTGCCAAGTCAATTTCTATTATTCAGGTAAATGGAGACTTTCTGTATGAAATTACTAGTCTGGAGCCTTTGTGGAATGCTGAGATTGGTTTTAAAAGAAGAAAAACTTGGTCTTAGCAGTGCCTATTGAACTAGAATTGGAGTTGCCAGGCCGCCATCTTGTGGAAATTAACACCAATAGCTGTAGAACAGGGCAAATGTCATACTTCCTTTAAAAATCATGTTAACTACATTTGACCCCCCTATAACTGCTTTTGGCTTCTGTGTTTTGTTTGTTTGTTTGTTTGTTTTTAGTCAAAAACATGCACTTGACCATATCTATATAGAACAGAGGGAAAATGCTCAAGTTTATAGCTTTCTGCTCAACAACGTCATTCGGCCAGGCATTTAATGGGGCCATACAAACTGGTCATTTAGAGGCAAAAGTCATGTTGAACTTGATTAATTGATTTCTGTTGATCATGATTTTACATGAAGTTGTCTCTAAGTTTGCTAATTTATTGTTATCACCATATGCTATTTCTGTACTTTAAAAAGTTGTTTTGTCTTGCACAGTATAAGTTTTCCAATTTGAACTGCTCTACCAAAGAACATGACGCAAACACAAGAGTATCTGTATCAAGAGTTTCAGTGTCTTGAAATTGGAATGTGGGATGCTTCATGAATTTTGCATCAATTATTAAACAGTCATAGATGAAGATATGCAGAGATGGATGGGGCAGTATTCTGGTTACACCTACTGGCTTAGCAGTGATAAATGAGTCAGAAAACATGCAAGTGCAAAACAGGTATTAACTTGAGCTGCAATGGCATATGCTCTGAGGAAGGTAGACGATAGCTAGATATAAACAACCTAATGCACAGACCAACTGGCTGGTGGGATTAAAATAAAGGTGAGGACTTGGCAAGAGGGCTAAGGAATTTCAGAATCCTGCCATGCCAATTACCCTTTCTCTTACAAGATTCTTGAGGAAAACATAGCACAAATAATGGTAACACTTGGAAAACAGAAGGGATGTTTTTATTAGCCGGGACCATGCCTGATGTCCCATAATGCAGAGATCTAATAATAATAATACTAGCTTGGGTCATGTGGCTTAGACTTGAGCTTGAATCTTCCTGTGTGTGTATGTGCCTTTCTCTTCTTCCTGGCTATGCTAAACCTCTCTACCTCGTGCCTTTGTATTAGGTCCCGGTTGGGTCACAGACCCCACTGCAACGTCTTGCCTAGACTTATGTTCTCCAGTAGGCATTGTTCCTTCAGTCTTTCTCCTTCTGTGATGCAATTTTTGTTCTCATATGTGATAAATACTCTATTTGCATATCTGGTTACTCATGGTTTAAAATGTGTTACAACTTCAAAGCAACATTTGTATTGAAGGGGGTTAATGCATGAAGGAGTTACTCTAATGGTAGGGACTATAGGTAGGTATCATGGTAGTTGGGGCCCAGTGATCTTCCTCCCAATTCTTAAATAATATTGATAGCATACACATGTGAAAGACATTGAGCAAATACCAAAGAAAATGTATTTGTTATAAAGGCTGAGGGAATAGTGAGTAAAAACAGATATACCAGGCAGAATTCATTTGTAGAAACTTGAATGAAGGAGAGCAGATGAGTTCTTTTTGAAGATCATGATAGATACGGAGTGAGGAGATGTTGCACATTTTGGTTGAAATGATTTTGAGGTTGGGGACCATGTCTTTAAGTTTGTGCCCTCTCGGGGGCCTGGAAGAATGCTTTTTACACATCATGTGTAGTGATGGGTAGTTTAAATGAATGAACATATCCATGCCCAAGAATTATTGATTTTTTTTTTTTTTTAAATCCTACCTTGTTTTCACCTATGTGAATCAAAGGGAGACATTTAAATGAAGATATTTTCACAGAGAGTCTGGGCAAAAAGACAGTATCTATGGTATCCCTCAGAAAGTGAGTTTTTTTGTTCCCTTGGAGTGATGTTTTCTTGGAAACTGAGCCAGAGGCTGACCTTGGAAAAAGTTACATAACTCTTCTTTCTGATATCTAACTTCCCCAAAAGGAAAGGCTCGTGTTTCAGTTCTCAGTGCACCAGCCAGGAGCCCACCTAGAATTGCAGGGTCTGTGTTAACATGGCTGCTGAGAGGAAGGGCGGAAACTGCACTTAAGCAGAATCTTAGCCCTGAAGACAGGAACGTGACACTGTTCACCCCCTAGACCCGGCCTCCCCACCAACCTCCCATGGTTCCCCACTACCTTTTCTCTCTGGGAGGTGTTTGTATCTTAAGCGGTTTGAGAGCTTTGACTCACTGTTTAGTACCTGACAGAAATCTGAGAGTGAAAAGAAATAGCCATGTCTGCTTTAGGTTCTGCCTAAGGCAGGAAACTTGGTGAATAACCTCATTGCTAACTCATTGAAAAGCCAGAAGCGGTAACTAAAAGAGAAGTGTATCCTAGCATTCAAGTGTTTTTTCAATCAGGGCATTCTGAAGCAACTGCAAACATTAAACAGCCTTCTCTCCTCTCCACATGAAGAGTGCTTTGCTAAGATGCACAAACTATAACACAGAAAGTGGCCAAATAATTCACTTGAGGTGGCTGGCTTCCCAGCCCTGCTGGGCTTTCTTACTCCTCAATGGGCACTTGTTATAGAAATGGGCCTTCTAAACTTACGTCAGGAACTGAATAACCATGCAACTTATTTTGTGTTTCCTTAAGGTCGCGTTCATTTGGAGGGCTCCTCCTGAGGAAATGGACTAGATTTCCAGTTGAGATCAGAATAAGGAATAGGGTGGCCTTTTCTAAAGGAAGACTTTATAGACCAGAAATCATGAACTGGTGACCTACAAGCCATATACAGCCCACAGACAAGATTATATATATTGTTAACACCATGGCATTGAAAAAAAAAAGTTAGTTGCCGATATAGAAAACTTAAGAGATTTTGCATGAAACTCTGGATTTCCACCTTCTTTTAAAAAATATCAGACTATCTGGTAAGGCATGTAATAGTTCATGGCTGCAGTTGGCTTAAGCTGAGTAGCCGCTTGTTCCCTAAGAGGGGACACAAGGTTTCTACGTCACCGGGTTTCCTTCACACTCTAATACCTAGTGGCCCAGTAGAGCTTTGAATTTGCTATCCCTGGGGTCAGTCATCTAAGAGGCCCAAACAAGAAATCATGAATTGGTCTTTTCAGTGTGCCTACCTGGAAAGTAATGATGGCTTGTGCCTTATTCTTTTTCCTTCTGCACAAAAAATGACCATTAGAAGCATTTTCATATTGGCAAAGGACAGTGATATGCCAAGACGAGAATTTTTACACTCCTTAGCTGAATAAATCAGGCGTACAAAGAAAATCTTGCAAAGATGATATTAAAATGAGATTTGCCATTGGAATTATTCAGAGGTAATTGCCTCAGTTTTCCAGTCCACTGTTTCCCCTTTGCTTCCCTCACATGGACATAATCTTCAAACTGTTCCTCTATCAAAGGCCCATGCCCTTTTTTTCCTTATTTCAACTTATTTGCACTCTCGGTAGCGATTGTTGGAGCACTGCAGGGGAATAATTGCAGAGGAATTAACCTCTGACATTTTCCTAAAAATAGCTCTAATAAATCCAATCATAGGTAATTTACCTGTCCGTGTTCCTCCGGGGTCACCATTGAAGAAAGACTTGGCAGCTAGCATTCCTTCAGCAATTATCTGTGATTTGAGTTCCTGGTGCCTGTGTATTTTCTCTGTTTGGAAATCAAGTACAAATTGCCCTCTCTCCTCTGACCTCATGACCCTGTTTTCTCAGCACCCCTCTCCTGGCGTTAGAATAAGGCCCTGCTCTTCCAGAAAGGTGTGTTGGGCTCACCAAGAAAGGGGGAGCATAGGTCAAGCTAGAGAACTTGTGGGGTCCTTCCTTGAATCTCCAACTTGCAGTGTCCCAGTGCTTTCTTTGCGTTCCGTGTCTGAGCTTCAGGCATTCCAGCCTGGCTTCCTCACAGTCCCCAGCCCTCATTTGCATAGCCACCTCTGAAACCTGTTTGCTAAGTGTCTTGGTGTAGAAGAAAGGGAAATGCCAAAGGTCAGGAGGTGGGTACAGGATGTATCATTGGTAGAAATTATCAAAGAAAGCTGTCATTTCCCTGAACCATACAGAAATTCATTTTCTCTTGCCCAAAACAAAAGGTTTGAATGCCTGTTTCCTTTTGTGGTCTCTCCAGATGTTCCAAGAGACCTAGTGCGGGCATCTGGGAAATTTACTTTCCCAAGTGCCACTTCTAGTGGCACGTAAAACACAGACCATAAAATTCTTGTGAATTCCACTGCAGAGACAAAGCCCTAAGCCCTTAAATGCGCAGAAAAGTATGTCTATTATCTGTCGTTTCAAAGTAAGTGTGCAGTTACTTAAATTGCCTTTGTCTTCTTCTTTTCAGCTGACATTATCTCTACGGTAGAATTCAACCACACGGGAGAATTACTAGCGACAGGGGACAAAGGGGGTCGGGTTGTAATATTTCAACGAGAGCAGGAGGTAAGTGGCAGTGAATACTAAACGCCCACCCTCTTCTCTTTTTAAAGGAGGCCTCCTGCTGTTCCTTAATCCTATGTCCTGCCCTTAACCTTGCTGCTTTGCTAGCAAACTGAAAACTGCCAAAAAGTCATTAATAGCAACACTTCCTCGTTCAGGTTCACAAAAGCACCTGAAAATAGAACCTTTCCTGGGCATGGCCTTATCTTTTCAAACCTGGGTATTGCACATTCAAAACGACCTCACTTCTCACCTGACTTGTAAAAGGCCATGGATGCTTTTTGAGTATAACTCCTCCTTTTGGAGTGAAATTTATCCTTGAGCTATTAAAATTAAGTCTCCCCTCATTTCAGGTGCCCCTACAGAATATGTAGGAGAAAAAAAAATAGTTCTTAGCCAACGGTTGTGAAAAGGATAACTTGAGTCAGTAGAGAAGAAAATGATAACTGGCCCTACCAAAGGGAGTGCAGTTCCACAAAATGACATCTGAGCAGTGCATAGGGCACACACTTGACTATAGGTGACTCAAAGGTCACTGGCGCTAAATGCCATATGCATTCTGAACAGGAGTTCTAACTTCCAGTGAATCTCAAAAAGCCCATTTCTTCAAGACTCGAGTTCCACTAGGAATTGTTTCTCTTTTTCATATAAATTGAATTTTGGGGGTGTCTGCTTCTGTTTTGTCAGTATGGAATTATGGCCCAATTTGATTTTTTTGGCCTCCCCTGGCATGGTCCTAGAGCTTCCAGCAGGCCAGCCTGTGTTCTAGTAACTCCCATCTGCCACTGCCTGCCTCTGAGATTCACCCAGCTCAGCGTAGGGGGAGGCCCAGTGCAGGAGGAAGGTTTCACAAGAGACTTCCCTAGCAATTTAAAGCCTGCTTTGTGCCTCAAAGCCATTTGTGTTACACCTCCCATCAAAAAAGGAAAGCCTCATTTAGAGGTGATATATTTGGTAATTGCACATTATTTGCAATTAATTTCTATAAGGGCATCATAATCCCGCAGGGTTTTGTATAAATTCAAGTGTTCAGCATTAAATCAGGCACCCAGCCTATTCCATTGGCCCTGGAAACACAAAAAACGTGGCTGGCAAGTAGGAACTAATAGCTCTTCGTGACCTGGAATTTTTCCTGCTTTCCCAGAGCTGCCTAGTGCTAATTGGTCTGGCACATACTACACACACTTGACAGTCTGATTTGGATGGTACCAAATCAACACTCTTATAAATTTTAGTATTAAGGTGGAATGGCTCTCCCTGCAGTAAGCAGGCTAGTAGCAAGTATGTCAGCCTTGAAAATCCTCTTAAAACTGATTTTCAAACCTTCTTCAATTTTTAAAAAAAATCCAGTTAGGTTTATAGTGATGATAAAGGAACGGGAGTAACTATTTAGCATACGTTACCCAAGACATCATGTTGCCAGTAATATTCCACCCCACGTTTTCCATTCACTCTTTATAGGTTTCACCTATTGTAATTTACTGAAATATTTGGGAAGCCTGATTCATTCGTAACATGAAGAGGAACACATTTTCTAAAGGAAGGCTCCATAAAACATAAATGTCCAGGATGGTGACATGCAGTTAAGTGTTTCGCTTTGTGGCGAGGCCTGGGTTGAAATGAACACTAAGCCTGAGAAACAGCTGTGTGCCATCTAGGTCAGGCCTGTTTTTGACTTCTGTGGCTTCTGTGAGTGAATTCTCAAAGACACACACCCCTGGAGAGTTTGCTCTCAGAACGAACTTCACCGCCCTCACAAATCCCAGGTGTTAGCATCCATCAGGAAGTTGAAATTTTGGTTTGCATGTTCAATACCCACCCAGAAATATGTATATATATATATTTTAAATTGAGTCTTTTATTAAGAGTCAAACTTTCCTGACCAATGTTTAAGAAGACCTGGATTTGAATTTTTGAACACCGTTTTCCAAAGTCTGACTTGAAGCTCTTGGTAATCAGGTCCCAAAATGCCTGAAATGAAACCTCCCTTCTTTTCCCTTCTCTTTCCCTGTTTCACATCTTCTTTTTCCTTCTCTTCACCTTTCTTTTTTTCTCTTGCCCTGTTCCGCAGACCCTTTCCCTTATGTTTCATTTTCTCATCATTTATTTAGTTCCTGCTGTTTGTACTTTGTGTAATTCGAGCTGGGGAAAGCCAGAGATAAAGTCTCATCATCTCCCCGTGACCCCGTGACACAGATGTCATCTCTGTGCTCCTGTCTGTTTTGTTACCCATGCTAGGGGAGAAAAGGGGGTGGTGGTGGGGGGGGAAAGATCGGATGCTCACATCTGCTACTTAGAAGCTGTGTGACCTTGGAGAAGTCATTTTAATATCTCTGAGCCTCTTCTGTCCATTTCTCTGCTCTGCCTACCTCTCAGAGATTCTGTGAGAATCTGGTGATATTTTAAAATGCCAATGAATAATACAGATGCTATAGCTTTGTACTCTTTGTAAGGGATTGATATAAGTACATATGGACATCAGCATGGGATAATTTACTCCAAAGGGTGTCTATGCCATCGATTAGAATGCAGAAAGAAAATATTATAACTCCTATTTATATTGATTTTTAAAATTTATATTGATTTTCAAATCATGTCCTATTTTAACTTCTATTTCTATGTGTATATACAGAGGACGCCCAAAAAATGTATACACATTTTAAGAAAGGAAAACTGTATTAATATTGTAATACTCAATATATACTGATAACAAAAGATAAATACAAGTCACATTTGACTTCTGCAATTACAAGAGGTGCTCAAAGTGGTTACCATGAGCGTCCAGACACTTCTGATTATGGTGAACTACTGCTTGAGCAACGCTGACCAAAGTGTCCACTTGCATACATTTTTGACACCCCCGTATATATTATGTACACCATATATTAGTGCAAAATTTCATGTATATAATTTATAAATATATGTATATATTGGAGGTGCTAATATTTACCAACTTGGGTACATGATCAGATACTTTGGAGGCCACTGAGCTAAGGTAGAACTTGCGGCTGTCATGGTCCAGCCCTCATCCCACACTGACATGGCATGCTCAATCCACCCCTAATGATTCTGCTCAAAAAAAGAAGGAATTGATGAATTTGCAGGTGGCTTACATGATTTAATCTTTGCTTTTGTTTTTTTCCCTTCCTACAGAGTAAAAATCAGGTTCATCGTAGGGGTGAATACAATGTTTACAGCACATTCCAGAGCCATGAACCTGAGTTCGATTACCTGAAGAGTTTAGAAATAGAAGAAAAAATCAATAAAATAAGATGGCTCCCTCAGCAGAACGCAGCCTACTTCCTCCTGTCTACTAATGGTACGTGGAGGTGACGTCTCCTATTTGGTATTTTCAGAGCTACTGCTAGCCAAGTCATATATTTCAGTCTCTGTTAGACTCAGTTTTCCTTTTTACCTTGTGGGTTGTTGAAAAACTTAGAAACAATTTTTGCAAGATACCTAGCAGAATGCCTGGCACAGAGTAGGCCCTTGGTAAATAGTAGTTACTCTTTTTAAAAATAACAAATTTATGACTGAATTATGTGAGACCCGTTATCTGCAGCTTTCAACTAACACAGATTATTTCCAGGTGTTTTTGGAATGTGACTTCCTGTCTTAAGATAACTGAATGTTATTCTGGGAACACATTTCAGGAAACTCGACATGCTGTCCTGTGAGTTTGGCGTACTGAGTAGAAGTTATTAATTCCTGAGTGTATTTGGTTTTTTTTTTCAAGCAGATGTCTGTGTCTCTCTGACACAATCAAGTTCTCAGCTAGGAGCACAGGTCAAGAAGAGAAAGGGACCCTACCAAAGAACTGATCAAGAAGTGGTTTCTTTCTATTTCTCCCTCCATACTCATCTAACATCATTTGTTGGTTTAGAGAGAGTTGATATAAATAGGTCAAAGAGAGAGGTTGTTGGGGGTTGAATAGAGAGCCAAATTCCATATTAATTTAGTAAGCACTCTTTAGTATTTGACTTTATTCTAAATTGTTTTGTGCATAGATGGCTTCTTTCAGCATGGGTATTAAGAACCTTTAGGGTAGATAATTTCACTGTATAACGGCTTACTAAATTAATATGGAATTAATTTTTATATACTAATCCTCTTAATTGTTATGCTATTCAATTAGCACTCTTTAGTATATGACTTTATTCTAAATTAAACACTTTCTCCCAAACAAATAAGCTGGAGAGTGATTCATTTCATCCTCTGTGTGAGTCTGAGTATACATCTAAATATAAATTAAGAAGTATGAGATTTGCTATTTGCCTGTCCCCAGCATTTATAAAGAAAGGATAATACTCATATGTCAAGTAAAAAAAGAAAAAATGCAAACTATGTATATAATATGATCAAATACATATTAATGGTTTTAAAGACTAAAAGGAAACACACCAAAAGGTTTCTCATGATTAAGTTTTGATTGTGCATTATGGGTGACTTATAAATTTCTTTTACCATTTTTATTTTCTAAGTTTTGGCGATGAGTTTTATTTTAATCTTATGAAAAAAGGGGAGAAAGTTTTTAATGCATATAAAGTAATAATCCCTCAAATATAAAGCCAGTGTACAAATCTAAAAAATGACAATTCTGAAACAGCCAGTTTAGAGTTAGTTATTCAAGCATGGCTTATCTCAACATGACCAGATTTCCATTCATCTGTTTTTCCAGATTCCAAGTAATTTAATTCTTTCTCATAACTGTGTTTATTATTCTGTTTACTTTTTTCGACCTGTTTTCTTGAAAGCCAAAGCACATGAATTTGTCTCGATTCCTTCCCTTTTAGTTTTACTGTTTAAGTTTTACTCAAAGGTTCTGCAGATTCAACACTACTTAGAATAAAAGAGACTTCTGATGATTTTGAGTTAATTACTTACAGGCAGAGAAAAAAGTATCTGATTATCTGCTATAGCTAGCTGACTTTATGTTATGAAATTTAACCTATTGATTATTACAATAAAATTCAAAGCTGTATTAACTCCTTTGTGGGGGGATGGGAAAGAAATCAGTGAAATGCAATGAAGATTAATTATATAGCATAATGTTCTGTTAATTGAGTTTTTAAATAGTTTTTTGATTAACAAAGATATTATCTTCCCATTTGGGATGCTATTTCATATGCCAACAGCACCTCAAAACGATTCTTATAAGAAAAATTTACATGTTCTTATGTGATTTTTTTAATACTAATATTGAGGTTGAGAACCCCCTTAAGCCAAATAGGTTAACATGCAAAAATTAATGGAAGACAATTGGAATTACTGTACAAAAGAGAAAATGAAGATAGATGATAAGATTGTATTTAAAAACTGCCACAAGTAATGATAAACTACTCAGAGAGCCAGCCAGAAGATAGAAGAAGTCATTTTTCATAGTAACAGCCACATGTTCCTCAGACTTTTTTATCCACAAAGCTTCAAGATACGGAGTCAAGAAAAATTGTGTGATAATAAAGTCAAGAATGACTCCAGGCAACCCAACCATGGGGAATTGAATTGAATTCACCATCAATTCTCTTTAAAAAAAAAAATTGTGCTTATCTCATTATAGTTGATATAGTTTTTACTTTCTGCTAGAATACATTTCCAACTTTATAATTTTTCATGAAAAATAAAACCAACATTCAATTGTGAATCTAAGCCTTGAAATTATTTGCTTTCCTAGTTTTCTAATACCTATGATGAGAAGGGAAGGTATATTTGATTTGGTATTCATGCTATGAAAATAGTTAAGTGTTCATTGAAAAAAAAAATTAGAAAATAGAGAAGCAAAATGAAGATAATAAAAGTATTCCCATCCAGAGAGAACCACTGTTAATATCTTTTAAAGGAAAAGACAAAGAATCATGGATAAATCTTTTTTCTTAAGAAAAATATATTCTATAAATCAGATTTTTTTCTTTAATAATATAAAACTTAATAACAGGAATATATTCCTAATTGTTAAATAGTCTTCTAAAAACCGTAACATTTTCAAAGACTGTAAAACTTTCCCTGTATGGTTCTACTATAGTTTACAATAGAGCTCCCATTATTAGACCTTTAATTATTAAATTCTCACTATTATAAATTATATATTTACAAGAATAAATGTTGAAGTAGATATGATTAGGGAAAAACATTGATAAACTATGTATAGCATATTATGTCTATTAAAAACAGTTATATGATTGCACACACAAATATAATGAAAGGATATACATAAAATTTTCCTAATTATTATCACTGTCTTGTGGAATTGAGGGAGACTTTAATTTTCTTTTTTTTTTTTTTTACTTTTATGCTCATTTACATTTTCTACAATTATATGTACCATTTGTATAATAGAAAGAAGGAAAAAAAATGAGAAAATACAAAATCTTTATATGCAACATTATTATAGGTTTCCCTCCCCCCCAAAAAAATGCATAGAAAAAATGCTGCAAGGATCAATGCAAAATGTTAACAATGACTGTCCTTGACTAGAGGGATTATAGGTAATTTTTATTTTTATGCTTTAGCTATGACTTCTCTATTTCTCTGCATAGCCATTTATCATTCATAAGAAAAATATGGGAAGAGAATTGCCTTGCAAATAGGATGGGATATATTCCGAAGCCAAGCAATAGAAAATATTTGGTGTTAAAATTAACCAGTTTGGATCCTTCTAAGTCACAGCTGATCAGTAGCTAATCAAGTGACTGTATTAGTATGGCCCGTGTTTCATTTTGTCACCCTAACGAACAGTTCCGCATGTAGCAGGATTTTCAGAGAGGGTAGGACCAGAAGAGTGTTGGCATATAGGTAGGAAGTTCTAAAGTCAACCCAGCCTCAGAAAGGATTCCTTGCCTTCTGTCCCAGTGCAAGCCAGGGTGAGTGCCCAACCCTTACACGGCGGCCTTGCCACCCATGCCAGCAGATGTGACCAGCCCAGGTCATCCCCAGATATTAGGAAACAGGGTCACTTACCTGTTAAATTCTCCAAACTGTTGCTAAAAGCCCACTTCGCAATGTGGTACATTTCAGACCTCTGAGAACAAGGCGTTTGGTGAGGAGAGATGGGGGAGCGAGAGGAGGGGGCAAAAGAGAAAGACAGGGTAGAGGGGCGGCTTCTGTCCCGACAGCCTTACAGAGAGGAAATAGGATGTGCTGGCATCACCATGGGTGATGCCAGCGCTGTCAGAGCAACATGTTATTATTGCAGAATAGTTGCCCGATTTGCTAATTCTAATAACAGCTCCATTTGTGAACCATTATTAGAAGCCCGACACTGCGTTCAACACTTCTACACACAGTGTTTCATTTAATCCTCGTAAGAGCCCCATGAGGAAGACACGGTTTTCCTCAATTGACAAAGAAACTGAAGCATAGAGAAGTTAAATATACTAGTATTTGTAAGGTTAGACTATCTGGGACAGATTTAGAATAAAAATATTATTCGCTGTTTATCTAGAAGTCAACTGTAACTGGGCATTCCGTAGTTGTTTTCCCTGCTAAATCTGGTACTCCCATTTGTTTGTCACTGAAGAAATACTAGTTCAGCGCCTAGCATGGGAATCGCAGGCCTGGGCCACGTGGCTGGCTGGACTTGGCATGGGGTTAGGGCCCAAGGTTGTCTGGTTCCAAGCTTACCTAGTAGAGGGAGGCACAGAGGAAGATACAAAAAAGGCACCCAAGACCCTGCCTTCCAGAAGAGAAGTTAGAACATGTACAAATAATAAATGCAGGATCTGATAAGGAAGGCCCCCGAAGGCCCGCGGCCCACAGACTTCATCTGGTTGGCCCGAACATGTTTCTTTAGCAAATGGAATTGAATGCCTGCAGGTCAGGCAAGCCTTATCCAGCTCCCCAGAACCCCCAGCCTCTGTCACTCATTACCCTGTCCTGCCTGACCCCTGGAGGCATTGGAGTTCTCACCCCTATTTTAGTGCTGTAGAGAATGACAGGTGTCAGCAAGTGGTGTAAAGTGTGGGAACAGTCCAAAGGTGAGAAAGGTAGTTTCCAGCTGGGCACTCCAAGGAGACTGCAAGGGGAAAGGAGCACTGGGATGCTCTGTACCATTTTATTTCCCTGAGTATTGCTAACCACATGCGCTGTGTATAAGTGTGAGTCATTCATTCAGCTAACTCATATTCCTTGAACATCTACTATGTCCCAGGCACTGCTGTCAGTGCAGGAGGTATAGTGATGAACAAGACAGATGGAATCTCTGCTCTCTATATTGATTTTTCCATTCCAGTGAGGGAGACATACTCAATAAGTTGTCCGGTAGTGAACAATACTATGGGAAAAAGGAAAGAAGGAAGAGGGGGCTAGAGAATGGTGAAGGAAACCTTTCTACGTAGGTTGGTTAGGAAAGGCCCCACTGAGGTTGGGACATAGAGAGAGCAAAATAAAGGAACAAATCATGTGAAAAAGAGAGTGAAAAGCTTTCCTGGCAAAAGGCACAGCTAGTGCAAAAGCCCTGGGGCAGGAGTGTGCTTACCATGTGCAGGGACCTGTAAGGAAGCCTTGTGGCAGGGTCGTAGGAAGTAGCAGGATGTGGGGCAGACAGTGAGATCAGAAAGGGCAAGGAAGGCGGGGGTGCAGGTCACGGAGGGCCTTTCAGGTTATGGGAAGGACAGTGTTTGATGAGCTGGGACAGGAAAATGGGATAACAGTGCCTATCTGTCAGGGTGATTGTGAATATTAAATAAATTTTCCATGCAGTGTGCTAACATAGTTAATTCTGTATTTGTGGCTACTCTTATTATTCACTGTTCGATCAATATTTTTATGGCATGAACGAAATTAGTGTATAAGCTGTAGATTTAACAGCCCATTGCCAGGGAGACCATTTGTCTCCACCCGATACGTTTGTTTTGAAACATGAGCTCTGTCTTCAGACGACACGAGAAGATGCACGGAAGCCCTTGACATGCGCCACTTTCTGTAGCAGTTCCTTCTATCGTTACCTCCACCTCTCCCTGCCTGCCCCTGCCCCCAAAGGAAAAAAACCTCCTTTGCAAGCTTTCCAACTCTTCAATGCTGACTTCCTCTGGTTGCCCTCCACAGATAAAACTGTGAAGCTGTGGAAAGTCAGTGAACGTGATAAAAGACCAGAAGGCTACAATCTGAAAGATGAGGAGGGCCGGCTTCGGGATCCTGCCACCATCACAACCTTGCGGGTAAGTCCAGCAATTGTTTTTTGTCCCCGTCCTTCTGCTTCCTTGGCCGCCAGGGTCAGGGCAAGGGGTTCTAAGGTTAGCCACGTGCTGGCTGCTACTGTAGGTTGCAAGTATAAGGTGTGAGGGAAGGAGATCCAACAGAGACTCCACCTACCTGAGTCTCTGGGAGGAACAGGACAGGTACCAAGCTCTGATGACGACAAATCTGTGCCTTTCCTTTGTCCCCAAAGACAACCCGCATGGTCATTGCCACATATTACTATGTGCTTAGCCTCTGTTTGTCCACATTATCTACAATGTCTTGTGCCTCTTCTGTCCTCAAGGTACAAGGGATGGGACTACCTACATAGAAAGTTGGAGCCTTGTGTTTCAGAACAGGAACTTCTGAATCCAACAGGTCTGGGTTCGAATTCTGCCACTTAACCAGACTCTTAGGGAGTCACTTAACCTTTTTGAGCTTTCGTCATGCAAGTTATTTTCATCTTTCTGTCGACAAAACAGGGCACCTAATACTTACTGCCCGTGGATTTGTGAGGATAAAATGAAATGAGGGTGGAAAGCTCTTACTCCATGGCTGGGACTCAGAAAAAAGATGTCTACTATTAGTCTGAGTAACTTCCTTCCTGCCCTCCAGAAATCCAGGAATGAGGATTTGCAGGATGACAATACAAATGATTATAGCACTAAATAGAGGGAGATAAATGCAGCAAGAGTCAGAGAGAGTTGTAGTTTGATCAAAAGAGGGAGAAATTACATTGGTTCTGGGAGACCAGGAAAGGTCTCACAGTGAAGCGATGTCAAAAATGGATTTCTGAAAGGGGACTTTTTACAGAAGGCGCTCTAGATATAGGTTAAAGTGGTTCACGGCTGGGTGATCAGTTTAGTTTTGGATTTGTTCAATGTAAGCAGTAAAGCAGGCACATGTTAAATATGTGCTTTCAGACACCAGCTGCTCCACTGAAGCCCAAAAACTGAGAAGGGAGACAGCAAAGTACATGTGGGGAAAAGTGGTTGTCGCCCTAGGTTTAGAAACAGATAGGGGAATTGAACGATCATTGTGTGCCTGATTAGTTCGCTTATTTATTTGTTCATTAACTCGTTCGTTCCTTTGTTCATCTGTTTACTGAGCAGATGCCTTTTGAGCACAGACCCTTTGCTGGCCACCGCACTAGGCTGGCATGTGTTTACCCAGTGCTGATGGGTACCTGGTCTTCAGCTGAGCTCCTTCTGAGCCAACAAGCATTGGTTGCTCTACATCCTCTTGTCAGCCTGTGCCTTCAGCCTGGAGAACTGCCATGCAAGTCCACCTTATACTGGGTCCATGCTCTAAATGCTCAGAGGTTATGGAGAATAGAGGGTGTGAGCATTAGTCTGTCCTGGGTTTGAATCCTGGCTCCGCTGCTCTCCGTCTGGTAACCTTGGACACACTACTTAAATTTGTGCCTCCAATATGGCATCTGCATAACAGGGGTGATAGTCGCTACCTCCTGGGACTGTTGTGAGGATTCAGTGATCTCTTATGTGTGACACAGCTTCAGCCTGTGTAGCATGTCTCACAGGAGGCACTCAATAATGTGAGTTCCCTACTGTTGTTTTAGTATTACTGTCATCATTATCATATCGTGGCTGTTATTACCCCTTACTCTTAGGAGGCCCTATGTGTATGAGAAAATTCATAATCATTTTTCTTGTCATATACTTTTTATACTGTTGTATTCACTCTACAAACTATTTGCTGATACCTCCTAAGCAGCAAGAACCGTGCTGGCGATACGAAAGGAATAAGTGTCTTTCAGCCTTCAGGATGTTGCAGTCCCATGGAAAACAGATGGATTAGGTGCCTCTGGGAAGTCCACAACATGAACTTCTGCCCACGTGTCACCCTCCCTTGTTTGTTGTGTGGATAGACTTTCTCAGGTGCTATCTGTAGTTCCCAGTATGAATTTCTGTTGTCCCTGGCATCCAGTGGGCCTTCATATATCTGTGGCTAGCCCTTAGAGATGCCATCCTCATGATGAAGAGGAGAGAAGGCCGATGTGTCCATTTCCAGTAGAGCAGAGATTGTCCCCAAGGTAAGACGGTGATGTTAGGAAGTGGACTTGTATATATCAGACATGAAAGGAGGCCCCGAGCGGGGGCTGAGTTAGAAAATCCCAGTTCTGGTTCTTGCTTTCTTATTACCATGGTGTTAGTTACTAATGCAGATTCCCGGGACCCAGCCCCAGTGATACTCTTTAGCAAGTTGGGTGGTCCAGAGGAGTCTGCATCTTTAAGAGGAGACCCTGGTGGTTAAGACAAGGGGGTCTGTGGTCAGTGAACTCTGTCATCTCAAAGCCTCCTTCGAGCTGTTGTTTGTATGAGCCTCTTTCCAATCCTTTCAACAGTTATTGGACCAACTTGGGAGACACCTTTGCTATAATACTGTAAATAATCATATCTGATTTCACCTCTTCTACCTTCCTAAGCTTTCAGATATCCTCCGTTTCAGTGTAAACATCCACACTCCAGCTTTCTTTCCATGCGACCATTGAACAGGCCAGCCTCCTTTCCTTTTTGATCCCAGTGGTAGAAAAAAGAAAAAACCAGGCAACCCTGACGACCATAGATTCAGAACAATGACTCCAAACAGAGAATGAGCTGACGTGGTATTAATCAGACTATAATTTACTAACATGCTCTGCTCTTGAAATTTGCATTGCCAGCAATTGTGGCTTTTTTTTTTTCCTTCTTCCCTGTACTATGATTACCTCTCGCTCCCTTTCAGAGTTTCCAGTTCTACGTGAATCTTGAGAGTGAGAACGTTTAATAATATCCGACAGCTAATTAATCCTCCCTCAGTAATGGACCCATTCTGTTCAGTGCTGGGAGGCTCAGCTTTTCAAAGCAAGAATGTGGCTCTCTTTTTTTTTCCTTTTTTCATGGAAGATAGCCTTTCAAATCCAATCACTCATTACCCCCAGAGATGGTGAGAAGCACTTCTATGAAAATAATAGCTCCTGCTCAGTATCATAATATTCAAAGCAATAATCATGATGCTAATTTAACGATAACACCCGATAGCTGTAAAGTGCCATTTGTATCCCAGGCGTTTTCTTAGATCGTCCCTTGATCTATCTTTAGAACAGCCAATGAGGAGGGCAGGGCAGGTATTCGGCAGATGAGAACGGGGGTATCTAGTACTTACTTACACTTATTTTATCCCGTGCACCGTGCTGCACACTCTGTCTCGTTCGTTACCTGACGAGGTGTGTGTAGTTCACTGTTAATATTGCTCATTGAAGAGGTGCGGCTCAGAGAGGTTAAGTAATATGCCCAAGATCGTGCAGGGCTGAGACTCAAACCTTGATCTACGAGTGCTTTGCTCTGGGACCTGAGCCCTTCAACGTGGTGCAGGCTCAGAGAGAGAGCGTGACTTACCCAGTGTCTGTCAACTGGTGGTTCTAGAGCTGGGACTGAAAATTAAGAGTTATAGCTCTTAAACTGGGACACATACATTTGGGCGTTTATAATGGTTTTCTTGATAACCTGGAATAGTGTCATTATCATCCCAGGTCAAGGGGTATGTGTGCCCCTCTCTTTCTCTCACCCCCACATTCACACACACTGACATTCCAGATCCCTGACCACATGGAGGGATGGAGAAACAGAGGCCTTGAGTCCACTTAGCAAGACTCTCCATGCCCCTCTTTCCCATCCTCCCATTACCCAGAGGTAAGAGGCCCTCAGAGCCCTTCCTAGGCTGTGGAATCTCCTAATTCAGGTAATTTAATCAGCCTGGGGCGGGAGCTGAGCGGTCAGAAATCACACTTGGCGCCCCCTGCAGGATGATCCTGGAGTTACTCTTTTCTTTGTTACGGTTGGCTGCCAGCGCCCTGAGAACCTCAGCTAGGCTGAAATTTGCTTTTTAACAAGTTATGAATACAGAGTCCAGAAAGTGTGAGTTCCCAAGCTGTGACATATCATAACCTCCCCCCAAATTGAGGGGATGTAATGAATTCAAGGTTCCTAATGGATTTTATTTAAACATTCCTTACAGCTAATATAAAGAACAACAACAGCAGCAATAATAATACTAGTGATGTTTGTTGAGTGTTTACAGGTGTTGGATTTTATAACCTTATATAATTTCATCCTATCAGTGACTCTCCCAGGTAGGTTCTCTTGTTCTCTCTGGATCATCCAAGGCTTTACTCCATCTTTTCATTTAAGTCTCTGCTGAAGTGCCACCTCCTCAAACAAACTCGCCTAGAATAACCTAGAGAAAATAGCATGCTAACATCTTCCCGTTCACTCTCAGTGCTGTTACCCTGCCCAACTTTTTTCTTAGCTCTTATCCTTGCCTGATATACCGTTTGTCCATTGCCTGCCCCCACCCAGCTCCACTAAAATGTAAGCTCCATGAAAGCAGGAACCATGCTATGTTCTCTCCCATAGCTCCAGCACCTAGAACGACGCATGGCACACAGTGGGCACTCAGTAAATATTTGTCAAATGAATAGAGCCCACAGAAGTAAAAACAGTTTCAGAGCAGGTGAGGGATTTGCCCAAAATCTCATGGCTAGAAAATGAACCCCCAGATCTGATGCTTTTCATTACGACTCCCTACAGTTTCAGCTTTCTAAGAAAATATTAATTCGTGATCACAGAGCAGGGGACTTTTATTACTTGTGTCTCTCAGCATTCTTTGGCAAAGCTCTCTTAAGGAATGAGCTTGATCTGGGATGGGGTGGAATGCAAGCGGTGAGGGCTGCAAAGGCCTTTCTGCCACAGGGTAGGCACGCACACAATGAATACACTGTTTTATAGAGAAAAGATTAAATTTCATCATGTTTTTACACACATCCGTTCTGTTTCTGTCTTCCTCTCAATTCAGGGTACACACATTCTTGTGACGTTCCTGGACTAACATTTTTCCACTTAGAATGATCCTGATGTTTGCAAATCCCACTGGTAGTAATTTGGACACCCTCTAGCTACAGTCTAAGACACCATGGCAAATCGGCGTGAACATTTACCAGCTCTAAATTCTAAAAGAAACTTCTTAAGGATTATTGCTAACAGGTCATAGGATTAGGCAGGTTGACTAAACAGACTAGCTGTTTTCCCAAAAGTGATACTTTTAGTGAAACAGCTAGTTTAACTACCTGATCTGTTTTCTAGAGAACTGATCAAACGGACCACTGGTTTAAGTTTACTAATAATAGAATAAGTGTGGATTCAGTCCTGCCTAGTGACAGACTCTGGGCTGAGCAGTTTTTGTACATTTTATAATTTGTTCTTCATCACAATCCCATGACTTCAGTATATGCCCATTTTACAGATGAGTAAACAGAGGCTCAGGCAGGTAAGCACTGACTTAAGGCCTCACAGATAATAAGTGGCACAGCCAAGAATGGAGCCCAGGTCTGCCTGATTCCAGAACTCTTGCCCTTCACCGTTACACAGGACTGTTTGTTGTGTAGTCCCTGATCTAGACAATAATGAAGATGCTAGCATCTGACACATAGACCTTTTCATTGTGTTTCCTATGCTATTTAATGAGTGCCTACTCTGTGCCAGGCACTGTGCTAAGTATGTACTGCAATGTGGGTCTTACAAAGTAGAGTGAAACACACTCCCTGTCCTCGAGGAGCAAGGAAGGGTCCAGTTGCAAATGGCTGCAACATAAAATTAATTTAAGCAATGGTTCTGAAACTACAAAGTGCCTCGTGGTCATCTGGGGTGCTTTTTAGAACACAACCATTGGCCACAGCACTAGGAATTAGTTTAGAAGGTCTGAGTTGTACCCAATGGCAAACCCCTCCTGGAAAACTCCCAGGTGATTCTGACGCAGGTGCTCCCTGGGCCACACTTTGGAAAACGCTGGATAGGGTGCAGGTCCTGAGAAAAGCACAGAAGATTGCTGTGGCCATTCAGAGAAAGAACAGAAGGGAAGACATGCAGGGTCAGGAAGGAGTTTTCGAGAAGCATTTCGAAGCATAGATGGTTTTTTCATGCCGGAGGTCTCATTTAATGCTCCCAAGGATCCTGGGAGGCAGGTAGAACATGAATTGCTGTTTACCTCTTTCTAGTGTTATGGATGTGACTGCCCCCCATTATAACAGGGGAACTGGAGCTCTGAGAGGCAGAACTGAGAAGCAGAAGCTTTCTGTCTAGACTCAGCCTTGTGCTTTCTTGCTGCCTCTGTGGTGACCATGTGGTGAGGCTCACTCCAGGAGGATGGGTGACCCCAGACCAGTGTCAGTGCTAATTACTGGTTGGGTCAGGATTGGCTGTGCCTGCCCCCGTTTTTAATATGGGGTTTATGCTTTCATAACCGAGGCCTCTTAGGACACAGATATAGCCTACCCCTACCATTTTTAATTTTTCTGGAATTCATTTTGTGATTTATTGCTTCTCTGAGGGCTTAATATCCAATCCTTTTACAGTTTCATCTTTCCTTATATTTGTCGCAAATAACAATGAAGTGTTTAGCTACTGCAGTGAAAAATCAATCAAGCCTGTTTCATATTCACAGGCTTGCAGTGCCACTCGGAGGGCCCCCTGGATTAGATTAACTTTGAGAATGTGTCACTCTGGTGTGGGTAATTTCTCAGCCTTCGCTCTGTTTCTTCCCCTCCTGCCTCGGCGGGTGGATCGTGAGATCTCCCATTGATTGACTGCCCTGAAAGGGAATGCTGGCATGTGATGCGTGTAAACACAGCAGGACGTATGTACTCTGTGTTTATGAAAATAAATAATAATTTCTGTTATCGTTATTGATTGCCATCATTATCTGATTGTATCTGTCTGTGTCATGGGGTTTGGTTATAGGATCAGAAAGCACTCCACAGGCACCTCAGGCAGAACCCTCCCCAACAAGTCTCTGTGTTGTGACTTGTTTTGCCTTTTGGGGGGGTGGGGTGAGGGTTGTGGAGGTCCCTGTCCTGCTCTTTGGCTAATGTTTGGCGAGACAGTGTCAGTTGTGTTCAGCTAATTCGATTGGAATGATAAGAACAGCAGAAAAGATGTATTGAGCCCTTGCTGTGTTCCAGGGACACTTGGCTTATGTCGGCTAATTTCATCTTCAAGATAAATCTATAATGTAGGTACGGAAATAAAGCTCATTTTAGAGACATGTGGGACCTATAGCCAAAGAGGTAAAGCTACCTGCCTGAGGTCGGACGGCTAGTAAGTGCTAGTGCGTGGACTTGAATTCATGCTGTTTGTTTCTAAAATCCATGCTACTACCCTGTCTCTTGTATTAAAATGGAACATCTGGTATAGTCGTCTGAAGATTCGTTGTAAACTAAAATATGAGTAAGCAGGGAATGGAGAGCAGCCTGTCAGGGAGCCGGTAGGAGCTGCTCTGCCTTGGGCACAGGTGGGTTTTCCGTTTTGTGTTGGGGGAAGGTGGAGCAGAAAGGATGTGTGGAACTCGGTCATGGTGTCCCCAGCCTGGACGATCATCAGACTCTGGGAACATCCCTCGCAGACTGACTCAGAATCTCAGGAGCAAGGCCAAGGGATCTACTCATATTTCTCAGCTGCATCCCAGGAAGTTCTGGGTTTGAGGGTCATTGTCATAATGACCTCAAGGTCCCCTCCAAAGGGAAGGTTCTCTGATTCGCTTTCTTGAGTTCTTCCTTTGTCCTCTTCCCTCCAAGCTCTATAGAGAATAATCTGAGGGCAGCAATATTATCAAAATGCAGTTGCCTTAACACTACGTGACTGATGTGACTTAGAGTGAGCTTCCGCAAGCCACATCAGGTTGCATGTGAGCGGTTCTGCCCTTTGTAACTCAAGTTCTCTCTCCCTCTTATTCCTGGTCAAGTCAGAAGGATGCAGCCCGCCTGATGGCCAGTGAGCTGTAACAGTATTACAGGCACTGACTAAGTACATACTGTGTGCCAGGCCTTCTGTTGGGCATATTACAAGCACCATCTCATTGCAGCCTGGCAGCAGCCCTGTGGGGTGAGTACTGTTTTACCCCCATTTTACGGATGAGGATATTTGATTCAGGAAGCTGAAGTGACTTGCCCAAGAGCTACAGCTACTAAGGGGCAGAGTCACATTTTTAACCAGATTTGGTCTGACTCAGAGTCTGTGATCTTAGCACTGTGCTACGGAGTCTCCACGAAACGGCCAGGTCTCTAACCACATCTCAACCGTCATCTATAAAATGGAAATCATCCGACATTCTTCCCACAGAGGTCAGGCTACCAACATAGAGCAACATGCTGACAGTATCTAGCATGATGCCTTGCAATCAATAGATGCTCAGTGTGTGTTACTACCTTTCTCCTCTCCCTTCCCATCTTGTCTTTCACCTGAACACCAGGAATTTCAGGAAATTCTGATGAGTGAATTCAGAAGGCTCAAAGCAGTATGACGTTTGGGGACCAGTAATCTATTATACTTTGTTTTGAATGTGTGTTTGTACTGGCAATCCAGAGTGTATTCACTGACAATACAATATGTTCTTTCATCTCAAAGCGACCTTTGTTATGCTGAATTTACCAGGTAGTAATTAGATCTAACATAAATATAAATATAAGCAGAATCCTGTACCTGGTTTAAGATCAAGTTCCCTTTGTTTCTTGCTCCCAAACCCTTTGGAAGGCATGCATGGTTTCTCGAATGTGATAGGCACTAGTAAATAACTCCCCATATGTATACTCAATGACAGTGGGAAGCTGAGAAGTCTGCCAGCATCAGAAAAAGAAAATAATCACGTCAGGGAAGACAGTCTCGTTGTTTTCAAGGCCTCTGCAATTTATCTTGAGACTCCCCAGTCAGGAGGCAAGACAGCATTCTGGACCATGATCCATTCTCTTTTCCTAACTTTGGTCATTAAATCACCTGGATTTCAGAGTTGCGAGAAGGTTGACCCGGCCAGGGCAGGCTGCTGATGTTTTTCAGCCTTTGCAAACAAAGATCTTGTCACGGTGTCAAACCTAATTCACACTCACTCAGATGGCTTTTCCTCAAAAGAGAAACTATTAGTATGCATTTCCCTGTCTTTTCCTTTCAAGGGCTCTCTGTATACTTTTAAAGAAAGTGGAAAATCCAGGCATAATTGGATGATGCAAGGGGGAAAGCTACCCCCATTTTCTGAGTCTTTCAGATGGAGTTACCTGAATTATGAGTGTCATGGGAAAGACATTGTCCCCAGAACAGGTCCTGGCTCTAAAATGTGAGTTCCTGGTCGCTGGCGTGAGAGATGTGAGTTCCAGCCCCTGAAACTACGTGTTTGTGTAGTATACATACGTGCAGGCATGCACGGGGCACTTACTTCCCAAGCTGCACATTGCTCAAGGAGCCTTAGAATGTTCACAGAGCCTAAAGCTGATCAGCATTTCCTTTTCAGTTACACTTACTTAACCAGGGATCAAAAATCTGTGCCTAGATCCCTTTTGCTACCAGCTTATACATAGAACTAATTTGAAATCACAAGAGGAATTCTAGGGCCTCTGCTCCATGACACATAAGATTTTTGTAGAAAATAATTAACATAAATGGATTTAGAATCAAGTTCAGTGGAAGACATGATCACTTTGATCTTAGTATATTGCAAACCAGGCTTCCGTGATGCATTGGTATAAGCATTTTAAATACCCATCCTTACCAGAGAAAAAGGCTTTAGATGTTTCCCTAGAAGTTAGTGTATAGGAAGATGCTTTTTTTTTCCTTTTTCTTTTTTTTGGGGGGAGGTGCATAAACATAAGAATCTGGTTGGAAGAAAACGTTTTCTTCATTTTGTAAGGGTATTTTTATGTTAAAAGAGATTGTTTTCAACAGGATAGTATTTAATTCTCTGGTTTCCTTAGAATGATTGAGCCAGAAGGAAAGGCATGTTCTAACTAAAAAAGTATTAGATTTGTATTTATTTGAGTGGGTTACACTGTGTGATTTGTTGCTGTGATCAGGTGATCAGTTGGGCTTGTGTTCTTTCCCAGCAAACTGTTAAAGGAAGTGGCACACACACACACACACACACACACACACACGCACACACACGTTCACAAATATTTCTTGCCCAAAAATGAATGGGAAACCCTAGCTTAAACACATTTAAAATTGATTTAGTGCAGGGTTTCTCGGAACCTTTTATATATTAATATACAATATCAAACTCCAAGACAGGCATGCAGTGTTTTCCACCAAACTTATTTGACCATGAAAAAAACCCTTTTCTTGTGGGATTACTGTTCTAACATTCTGCTCAAAATGTGGTCCTTGGCTCAGAGCCGTTCTACAACAAGATAAGGAATTTGTACCAAAATAGGAACCATCCACATCACGAAGCCACTGTAGAGTTCAGCTGACACTTTTATGTACCACAGCAAGACTTTCTCAATGAATGATGCAACGCAGTGAATCTGGCTTGAGCTCCTTATCTTGTCATGGACCATTAACAAACAGTTCATGAATCATTATTTTGAGTAATACAGCCACAGACCTCACTTTGGGAAACACTGGCTAAGAGACATGAGTCGGGGAATAGGGGTGATAGCCTGACAGCATTTTTACTCTGCCCTTCCTGCCATCCAGTCACAGAATCACATTCAATTCATTAACATGAACTGAGAACTTACCAGTGCCTCACACTGTTCCAGGCATTTTGCATACTTCCTCGTTGAATTCTCCCCTTAACCCCATAAGCTCAGACCTGTTACCACCATTTCACAGATGAGGAAACTTCTCCATATGAAGGAAGCCATTTGTAAAGTTGTCACTAGCAAGTGGCAGAACCAGGGTTCACTTCAACCCTGGCTGTCTAACTGCAGACGCCCTCACCCACCCTTAACCACTGTGTTATCTGGCTTCCCAACAGCAATGGTGTTCAACCATCTGAGCCAATGGAGGCTTGAGTCTACTGTCAGTGACTTCTGGATGCAGAAACTTCCCATCAGCCCATCTAAAAACTGGCACTGTTTACAAATGTTTTCTTCTGTGTAACCTAACATTTATCTAATGTGCATTTTCAAAAGAAGTTTGCACACATATCGTCCTGGATAGACATGTGTGGTCTGTGCCCTCATGGGGCTTGCAATCCAGTGAGGAACTGGCTGGTTCTGAGTTTTATTGGAAAATAGTAACAGCACCAACTTTGTGTGCCCATTGACATTACAGTGTATTTAAACCCTGCCTGAGCACCTTTTCAGCTTTTTCTTCTTGGCTCTGTGATCCCAAGTCATCTAATTAGTTTCAGTGATTGAGAGTTCTGCAACTTTGAATTAAATAAGGACATTGTCTCTTTAATGCCCAAACATCTACACGTAAGGTGAACACGTCACCCAATTATCCTGCTATTTTAATACGAATCATGCAGATGTTTAGAAACTTCTGAAAGCTTGACTTTTTAAAAAACATCATTTGCTCTGAAAATTCAAAGGGCATCTGAGAAAAGCATACGGGGGTAAATATAAGATTATCGATGCAGAGAAGAGTAGTGGAGTTCAGGATTTGTACGGTTCTATACTGAGGTAGAAGTGATACAGCAAGGCCACACTTGGTTACTATTATTCCTTCCCATAGTACAGTCATCGCATAGATGAACTCACAGGTGACTGTCACACTGTCCTGATTAAATGTGCCTTTGCCCTACTTGATAATCAAATCAGTTAAGAACATAGGTATGACCTAGGTCATTTTTCCACTAATTCCACAAGAATTTATTGAGTACCCACTGTAAGCCAGGCACTGTTATAGGCCCTGGAGATAGAGCAGTGAGCATCAATGGCACGGTCCAGCCCTCATGGGGCTTAGAGGCTCTGTTGGTTGAAATGGGTACCAATCGAATGCCCCTACGATGAACTGGGATGGGGCTGCAGAGGAAGGTGTGTGATGTGTAGCAGAACAGATGATGGGGAGATCTGATCCACGCAGGAAAAGCTGAGCCAATTCATAATTGAGCTGAAGCAGGAGGCAGGTAAGGAGAAGATCAGGAGGAACATTCCAGGCAGAATTACCATGGACAAAGGCCATAAGATAGGAAGTCGCACAGGAGAACAGGGAGGGCATGGAACAAAGGCCAGCGTGGTTGGAATGCTGGGCCCAGGGAGATGGGAGTTACCAGCGAGTTACAGGTGACAAGGCAGGCAGGTTATGGCCAGACCATGTTGGACACCGCAGACCTTCCTAGAGAATCTGCTGTTTCTCCCAAGAGCAATGCAAGCCCTTTCTTCTCTGCACTGGTCATTTTTTGAAACAGTCCTTCAGTCAGAAGCCAGACAACATGGTGGTTAAGAGTGGGGGTGTCTGTAGTCAGACAACCAGGAGTTAACCCTGATTCTGCACCTAAGACAGGATATATACCAAGAAAGAAAAGCTGCTGGCACCACCTAGGACGTCCCTGGTGAATACTATGAAGAGTTTAAATTTAGGAAGCAAATGGCATTTGTCAGTGTGGCCATGTTGCCCTCCAGCCCCTTGACTGCCGCTGTTTTGATACATGTCAGGGCCTGGCCTCCACAGAGTTTCTCCAATATCAAGCGTCCTCCCTCCAAGGTGAATCCTCCCATGAGTGATTGAATTGTTTGGAGGGTCATAGAACCTGACAGCTCCCTATTACACAAAAGAAAAGATAAGCTTCTGATTAGTGCTAGGGCTGGAGGAAGCCAAGATAGAGTGTACCTGTCAGAACTGCTTACGACATATAAATCATTACCTCAATTTTCCATGCAAGAATTGGACCAGAGAGAGAAAGAGAGAGAGAATGCGCGTGAAGTGACTGAGGTTGGTTAGCAGTATGGAACCGTATTAAAGAGCTCACGCTTGGCTCCAAAGCAGGATTTGCTCTGCTATCCATGCAGAGAGAACAGAGCCCCATGCCCAGAGGAACGACAGAGACAAATGCCCACTGGCTCCAGGAAGGGGCAATTTGTTTCTCTGGCATTTGCTAATCTAACAATAGCAGCCACCAAAGCTTTCCCAGATTCCAAAGGGGAGATGTTTGGTATTATGTTTGCTCTATGTGTGGTCCTAGGTCTCCCTGTTGTACATTGGCCATAGCAATGGTTGTTGTTCTTGCTGTTTTCCTTTCTCTCATTCATTGGGCAAAAATCTCTGAGACAGCTAGGGCCCAACTGTGGCTAGCATGCTATCCCACGGTCCAGGATATCAGGGTGTTTCTAGGGGCAAGAAAACAGCATAAAACTGATAAAAGATTGAATGATGGACAGCAAGTCAAAAGATGTTCAATAAAGGTTTAAAAACATACATTGATTGAACAATTGCCAAATTTTCATTGCATTTTTATATTTAATGTAGCTAGCAGAATGTGAGAGCCTGTGAGATTCCAGTTGGAGAAGCCTCAGGACCGGGACTAACTACTGACTTGTACCGTAAACCTCAAAAATCACTGTCTGTGCTTTTCCTGGGCTAGTCTAGGCAGAGTGAACAGCACTGTGGATGAACTGGTTCATTCTCCAGGTTAGACAGAGTTAAGCCCAGTTCCCAGAGCTTTTGATCAGTGGTACCTCCATTAAAAGGGAACCATGTGTCCAGCCCAGATAGTCCAGCTGCCAATGATGGAGACACCTTTCTTCTTTTCCACCTTTGTTTATTTTAAAGAGAAGTATATCTTTGAAATTACAACACGGCCCAAACTTTGTTGGCTGCCAGTTAACATTCCCTAGAAGAGAAATGCAGTATATTTTATGCGAACAAACCCAAAACATGAGTCAAGATAGTACACAGAGAGATGTGGGCACTGAAAGAATGAGTCACATGGATGCTTTAAAATAAAACAAAATAATTGCCTGTTTGTTCAAAAAGAATGAGCAAAATGTTCTTATTGCCAGGAGAAATGTGAGGCTGACTTATTTCCATTTATCCTCTGCTAGGGGAAGAAAGCCCACAGCTGGAACCGTTCTGGGAGCCTCTCGCATAGTGGTTAAAAGGCTTTAGAGTAACAGCTTTGGATTCAAATCCGAGCTCTGTCTTTGTAGGGCTTTGGGCCTTTTATTTAAGCTCTCAAAGTATCAGTTTTATCATCAATAAAGTACCCACATCATAGGACTTGTTACCAGAAAAAAATCCTAGCACAGTATCTGGCTTTTAGTACTAACCATTCAATAACAGGTAACTAGCTCCAATCTAGGAATGCTCAGAGCAGAGGTAACTGGTAGACCCTAGTTGCTGCTTTTAATGGAAGCATACAGTTCTGTAAGGACAGGTGAGAGGGAAGGGACTTCTAACTTGATCATATGCCTAAGAATTTAATTGCCTAAGACACATTAACCCTAATTAAGAATTTTCAGTGAATGTTCACATCTCTGGCCTATAGGAAATTCCCATTAAATATTCTTAGTAAAGTTCTGTAACTGAAAATGAGATAATGGAAAATAAATTATTGAGTCTGTAGGGCAGGGGTGTCCAAACTTTTTTCAATGTTTTTCACCAAGGGCCATATGCGGTAAAATACACAAACAGCCGGGCCACTCACTCAAGGTGAAGTATGTATTGCCTCACCTGGTTTATTTAAGTAAACTAAATGTGTTTTTGGAATTTGCTGTGGGCCAATAAAAAATGGATCGTGGGCCGCAGTTGGCCCGCGGGCCGCAGTTTAGACACCCCTTCTCTAGGGATAAATTGAAGTAAGAATATACCTATCTTTCAATGGCTGTTTTTGAAAGACCAGTGAACTTTCAAGTTCTCACTGAGCTAAGAAAAGTTATGTGCTTGGTCGTAACTCCTTTGTAGGAGATAAGCTGTGGTGAAGATGCATGTGAGTGGCCTCTGGGATGATGGCAATAACCATTGCCTGGAAAGTTGCTAAATTTGACTCAGGAGGCTGGTTGCAATCTCATTTAGATTCTCTGCCTCCACCTCCAATCATTCATGGTCAAAAAAGCAGAACTCTGCCTAGGTCAGAGGATCCACTGTCACATATGAGACTTGCTGTCTTTATTTTCTATTAGCAATGAAGTGAAAACCTTCCAAGTAGGTCACTTTCCTTAAAATAAAACAATGGAAAAGTTTTTTTTGATATTTTTTCCTCTGTCTTGACCGCTAAGAAGAAAACTGTTTTTGTCTTCTAGCACAAGCCCATTATCAACCTGGTTGGCATTCACAAATACATTGGGCACTAAAAGTGACTTTCCAGAAAATTTCCCCTTAATTGGACTGTTTTTCTATAGAAATCATCCTGCCAGCATCTGTGGTGAGATAGAGTCTGGAAAAACAATGTATCAGGCCAAATTATCAGGTGGAATGAGCTTGCTCTCTCTTTCTGTTTGATAACAACACTGTGCCTTTGCATAATTCTCACTGATTATCAGAAGGGAAAAAACATAACTCAGACAAATGAGCTTTATTGGCATTGGTCCCTTCTGGGGAGGAAAAAACATGCATGAGCAGAAGCATTTGTAAGTGCCATGTATGTTGAGAGATTGACATTCCAAGCAG
Organism: Rhinolophus sinicus; assembly: GCF_057876585.1. Lineage (NCBI taxonomy): Eukaryota > Metazoa > Chordata > Mammalia > Chiroptera > Rhinolophidae > Rhinolophus > Rhinolophus sinicus. The sequence goes on along the minus strand of NC_142505.1, from coordinate 86,986,852 downwards.
TCTGTAAACTTAGGTTGCCTAAATCTGCCACCTTCAAAAATGAAAATGCTTTCCTATATTTGGTATCATATTTCAAGAGCTGGGTTTCTCTCATTTTCTATAATTTAAGACCAAAAAATTTGCATTCCTATAAATATGTCTTGAATAAAATGTCATTTTAAACGAGAGAGTTCTCATGAAGGAAAAATAAATCGTTGGGGAGACTCTGGAGTCAGAGTCCTTCAAAGTCTTGGAAATTAACAAGGAAGTGTTAAATGAGCACGTCAAACAGAACAGCTACGTATTCTGCTTATATAGGAAGGCAGGTTTGTCTGCCATCTTTATTTGTTTACCTGCTGAACCATAATATGCTTTCCATTTTTCCTGACTGTCCTTATTTATCTCAGTTTCTGCTAGTGTTTTCCCCTGTCAAGACAGATAATGTAACTTTCATCTGTAATGTTTGGACAAACCCTACTTACCTTCTCTGTGTCTTTCGAGGCACCCCCTTTTCCCACGCCAGTGATATCTTTGTCAAGAAGCTATTAGGTTGGTGCAAAAGTAATTGCGGTCTTTGCAATTATTTTTAACCTTTTAAACAGTTACTTTTGTACCAATCTAATATTCCTTTGCTTCCAGTTCTAGACTCTCCTCCTTTCTCTGGGAGAGTCCACGGAAACCCACTGAGCCCATTCCCTGAGCAAATCTAGGTCTTCTCTATCATTATGAGATTTAAGAGTATTTAGTTGCAGTTTCCTATGCCCCAAACAGCTTCAGCTTCCCATATCTGTTGGTATCAAGGGCCAGCTATGTGGTTTGATCCTAGTTCAGCATCAAAACCAATGCTTTAAAAACAAACAAAAAAAAACAACGCAGTTGCCTTTTGAGGATTTGAAGACAAGAATCTTACTTCATAATCTTTTCCCCCCCGGGAAATTTACATCTCTTGCCTCGTTGGACATCTCTCATTATGAAAACTGCAGCAAATAATTTTCCTCCTCTAAGTCTTTCTTTTTGGCACATTCTTACGTGTCGATCAATCAATGACCCCCTGCCAAGCTCCAGCAGCTAGGCCTCCTTCTTCACCACTTACGTTCTCCTTTTGTGTTTAAAAAAGAGCTCATTATTTTTCTCTTACCCTCCAGTGAAATCTTCTCTTTATTCTCTCCCTTTGTTTTGCTTATCATTTAACTGAATTCTCAGCCCAACAGTCCCCATCTGCTCCTGCCTCAATTCTCTGTATTTCCCCCCTTAATAACAAGAGTCATTGAGACGACCATTGAAGTCACGTGATGCTTTTCTGATCACACCAGGATAAGGAAATGGGATTTAAATAGCAGTAGCAGGTGATACAGTGGAACTAAAGCCGTAGTGGGGATCTCAGCCAGAGGGGTAAACTGAGGATGTACTCACTGGATAGGGCCTCCTGCAGAGCTGTGCCTGGGTTTTCTTGTCTGAGAAATGAAGTAACCCATCACTTACCTTCCCTGCTTTATGTGGTGGTTGTGAGAATTAGACGAGTTACATCACGTCACATGCTTGACAGGGTGTCATGTAGCAAGCCCTCTATACGCATTAGATACTATTATGATTTTAGGAAGCAAATGTAAAAGACAGTGCCGCACTTTGCCAGGTTTGGAAGCTGCAGCTACACATGGATGAGAAAGAGATGCGGTCAGTGGCCAGCCAGATCTCTGTTTATGCAAATAACTCATCAAAGCATTTAGCAATTCCCAACTGTGCAAAGGCACATGAAATAGCTTTGAGCAACCTAAAGACAGAGACTGTCTTATTTGTTGTCCTAGTCCCAAGACCCAGTGTTGTGTCGGTCACCAAGTACATTTTCTGTAAATATTTGAAATCGACATATATTAATCCCGTAATGTGCCTCAGGGACTTCACTGATACCCCTCAAATATCAGTTTTCCCCAAAGTCTGGGCTATGTGTTTGTGTTGGTATAAGACACAGTGTTAAGTAACATTGAATCACATAAGTGAGGAAGTTGTTCCGTTCTCATTTCCGTTTAAATCATTCTGATTACATCAAGCCCAAAGTTGTACTTTAATGTTAATATTTTTAGTCCTTCTAATAGCACTTATAAATCTTGATTTTTAAAAAGAAAAAAAAAGAAAAAACTAAGAACTGGCCATAAGCTCTAAGTCCAGGTGACCCTATCTGGCTAGAATCTAAGAACAATTTTTACATTGTATTTCTTTTTCTAGCATTCTGTTTTGGAGGGAGTTCATGAAAAACCGATTGCTGTAATGTAAAGTTTCCTACCAAAATTAATTTAGCTAACTAAAAACTTGATTTGTTTAAAGAAAATATTAAGTGAATAATAGTCCAGGTAAAACAGATAAGGTAAAAAAAATTGAAAGGGAACTGAGGTGTGGCAAGCACTAGTCTATCTTCCCCTCAGTTATTTGGGGAGCCTTTTAAAAATCAAGATAACCAAGGCTCACCCTAGCCCAGCTGAGTTTGACTCTCAAAGTATAGATTTGGGCAATTTGTATTTTCCATTTCTTTTTAAGGGCTTTCAGGTAGATCTGAGGAAAAACCCAGTTTAGGAATTTATGAATGAGAAAATCTTTTATTTATATAGTTTTTTTTATTTTTTATTTTATTGACAAACATTTGTTAAGTATCTACTGTGTGTGATGCTTTAGTTCCTGGGTGGTAGGGATAAAATAGAAAGCAATATAGAAGCAGACCTTGCATCCATGGAGCTTATTCTAGTAGAAAGTTCATAAATATTGGGTTCCCTGATTTTTTGTGTGCTTAAGAATGTTGCTTCTGTACTGAATCACAGCCTGAAAGAATCTAAAATGGCCATTACTTGGTGGACACTAGCTACGTTTCTGACATTGAGTTTCCTGTAGAAGAAAGCCTAAAGCCAGCCTTATTTTTTTATCTCTTGCATTTGACTCCTTTTTAAAAACCTGCATAACCCATATATCTTCTTTATACTTGAAGTAAAATAACTTGTCCAACATATGCCTTGGTATTAACAAATCTCTCTCAGTTTCTCTTGGAATACTATACTCTTTAAGTCTTTTCAGTCTTGGGTTTGTCTTTGTTTTCCGGTAATTTTTAAAACATTTTAATTTTTTTTTTCCTATTCACTTCTTTTGGTCTCTTCATGACCCACGATTACACATACATTAGATCCTCTTTGTTTTCTGTGTATATAATCTGCTCTCCATTGATCTTTATATCTGAGTACTTTTTCATTTTGTCTTGTGTCATTTCCTCAAGCCTATAAACCATGTCGATAACTATGTTTTCCAGAGTTTCTGTTTTTCTATTGTTACTTCAAAGCAGCTTATAGCTCTGTAATTGTTTTATTTTCTCATTCATTTTCTTTCTGTGCTCTGCTAGTTTGTTTTTCACCTATATTCATCATTGCTATATAAAAAAAGCCTCCCAGTTGTTCTTACATTCACTCACTCCACTCCCCCCACACATAATTTGATAACAGCATAGCACTTAGAAAGATCTTTTTAAAATGTAAATCAGATCATTCACTCCCCTATTAAGAGCCTCCCATGGTTTCCCTTTTCATTTAGAATAAATTTCAAAGTCCTTATCATAACTTCAGGCCCCTATATTGGCTTTTGCCTACAAATTATTTGTTGAGTTTCATGTATTATTTGACTCTCTGTTGTATCTTTCAATTTGTGAGCTGCTTTTGGAAAAAGATGATTCTATAGCTACAGTACACCAATAGTATCTTGCATCTAGTAAATGTTCAACAATTATTGCTTGGAAATAGTTATATTAACTCTTTTAAATGTTAGAACATCATGCTATAAGTAAACCGTGACAAAGGAAGACAGAAGACCCCCAGTACAGGCCAATGAAGAGCTTAAAAAGTATCAGGATTTTAGATTCCTTGACATAGCAGAAAAGGTATAGTCCAAGAATTCACACTGGATTGAATCCTATCTCTGCAGATCCTAATGGAATGACTTCATCCCTTACCATGTCATTTAACCTCACTCAGCCTCACTTCTTTAAATAGCTGTAAAATATTGATGAAACAATATCAACCATGTGGGATTTTGTAAGGTTTAAAGAAGGCAATGGCATGTGGGAAATTACAGGTATTTGAAAAATGTCAGTAAACACAATTTTGTACAGGCTAGGTTCTAAAGTCATCCCGTAATGCAAGAGTCAGGTTTGTTCAATAATGTCCTTGAGGGGCAGCTGGTTGGCTCAGTTGGTTGGAGCACGGTGCTTGTGACACCAGGTTCGCCGGTTCAATTCCCACATGGGCCAGTGAACTGAGCCATCCACAACTAGATTGAAAACACAGTGACTTGACTAGGAGCTGATGGGTCCTGGAAAAACACACTGTTCCCCAATATTCCCCAATAAAATTTTTTTTTAAATTTCCTTGAAAAATCCCTTAAGTCATCCATAAGGTATAGTTTACATAGTTTTTATAAACTGTATAATATGTATGTATAACTACGTGCAATATAATGTAAAGCGATGCAAAAACTAATGTGAAAGGCCATTTATGATAAATAGACTTCTTTAAACGTTAGTAGCACATTCAATATAGCAAGATGTTAGGAGATGAGATCCACACAGACAGTCTAGTCTGTCTCAGGAAAGAGCAGGTTCACTTCCCCCATCTCAGACTTACTTGGGGGCGTCTAACCATTGAGTGGAATGCAGTTGCAATAGTCAACATTATTTAAGTTCATTCCCTTCTTTCTTTTTTCTGCTTTATGCTAAGCATATATAGTTGAGTCCACATATTAATGCCTATGTGATGCAATTCAGTATATAATTATTCCTACATTATAGTCACAATAAGTTCTCAATAGAATGTGAAATAGGTGGAAGTCAAGTAAAATAATTTGATGTTCAACTACAGTGATTTTAAATGAACTGCATATTTGTCCCCCTTTTCCCTCTGTATGATTCGTTTTTCCTTCTTTTTTGCTGTAAGCCTCAGAGCTTAATGGTTTTTGAAACGATCCTCGGCTTTGGCTATTTGAGAAAATAATTCATATTCCTCCCTTCGGGAAGCAAAATGAATGAATGGAGTTTATAGTCCTATGCGTCAGCATTGGAGGCTATAAGCTCCATCCCTGCCTCTCTTTCTCCTGCTTCCCACCATCGTACAGGCTCATATTTCACTAAACTAGGGGGCAAAGAAGAGATCAGGAACAAGTAAGGAAATGGATGGCAACCTTGAAAACGAGAGGGGAACACGTAGGCTCTGGAGCTCTAAAAGGACAACGCATAGTGCGTGTGGAGAGAAAAGGCAGCCATTTATGTGTGGAATGTGGATAATGTCAATGTGCAGAAAAGGAGCCCAGGGTCTTGGTGAACAATAACATAAAAGTGTTAGTTAAAACTACACCAGGCATAAGTTGTCCAAAATAGTATGTTGTTCCAGACGAAGTACTTATCAACTTTTATTCCGTTCAGGATAAACTCTCATTCTAATACAGTTTAACAATCTAGTCTTAAAAAGTATGTGATTGCCATGGAAAGGTCTCATAGAATTTGTAAGATTGACAGGGAAATGGGGGGAAATTATAAGAGAACGGTAAAGAAATGGGTCCGTGGCCTGAAGAAGATTGAAAGGCAGTCCTAACAACATTCCAAACAAAACAAAATTTCTCTCCAGGGAATAGTGACCAATTTTGCTTTACTCTCCTGGAACAAGGGACTGTTAGGAGTCTAGATTGTAACAATAGGAACTCAGGTTAGAAAATGATTCCAAGGAGACTGTCAAAATGGTTAAAGATGGAAGCGAAAGAATTCAACCTTTTCTTTCGGACTCGTAGAGATATCAGGTTCTTCTCCGTTGGATTGGGAGCATACATGGCATTAGGAATGGGGGGAGTTGTATTAATTGGAGCAATCAGGATGAGGGTCAGGGAAGCTAAGGGAAGGGTGTGTACCCAGAAGTAGGATGAACAAGGGGAGCATTGCAGGAAAAGGTGTGGAGGTGGTTATGAATGTGTTATGTTTAAGGGCAGGGGTGAGCCTTCATTAGCCTCTTCCTTTCTGGGCTCTTCCATTCTTCGTACTTGGTTCCCTTCCCTGCTTGTTTCCTCCTGTCCTTTCTATATAGTGCTGAGCGCTTGGTTTGAAAGTGTTATGGAGTCAGGGCTGGCGTGACTCAGGGCAGGCCATGTTCAGACTGGTAAATAGACAAAGTTAACTTTTGCTGTAAGGAGAGGAAAAAGGACTTGACGTGCACAGAGAAGCAGTTTAAGAGGCCAGGAGGTCCCTGAGATAAACAGACAGAGAGACAAAGTATAGCTCCCCAGGTCCCTAACAGCGTGCCTAGTCTCTGTAACCGTTTCATGTGCTCCAGTTCCAGTCCTGATCATCTGCAAGATTTTTCTATCCTATGATAATCCTTTTGTTTTTTAGATTTTTGGGTGTTTTTTTTTAGTAAGTTTGAGAAGGTTTCTGTTTCTTGACATCTAAAGAGTCCAGACTAGAATATTACGTCCCCACCTTTCTTTCTTCTCTCTTTCCCCATTCCTTTTTCTCTTTAAAGTCCTACCCTGTTTCCCCGAAAATAAGACCTGGCCGGACAATCAGCTCTAATGCGTCTTTTGGTGCAAAAATTAATATAAGACCCAGTAGCATAGCATAGCATAGCATAGCATAGCATAGCATAGCATAGCATAGCATAGCATAGCATAGATCATATCATATATCGTATCATACCCAGTTTTATGTTATAGTGAAATAAGACCAGGTCTTATATTAATTTTTGCTCCAAAAGATGCATTAGAGCTGATGGTCCGGCTAGGTCTTACTTTCGGGGAAGCACGGTATGTGCTGCTACTTTTCTCAGATAGCCTCTTCTCTTTCTTGTCCCATTCCTTCACCTCTGTTCTCTGCCCATTCCTGCTTTCTTTCCTTGGAACTAGCAAACCTTCTTCAGAGTTATCTCTTTCCCCACCTACTTCATGTAACATTTTTATTTGCCAGAATCATTACATTTCAGATCCAGCCCTGCCACTGGGGAACAGAAGATTTAAGGTACCTCCCCTGCTCCAGCCAGACTTCAGAACACTATCATTGCCTTCTCCGTATTCCTAAGTCATTCACCCACCTTCTGACACGTCTTCTTCATCATTCAGAAAAATCCAGTTATCCAGAATCCGTAATTCATTCGATTCCTACCACATCTTCCACATTCACACACATTCTATTTCCTAGCCCTGTATTTCACATTTAAGAGAAAGGGACAAATCCTGAGGAGGAGGAGAATTTAGGCAATCATATTCAAGTTCAAAATAGTCAGTAGCACAGAAGAGATTTGACTTGACATTAATGTATTTGAAAAAAGACCTGGGAATTTTAGTTGACAATGCGATATGGATTATTACAAAGGGAAATCAGTATTAAGCTACAGAAGTAGAAAGTACATGTCTTATATAGAAGGATACAGTTCTCTGTGGGCTGAGCTGCTGGATTGTGTTCAGCAAAGCTAAGCATCAGTAAAGGTGAAGCGGCCCTGACCGTTTGTGAGGTATGAGGGTTGGAGGAGGTCAGGTCTTCATATCATGTATTGAATGGGGAGAGGGATAGGTTGAGAGCTGTTCTCAGATATCTGAAGGGCTTTGCATGGAGGAAGGGGGTGGACTGGCTCTCCGTCAACCCAGGGAACTAACAGGTGGACAGTTCAGGAAAGCAGATTTAAGCTCACAGGACCGATGAAGCCATGCTCATTAGTGCTGCTGGAACTTTCCCAGGAAGAGTCCAGTGCAGACTGAAGAATCTTAAGAATCCCGCCCTGGAGAACATTAGACATGAGGACTTCCCTTCTTTTTCTTTTATATTACAAAACTAATGCATGGTTATAGCCACAAGCCAAACCATACTGTGCTGTGGCCCCACATCTCACAGTTCCTCATGTTACTAGTTTGGTGTGTGTCTTTCCATACCGTTTACTATGCCTACACAAACATAAATTAACATTAGTGGGTGGATGTGATTTTGTTATGTTTTTACAAAATTGAGACCATACCATACACATTACTCTGCTCAGTAATAAAAACATCCCTCTGGGTCAATTTATCTTCTTTGAAATAGCTGCAGATATTCTAAAGTATGGGCGTGCTATAACTTATTGAATCATTCCCCTATTGTTTGACGTTCAGGTTGTTTCCAGATTTTGCAATAGTACATTGTAGCTAAAAATGCTGCACTAAATGTTCCCAAACATATATTATCGCAGACTGATGTTTTGTTTTTGTAGGATAGTTTCCATTAAAGTAGGATTTGCTAAGTTAAAAGATGTGTACTTTATTTTGTTTTAACAGCTACTTCCAGACCACCTTCTGAAAATCTTGTCGCAATTCATTCTCCCACCAGCAAGTGCCATTTCTCATACTATCTCCAGATTAGGATTTTATCAATCACTATAATTTTTGCCCATCCAAGTAGAGACATGACTGAGAAGGTAACATAATGCAGTATCCTTAACCAAGTACCTAGCTCAGCCCCAATAAGCACTCGCTCACTGTGTAACTTTAAGCTAAGACATATAAGTGCTTTGTGTCTCAGTTATTCTCATTAGTAGAAAAAGGTATGATATGACTACCTATCTCATAAAATTGTTATGAATATTAAATGAATTAATAGTTATAAAAGACTTAGAACAGTGACTGACATATAGTAAAATTTTTATAAGTAAAGATGAAAGATTAAACAATAAAATTAATCTTTTATAAAATTAAAGATTAAAAAAATCTTAATTTGTATCTTCTTGACTGCAAATACAGTTGGGCATATTTCTGTATATTTCTTGGTCATTTGCTTTTTACCGTCTCTAAATTTTCTGTTTATATCCTTTGCCCATATTTTTATTGAGTTATTTTTTTATCACTTTTTAAGGACTCTTTGTATATTATTAATAGTAACCCTTTTCCTGTCATTTTTGTCTTCCATAAATGATTTCCTTTTTAATCTGTTTATTTTTAAAAATCAGAGTATTTTTTTTAAATTGACATAAAAATCTCAGTCAGTACAGAATTATAAAAATAATTTTAAACTCATGTCATCTCATACTCCAAAATATAATCACTGAAAAGAGTTTGTTGTATGGAAACCCTTCCATTTACCCCCTCAGATTCACTGGCTCTCAGCCTTGGCTCTTGGACATGTAGGGGACTTTCAAGATGGTACCAGCACTAGAGTTCCACCTCACAGGCATTCTGACTTAACTGATCAGTGATGGGGCCCAGGCATAGGTTTTTAATAAGAGGTCTCATTTAATTCTAATGTGCATCCAGGGATGGGAAGGAGACAAGCAATCTTGAAAAGTCATTCATGTGTCAATTTGTTCCTAAGTCAGTATCACTGGTAATCACTACCGCCATCTGTTGGCAGGAGGCAGAACTGACAACGTTTACCTATGTGTATAGCTTTGTTCGTATCTATGAAGGGCCACGTTTCAGTTTTTAGGGATGCATCTTTGTATACAGCCACACCTTTTTAGGATAATGGCTTATCAGGTAACTTCTAATTCTAAGATTCTTGAAGTTGATATTGCATTTATATTTATCTTCTTGATTCTGTAAATTCCACAGTAATAAATGACAGAATGTAATATGACACTCCTGACGTCTTACCAAGCCTCAGTCATCAAAGATTCAGTGATATTTATCCTGATCATTAATAGGAAAAAGTGTGCAGATAGACTTTAGAAATACTTTCATCAATAGCAGTTGAAAAACAAAAACAATTTTTGTGATTAATCCTAACCAAACTAACCAAAAATTAAACCACTGCCTTTTCCCATCCCACTCCCTTCCCCACCTGTAAGTGTTAACTGAAATTTTCCTCTACTGGGATATTTTATTTATTTTTTTGAAATAAATTTTTAAATTAAATTTATTGGGCTGATATTGGTTAGTAAAATTATATAGGTTTCAAGTGTACATTTCTATAATACATCATCTATATATTGCATTGTGTGTTCACCACCCAGCATCAGTTCTCCTTCCATCAACATAGTATATTTGATCCTGTTTACCCTCTTCTACCACCTCACCCCCCTTACCCTCTGGTAACCACTAAACTGTTGTCTGTTTCTATGAGTTTTTGTTTCTTGTTCCTTTGTTGCTTTCAGTTTTATATCCCAAATATAAGTGAAGTCACACGGTTCTTGATTTTTTTCTGTCTGACTTATTTTACTTAGCATAATAATCTCAAGATCCATCCATGTTGTCGCAAATGGCAGTATTTCATCTTTTCTTATGGCAGAGTAGTATCCCATTGTGTATATATACCACATCTTCTTTATCCATTCATTTATCGAAGGACACTTTGGTTGTTTCCATGTCTTGGCCACCATGAATAATACTGCAGTGAACATTGAGGAACATATATCTTTATAGATAAATGTTTTCAGGTTTTTGGGGTAAATACCCAGGAGAGGGGTTGCTGGGTCATATGGTAATTCTATTCTTAATTTTTTGAGGAACCTCCACACTGCCTTCCATAACGGCTGCACAAGTCTGCATTCCCACCAACCGTGTATGAGGGTTCCTTTTTCTCCACAGCCTCTCCAACACTTGTTACTATTTGTCTTGTTGATGATAGCCATTCTGACTGGGGTGAGGTGATATCTCATTGTGGTTTTGATTTACATTTCCCTAATAGCTAGTGAAGTTGAGCATCTTTTCATACATCTGTTGGCCATCTATATGTCTTCTTGAGAGAAGTGCCTGTTCAGGTCCTCTGCTGCTTTTCTAATTGGATTGTTTATTTTTTTGTTATTGAGTTGTATGAGTTCCTTGGATATTTTGCATATTACTCCCTTATCAGAGGTGTTATTTCCAAATATCTTCTCCCACTTGGTTGTTTGCCTCTTTATTTTGTCATTGGTGTCTTCTGCTGTGCAGAAGCTTTATAGTTTGATATAGTGGCATTCATTTATTTTTGCTTTTACTTCCCTTGCCTTTGAGGTCAAATTCATAAAATCCTCTTTGAACCTAAGGTCCATAAGTTTAGTACCTAATGCTTTCTTCTATGCACTTTATTGTTTCAGGTCTTATGTTTAGGTCTTTGATCCATTTTGAGTTAATTTGGGTACATGGTGACAAATAGCAGTCCCGTTTCATTCTTTTGCACATGGCTTTCCAATTTTCCCAGCACCATTTATTGAAGAGGCTGTCTTTTCTCCAATGTATGTTTTAGCTCCTTTGTCAAAAATTATCTGCCTATATACAAAGGGTGCCCCAAAAATGTATACACATTTTAAGAAAGGAAAAAACTGTGTTAAAATTACACTGATGGTAACCACTTTGAGCACCTCTTGTAATTGCAGAAATCAAACGTGACTTGTATTCATCTTTTGTTATCAATATATATTGAGTATTACAATTTTAATACAGTTTTTTCCTTTCTTAAAATGTGTATACATTTTTTTGGCCTTCTCTGTATATGTGGATTTGTTTCTGGGTTTTCAATTCTATTCCATTGGTCTGTGTGTCTGTTTTTCTGCCAATACCATGCTGTTTTGATTAGTGTCACTTTGTAGTACAAATTGAAGTCAGGGAGGTGATACCGCCAGCCTTATTCTTTTTCCTTAGGATTGCTTTGCTATTCTCAATCTTTTGTGATTCCATACAAGTCTGATGATTTTTTTTGTTCTATTTCTTGAAAAAATGCCATTGGGATTTTGATAGGGATTGCATTAAATCTGTATATTGCTTTGGGTAATATGGCCATTTTATCTATGTTGATTCTTCCAATCCATGAACAGAGAATATCTTTCCATTTCTTTGTGTCTTCGTCAATTTATTTTGTCTTACAGTTTTCAGTGTATAGACCCTTCACCTCCTTTGTTAGTTTATTTAAAGGTATTGTATTCTTTTTGTTGCAATTGCAAAATAAATTGTTTTTCTCATTCCTTTTTCTGAAATTTCATTGTTAAGATATAGTAATACAATGGGTTTTTGTACATTGATTTTTGTATCCAGCCACTTGACTGTATTAGTATATTGTTTCTAATAGTTTTTTTGGTGGAGTCTTTAGGGTTTTCTATATAAAGAATCATGTCATCTGCAAAAAGTGACAATTTAACTTCTTCATTCCTAATTTGGATGCCTTTTATTTCTTTCTCTTGCCTGATTGCTCTGGCTAGGACTTCCAACACCATGTTGAATAACAGTGACGGGGGGCAACCCTGTCTTGTTCCTGATTTTAGAGGAAAAGTTTTCAGTTTTTCACCATTAAGTATGATATTAGCTGAGAGTTTGTCTTATATTGCCTTTACTATGTTGAGGTACTTTGCTTCTATACCCATTTTATTAAGTGTTTTAATCATAAATGGATGTTGTATCTTGTCAAATGCTTTTTCTGCATCTATTTATCTGATCATATGATATTTTGTATATGTGGTGTATCACATCAATCGATTTGTGTATCTTGAACAATCCTTGTGCCCCTGGAATGAACCCCACTTGATGTATAATCTTTTTAATGTGTTGTTATATTCGATTTGCCAGAATTTTGTTTAGGAGTTTTGCATCCATATTCATCAGAGATACTGGTCTGTAGTTTTCTTTTTTTGTGTTATTCTTACCAGGTTTTGGTAGCGGGGTAATTAATGTTGGCCTTATAAAATGAATTGGGAGGTATTGCCTCCTCTTCAATCTTTTTGGAAGAGTTTGAGGAGAACAGATATCAAATCCTCTTTGAATGTTTGGTAGAATTCACTAGTGAAGACATTTAGTCCTGGACTTTTGCTTTTGGAAAGGTTTTTGGATGATTTTTTCCATTTTCTTACTTTTGATTGGTCTATTTAGATTTTTCTAGTTCTTCATGATTCAGTCTAGCAAGGCTATATGTTTGTAAGAACTTGTCCATTTCTTCTAGGTTATTGAGTTTGGTGGCATAGAGTCCTTCATAGTATTCTCATATAATCCTGTGTATTTCTGTGTTGTCCGTGGTAACTTCTCTTTCATTTCTGATTTTGTTTGTGTCTTTTTTTTTTTACCTTAGTGAGTCTAGCCAAGGGTTTGTCAATTGTATTAATCTTTTCAAAGAACTAGCTCTTTGTTGCTTTAATTTTTTCTATTGTCTTTTTGTTGTCTATTTCATTTATGTCTTCTCTCATTTGTATTATTTCCTTCCTTCTACTGACTTTGGGTTTCATTTGTTTTTCTTTTTCTAGTTCTTTAAGGTGTAATGTTAGGTCGTTTATTTGGGATTTTTCTTGTTTCTTGAGGTAGACCTGTAATGATATAAATTTCCCTCTTAATTATTGCTTTTGCTGCATCCCAATAATTCTGATAGGATGTATTTTCATTCTCATTTGTTTCTAGGTATCTTTTGATCTTTCCTTTTATTTCTCTTGACCCACTACTGGCATATTTTAAGATGTCTCCTTTTCTCGGGTGGAATTACACAATGTGAAACATCAAGGGAAATAACAGGAAAGGCAATGAACAGGGAAACATGTTTCGAGAAACAACAATGTTGGCAGAAAATGGAAGTGTCTGAGAGGAAAAATAAGATAAAGCTGGCAGAATTACAGGCTGCTGCATGGGCTGGTAATTAGATAGAGAGTTTATATTTTGAGGGGAAGATATTTTTCCTCTTTTCCGTAGAGAGGACAAAAGATGTCAAAGACACTGAGAGCACGCATATATATATATGAATTAATATATATATATATATTAATTCCCCAGGCAGTTTTTATGGGTTGTTTGTTGTTCTTACACTCGTATAGCTGGCAATAGGGGATACATCCCCGCCCATCGCCATCTCTCTTCCATATATATACTTTTTAATCTACAACGGCTTTATGATAGTGAACTAGAACTTCTTGCTACCTTTTGTGGAAGTTAATACTGCATTTCTCTTAGTCACCTTAGATTTAACTGTTCCACGGGAGCTGGGTTTCCTTGGGAGCTGGATTTTCATCATCACAACTGTTGACATTTTAGACTAGATAATTCTTTGTTGCCGGGGACTGTCCTGTATATCATAGGGCACTTAGCATCATTCTTGGCCTCTACCCACTGGATGCCAGGAGCATACCCCCAGTTAGGACAACCAAAAATATATCCAGACTTTGTCAAATGGCAAAATTCCCCACAGCGAAGAACCACTGATTTAGAGAATGCTTATGGCTCTGTGTTTCGGCAGGTGAGTTGTCACTTCAAAAACAATGTACCTAATTCCCCAATCTCAATGAGAGATTCCTATTTTTTTTAATGAAACAATATTTTTTCTTCTTTTGAAACAACATACATCTCGTTATAGCATCAGCGACAGTTTGAAACAGTACATCCACTTTGAGCCATTAATGTCTTCCTTCCCTATTAGAGTTTCAGTGCCACCACTAATCTGTTTTGTTCACTCTGTACACGTACCACCTAGAGCAGTGATTGGCACTTAATAAATGTTTGTCAAATGAAAGAATATAATTCTAAGACATTTAAGAACCTGAAGTAGAAAGTCTGATTGGACCGAAGGGGTTTGTCTTCTCAGGCTTATTTCAATCTCTATGACAAAGCCAGTAATAACAGAAGAAAACAGGGACATATTGAGGTTGTTGAAGGGTGTGATTGGGGAAATCTAAAAATTATATTATTTGGATAGGATTCCCTGGGGTTTTGGCGGAGTGCTGTTGAGTGGCAGTTTCATTCTGGAAACAACAGCTCTGATATGTCACTATAAGCCGCAGCCAACTTATCACTCCTGCTTTTTGAACTCCGTCCACCATTGATCCATGGAGGAAACAAGTTTTTTGACCAGGGTGAGGCTTAATGCTTCATTAATTCTCTGAGAGAAAAATGCCCTGGGACCAGGAGAGATGGAAAAGAAAGCTTACTACCGATAGCACAAGAGACATTTAAATGCTTCTTCTCATGTTTTTAAAAAACAGAATTGAGATGCATATTTTAAAAAATGAAAAATGACCGGCATTCTTCTCACTGAAAATGGGAAGTAATTTAATTTGTTAGTGGTTTATTTCATGTGACAGTCTTTGTACATACTCGATTTGGTTTGTTACACTGAATTACCCTTTAATAATGGGTACACATCATGCCAGACTCTGCCCCCCAGGTTGGTTTGATAATTGGATGAACAACCATATTGTTCAAGGTTTTCATGACAATGTGGACAGAAGCTATTTGGAAAACTACTAGCCAGGAAAACCGTCAGCTTCTTTTTTTTTCAATGAAGTTAATTGCTACCCAGTGACCAATCATTCCACTAGCCCCTTGTCCTGAGGGATGCTATGTTAGGATGCTGTTATAGAACTTATGCTAAGTTCTCTATTCATGACTGAATTTCCTCGGTGGATAGAAAGGATACCTAAACCCCGTAGCCAACAGAAAAAGTAAAAAGAATCTTCCTTAGACAATCTCTCAGAATGGACCATTGTTATATACTTGGAAGTTACTCATAGAAATTCAATAATAGCTACCATAGGGACTGGAGCCAGAGTGCCAGGTTCAAGGGCAGCTGTGGGACCTTGAACAAGCTTCATGACCTCCTTTGCGTCAGGATCTGCATCGATAATGTGGGAACAGTATTAGTACCTACCTCTCAAGGTCGTTGTGAAGATTCAGTAACACAGTAGCGTGCTTAGCGGAATCCTGGCACACAGTAAGTTCTCCACAAATGTTTCTTTGTTAGATGATGTGTATCAAGCCCCATGCTAAGTTTTCTCAACAAAGCTACTGAGAGAGTTGCTAACTCCAACATTACAGAAGGGAGCATTGACATGGTGAAAGGTGAAATGACAAGCCCAAGGCCACGTGGCTGGTAAATGGCCCAGCCAGGATTCAAGCCCAGGTCTGCATGACTCCAGAAATTCTCTTACACCATAACAACTTCAGATTTGGGCTGTGTTCCCCCCTAGAAGAATTTTGAAAAGCTGTGTACCTTCCTGAGCATTTTTACATAGCATTACATAGCAACTAAGCATTTCCATTGTAATGTTAAATAATTACAAAGAGAATGTGACTTCAGGAGTGTTTCAAGCATAGGCAGTTTAGACTAAAACGATTGTATCACCTTTTTAATGCATGCAGTGAAATTGAAATACCATCATAACTAGGTATCCGCCAATACCCATTTAAAAGAATATGTGAACAAATTATTTGAAAGTCAGAGCTTTATATTGCTCCTTTTTCTTCTTTAAACATGTATTTTCACTGCACTTCCCCCAAATAAATGTTAAAAGCTTTTTTTTTTATCATTTCTACAACAAAAATAGATTTTCCCCTTTATGTATACATGACTACAAGAGTTTAAAATTTTTTTGTGGATTTAATTGTCTCTAAAATTATTAATAGAACACAGTTGAGTAAAACAACATAAACACGCAACTCTGACAAAGTCATGATGAAACATAAAAAGTAAAATTTTATTAGAAATCCATATTATACTGAGCTGGGAGTGGGAGCATTTGCGGGGCCTTCATTGAATGTATTGTCCAGTTGTCCCACCCAGAAGTGTTTATACTTTGGGTAGTATACCATAGTAAGATTCAGGATGGATGAGGCTATGTCCTCTAATGTCTTATTTCTGCAAAGAGGAGAAGGAGAACCTAGGCTGTGGGTATCTCCTGAGATGGCTTAATTTTAGGAAGGAAAATGTATGGAAGTTAGAAATGGGGAAACACTTTCCTTTAAAAGTGTTCCAGATAGTTTTGGGGAAGTCGTCACTTCCTCCTCTTTGCAACAGCTGCTCTGCACCAGCTGTGTCGCTTTGGAACAGGGATGTTTACAGGCAGGCCCAATGGCTCTCCCCTTTTCAAGATGACCCATTCCCTCTTCCTTGACAATGGAGTCTGGTTCCTCCTTAGCCATTGATTTTATCCCAAACTTACAGTAATTGTCACTAAAGACTCACAAAGGATGGTTTCTTAAAGGAAGCCCAGGGAAAAGCAAGGTGACAAATTGAAGTGAGCCTGGACCTGGAACTTTTCTAGCCTCTCTGCCTGTTTTACCATTTAGTGCCTCTAGTGGGATGATATAATCACCCCGTATGCTCTACCAAGCCTCAAACCTGTGGTTCCCAGAACGCCAGGGTCAGGGTCTCCTTGCACAAGGAGGAGGTCGATAGCTCTCATCTGTTTCTTTTCTAGATCAAACAGCCATGGTTTCAGCTTCCCAAAAGGGCTAATTATGGAAAAGAAGAAAGAGTCAGGGGTTGTGTGTTGTCTACCCCCACTCTTAAGAATACTCTGTGTGGAGACAGCCCAGCGTGTAGTGAATGCTCAGTAAATGCTCAGTTTACTGAAGGTTTAATCCGGGCTCACTGTGTGGTCATAACATTCCTATATGTACTTCTTAATTGATGATGGGGAACCCACCTAACCACGTGACCTTAATATACACTGTCAGGCTCAATATAAAATAATCCCAATTATTTAGAGAGAGTGGTAAGGGATGTGTGTTGAACCCTGACGAGAAGACATGGAACAAGCATGGATTTAAACTGATGGCAATTTTTTGGAAAGACCCCATAATGCCGATTATGTTGATTATTCTTAACAACCAAGGGTATTCAAATGTTTGTCTGCTTCACTCAATCAGATTTGACCCAAGGTTCCCGAACACCTGAACTCCATTCACATCCCTTCTACAGATGAACACGTCTCTCTCCTCCCTCTCCGGGACTCCATCTTTTTTCTGTTCTTTAGCTCCTATCTGGCCATCTTTCCTCTCCCAGAGCCTTGCCTGGAATCTGTCGACTTACTGGGGCGCTGGAGGTTGCCATGGTAAACACAGCTGTTGTTTTTCTCTGTGAAGAGTCAGAGCATGAAGGACTTGATTCTCACCTCTAGCCTCTCCCTGCTGTGCATTTTCACAGATGTGTTTAAAGTGGGGGCCTTCGTGGGGGCCTTGGGAGCATCCAGGATTCTGCTCGGAGCTCATCATGTGTCTCTGAAGGGGGGTTTGTGACCCGCCGACACCGTGGAGGTGCTGCAGGGGACTGTGAAGGATCACAGGCGTAGTCACCAAATAAGCCATGTGACAGCAACATTCATTTTGTTAGTAAATGGGTTCTGGGACGTGAAAGATGATCTTGCCTTTCCCAAGAGGAGAGGCAGCAAAGATAATGAGAAAGAAGCTGGGGAAGGAAGGATGGAAGAGGAGCAGGGAGGACAGAAGGAGTAGAGAGGGGCGGGAGAGAGAGCAAGGCGGGGAGTCTTAAAGGGAGTCACCTCCCTGCATCTTCCTTACCCTCCCAATAACGTCTGTGATCCAGCCCTGACAGCTGCTCCCACATCGTCTCCTACCACTGCTCCTTCCTTACTCAGTCTGGCCCTCCACGAAGGCTCCTCACTGGTCCTCCTGCACTCTGAGCATGCTCCAACTTCAGGGCCTTTGCACTTGCTGTTCCCTCTGCCTGGGGGAGCCTCATGGCTCCCTCCCTCACTTCATTCAGGTCTCTACTCAAATGTCTCCCCTGAGAGAGGCCTTCCATAACCACCCCACCCCCCTCAAATAGCACACCCTCCGTTCTCGACCCAACTCAGGTTTTCTTCATGTCTGATATAGAGGAGGGATTTATTAAGTATGTGTTGAGTGAACAATTAATCACTAACTTCCAGCCCCAGAACGTACAGAATCACACACTTGAACCCATATACTCTGTTCTCTCCTGTCTGAGCTTTTGTACGTGCTGGTCCCTCTGAGTAGAGCACGGCTCCCTCTCCTCCCTGTCCCCGACTTCTAACGGGCGAGTTCCCACAACCCCTTGGCATCCGGCCTGCTTCAGTAATCTCTCCTTTTTGAGGTCTCCCTTGATTTCCCCAGGTAGACACAGGACCCAGTGGCCAACGCTGCCTGGGCAGTACCTACTGGTCTGCCTTACAGCACAGATCACCTGCACTGAAATGTCTTATTTTCTTGTCTCTCTCCCATGCACCCAAGTATGTTCTTCGTGGGCCCAGAATACAGAGCAACTAAGAGCTTAGACTCCAGAGTCAAGGAGTACCAGGCATGAGTACTAGCTGTATCACTTTACACAAATTGCTTAACCTTTCTGGCCTCAGTTTCCTCATCTGTGCAACAGGACTCATACTATCTACCAAGCGATATCATAGGATATTGAGAATTCACTGAGGAATTGCTTACAACATTCTAAGCAATCAGCTGGGTGGGAGGATAGTGAATGGAGGTTATGCTATTTGAGGTAGGGTGGGTAGGGAAGGCCTCTCTTGGGGTGATAATTGAGCAGAGACCTGAGCAGTGTGAGGGAGGGAGGCATGTGTGTCTCTGGCTTCTCACATCCCACTAATCTCTGGAAGCTACAGGGTAGGTTAGACTGAGGCTACTGCCCTGAGCCCTGGAACATTATTCGGCTGATACTCTAATATGATGCTGGTTGTCTTGCCAACAAGGCTGGGGTACTCATCCTTTCGAATTAGGGTCCAGGGGATGAGCTGAAACTGAATCAAGGTCAGGGAGGAGCATGAGGTACCTGAGGGAGGGGCGTGGCCGAATTTCAACAGTACAATCCAGAACCACCTGCCCCCGTCCAAGGGCCAAGGACTGGTCCCTGTTCTTATTTGCAGACATAATGCAGCGCCCACCTTGTCTCAGAGTTGAATCGAGCCTCATCAACTACTGCCAAGATGGCTCGGAAAAGAGGGTTTGTACAATAAGTTAAAGGTCCTGGCATGACCCTGGATTTTGTCTGGTTCTATCTCTTGGCAGGAAGGGGGTTCTGGGTCTGTGGAGAGTGGCTCAGGCACATGGTGTGGGGGACAGAGGACGCTCAGGGGTGAGAGGCAGAAACCCGGGCTGTGCTGGTAACCCTCTGTGGACAAAGCACTTCCCCTCTCGGGGTCTTGATTTCCTTATCTGTAGATTTCAGGAACTGTCTGGGACAGTTATTTCCAAACGTTCCTTATCCACAGAAATAGTTATTTAAGTAAAATATATGACTGAGAATCCAAACATATTACCAAGAGTTACCGGGGGTAAGGCCTAGATACCATAGCCTCCCACTACCTCCCCCCTCCACCAACAGACACACACACACACACACACACACACACACACACGACCGATGGCCTAAGAGAGGCTCTAAGGGCCCGTCCAGATTTAATGTTCCATGATTCAATGTCACATCCATAAAGTACAGAGCCCTTCTAAAGTATTAAGCTGAACCACTCGAAATTACTGAGATTTGATCATTGTTGACTTGACAAAATGGCAGTGTCATAGTTGAACCTACTAGTTTCATTTGCAGCAGTGGTAAAGGTTGCTCACTCAGGAACCAATTGCCCAGGTACAGCTCCTCAGTTTACTCTCTGTGTGACACTGGCTAGGACACTCACCTCCCTGCTCCTCCCCTGTAAGATGGGCAAACAGAGGACCCTTCCTTGTGAGGTTGGGTACTGACAGGGGTGAATGAAATAGTGCCTTGGAGCTGGGTGGGAGGGGCTGTAACACGGTGACCGGGACATAGCACAGAAGCCCTCCGTGAATGTCCTACAGAGAAAGCCCTGAGGATTGCCTGTGAGCCTCACTCGGGGAATAGTGCCCCACTTCTCCCCGCCTGGCCCTGAAAGGAGATGGTGCCCAGAGCCCATGGGAAACACAGTCCCCGCACAGCTTCCTAATGAGCTAGCCTGTCCAGCCTGAACCACCAAGCCTCCCTCTTCTCTTCTTTCCCGTGAGGGGCATCACTGGGCAGTGCACACGCCTTGACCCGGGCACGAGGATGGTTTTGGAATGCCATGAGTGACAGTCAGCCCCCTGCCTTATCTGGGCAAAGCATTCGACGCTCCCTCCCCAGATACCTACACGGAGCCCTCCCCATTAAGTGATACATCATGGAATGTGTCAGCCTGAATTAGCAGGCAGGCCCGTCACATTAAGCGGAAGCTGTGGGCTGGCAGTTCCCACTTTGTAATGCCTCTTGATCCCGGCTGTCATGCTCCCTTTCCCATCACCACAGGCACAGGCAGCCTCCTCAGACAATGCAGAGTAATGAAGGAGGTACAGAGTACAGTTCAGGAGGATTCACAGGAAGTCCTCACAGATTCCATTTCTTCTGTGGCCCCAGGGAGCCTGCTTTGAGCTCTGCTACCTCTGGAGGACAGAGGAAGCAGGTAGCACTCAAAAGTTCCAGGTGGGGGATCCTGTATGACAAACGAGCACAGCATGACATGTGTTCTAGAAAGCACACAGAAGAGACGCCCTATTCAAATGCCATGAACACCGACCACACCTAATGGAGGTTTCCAGAGGCAGCTTGACCACAGAACTCCGAGACTACCACCACTATGATTGCTGTCAGTACTACTCTAAGTTCCATATATTCTGCTAGCAGTTTCCTCAGGTCACTTACAGAACATTTGTCACTTCCTGCCATGTGTGATAGTTGAAGGTGGTGTGAGAGAGTGGAAAGAATACTAGCTTTGCAGTTCGGTAGACTGGGATCAAATTCTGGCTGTGCCTCCAATAGCTGTGCAACCCTGGGCCAGTGACTTAGCCTCTCTGACCCTGAGTTTTCGCTTTGTAACAGTACTTTGAACCAGTACTTATTTCTCGGAGTTGTTGAAACAGTTACCTGAGATGATGTATGAAGACTGATTGAAACATAGTGGAAGCGCAATAAATATGTGCAGGGAGACTTCCTCAGGGTAAAGTTGCTTTTTTTAATCCATTGCAAAGTCTTAAGATGCACCTTTGTTGGTGTATGATCATGTATCACCTTCCTCTTCAAAATTCTACCTCATTCATCCTCCAACTTGTTCTCCATAGCACATCAGGAATGATCTGATGAAAGTTTTGAAACTGATTATATCACAATCGTTGGAAATTTTTTAATTTCTTCTCATTTCTCTTAGGGTAATGGCAAAAATCTTTCTTGGGGCCTGCCTCTTACTTACCCTGTCACTTCATCTCCACCCTGGTTCCCCATCACTCTCTCTGTCTCAACTACCCTGACCCATCTATCCTTTATTCTTGCCTTATTCACCTCCACCACAGGACCCTTGCACATGCTCTTTTCTCTGACTGGACCATTCTTTCATCCCCTCCTGGCCTAATGAACCCCTTCTCATCCTTCACAGTCATTCAATTCATACTTCTTCAGTAAAACCTCTGCAGACCACCCTGACCATGTCGGATCCTCCTAGCTGTCTACCCTCTCCTTTTGGGCACTTAACTGCATTTTATTAGGAAGTGATTTCATATCTACCTCCTCAGTGTAGATGAGCTATATGAAGGCAGGAACTGCGTCTGGTTTTGCTCACCAGTTGAACTGCCTAGGACCTTATATAGACTTCAGTAAGTGTTGCTAAAAGGGTGAGGAGAAGGGTGTACTGGAGAGTGATTATAATTCATGATTTGAATGAGTTATGAATTATATCATGAAATGAGTTATAATTTATGATAATTAGGTCACAGTGGGTATTGTCATTGTCTTTTCAGATAGTGTAACCAGAGCCCAGAAGGGGCAGGTTAATTGCCCATGGTCACACAGCCTGTCAGTAGGTGATGAATCTATGATCAGAACCCAGGTTTCCAAGTTCTTGCCATCCCTGGGCTTGTGCTGTAGAACTATTACCCATAATGGGGTGTAGGGCTCACAGAGGCTTTCCCTCCCCTCCCTCTCCGGGTACTCAGAGGACCCCTGGCTCTTCCTCCGTCTGTCAAGCCAGCTCTGGTTTCCAGGGCATCCAGCACCACGTCTGTATAGGGCTCTATGCTTCCTCTGAATTGTTCATTTAATCTAAAAACTTCCCTCAAAAGTGAATTAAACTTCTTTAAGACTGAGCTAGAAGAATTCTGTTTTGTGAAAGGTTATATCGTTGAGGTGACCACACTTAACAAAATTTAACCTCTGTTTTTGCGTTCTGCCCCTCACCCCCTGGGTTGAAACAGATCCAGACGTGGAAGTCTTAACCCCCTGGTAGCAAATTAGTCAGGGCTCAGTTGCGTGAGATGCCTTCCTTGAAAGGAAAACAGCATTTGGTCTTTTATGTTCTTGTTTCGGTTAAAGGACCACATCTCTGTTTTCTGTTTGTTGTTTTGTTTTTGGTCTGTCCCCTCTCAGGCATTAGTGTTCTCACTCACTTTCTCAGGAGCCAGTTCAGCCAGGTGTAGTCAGAAGTGCCCTTGAATTCAAAGTGGGAGTCAGAAGAGTGATGGGTCTTTGTTCACATTTGCCAGAAAGAGTTTCATGGGGGGGAGACTGTTTCACTGCCTGATTCTCTGACCTGTGGGGAACAAAACATTTCAC
Organism: Rhinolophus sinicus; assembly: GCF_057876585.1. Taxonomy (NCBI): domain Eukaryota; kingdom Metazoa; phylum Chordata; class Mammalia; order Chiroptera; family Rhinolophidae; genus Rhinolophus; species Rhinolophus sinicus. The sequence continues at coordinate 86,963,646 of NC_142505.1, read as the reverse complement.
TCACATATTCTTACTCACTCATTCAACACTTACTGAATACACGTATACATCAGTAAGACTACCATGTAATTTATTGTCCAAACTAAGACAGTTTTGATGTGCAAGTGGACACGACCTGGTTGGTACACCAAGACAACAGGTATAAACCAAGATTTCCCCAGGTAAAACAGGATGTTGATGGGTGCCCTATATATTAATGGCTGGATTTGGCTATTAGAATCTTGGGTGATTATATGTTATCCCAAATGCCATTAAGGATTGAGGACAAAGCCAGGATGGGTTCTAGACTTCCAAAGCCATGAAGGATAAATTTAAATCTAAGTTGAACTAGGCATTTCTAAAATGCTTCCATAACTTCCTTATGGAAAGACTTTACATGTTTAAAAACAAACAGTCTAGAACAACAGCTCTGGAAGTTTAGGAGGCTACGTTCCCCTGAGATGAAGCCACCTAGAGGTTCTTGGGGAAAAAAACTTAGAATCTATAAAGGATGAAATTACCCATCAAGGCTACGTGATAGTGACATTTTTTGAGAAAGGAGTAAAACTAGAAGGAACGGAAGGGAGTAGGAACATGTGATTTATCAGTCTCCTCTACCTTAGCGCTGCTTTGATGTGGTTATGATTTTGTGTGTGAAAATAAAGGACACAAACAGAAACACTCTTTTCCTAGTGAAGAGCTTTGGCTCTAAAAGGATTTGTTTCTTTTATATCCCAGGTGCCCGTCCTGAGACCTATGGACCTGATGGTGGAGGCCACCCCGCGAAGAGTATTTGCCAACGCACACACCTATCACATCAACTCCATATCTGTCAACAGCGACTATGAAACCTACATGTCAGCTGATGACCTGAGGATTAACCTGTGGAACTTTGAAATAACCAATCAAAGTTTTAGTATCCTTTCCTTGAGGCCAGTGACCAGTTGGCTTGCCTTAGGTGTGTTCAGGTAAGAGCAGGCTTGGGGGAAAGTGGAACGAAGGGAGCGGTCATAACTAAACACCTAGCACTTGTGGAGAACAGGTTCCTTTTAAATTACAGTGCCATCTGTTATACTCTCCTCCTAACAAAGTTAGGGAAGTGTTGAATTACAAGTGGTGTTCCAAGGCTGGCTCTGGATTGGAACTCTGAATCAGTTCCTTCATGCAGAGGTGTTTATGTGTCATGAATTAAAACTAGCTGTGGCTTTATCAACTATAAGATAAGACCCTAGAGTTCTGTTAAGGGTTCCTTCCTCTTGTTACAGGATTCTTCAATGGCCTATATGGGTGGAATGGACCACAGGTACACATGACATGGTTTTTATTGTATCGCAATAGTGAAAATAATAATGGCTGCCACTTATTGAGTTCTAAGCACTGCACTGGAAACTTTCCACATAGAATTTCACTTTGAGAACTACATTATCATAAATTACAGCTTGATGAATTTTCGGTCAGAGCACACCTGTGTAACCAGCATCCAGATCAAGAAACCAAACTTTATTCGCAATCCTCAAGTTTCCCTAACTCTTCTTTTCAGTCTCTACCCAACAAGGGTATATTTGATGTAACAACCCCATAATGTCAATATTATCTCCTGTTCAGCTAAAATTTAGAGAAGTCAAGGAATTGCTGAATGTCTGAGCCAGTGTTTTCACTGTACTGTATTGACCCGCTATTTAATACACATCAGTCACTTATTCAGTACCTTTCATGTGATCCATCTCGCCACAAACCTGACTCTTCACTTGAAATCCCACTCTCAGTAAATGGTTTCACCACCCGAACAGATGGCCAACTGATGTAGAAGTCAATATTCTTTTCTCCCAGCCTTCCCACCCCAACCTAATCTACCCATGGGCCCCGCCTTTGCTTCCTCTAAAATATATCTCAAATCAACTCATTTCTCTCCATATCTACTCCTACCAACCCATGCTAATATAGGCCACTGTTCTCTCACCTGTGTGACTGCAATAATCTCTCAGCCTCCATTCTTTCTTGCTCTGTTACCCAATAGCTGTTCCCATAACAGTCAGAGCGGACCTTTCAACATGTAATTCAGGTATCATCTCTCCCCTGCTTAAAACACTAGTAGCTTCTCGTTGAACATAGAATAATATCCAAGTTCTTTACCTTGGACTATAAAATTCCACACAATCTGGACCCTGCCACCCTCTATGATATCCTGTCATACCACTCAGCCCTAATTCCCTCTGCTTCAGCCAACTAACCTCTTTTCTGTTCCTGTATAAACCTTGTTACTTCCATTCTTTGCATTTGCTGTACACTCTTTCTGGAATGTTCTGCCCCCAGAGGTCACATAACTAAGTACATGTCATCATTCACACTTCCATTTCAGGTCCCCTCCTCAGAGGCACTTCCTCCCATTAACTCCCAAGCACAACCCAATAGCCCTCTATCCCTGTTATCTTCATTTGAAGGGGTTTTTTTACTTGAGTATTTGGGGTTTCCCCATATTTGGATGTAAATTCTATGAGAAGAAGGACTTTGTATGATCCTTTCCTATATCCCAGTACCTAGAACATTCTGACATAGAAAGTACTGTTTGGGTTGAATATGTCAAGTTTAAAGTACTAGGTCATCAAAGTGGAGATAATCCAGTAGATAATTGTAAAATCTAACCTGGAAATTTTACTTTAAGAGTATATTAGTTACAGTAAAACTCTGAGTGTTCTAATGTAAAATAAACCCCATAATGGCTCAAACACACACAAGATAATTTCCTTTGTAAAGTCCAATGTTGATGATCTCCATCAACAGACAGCTTCCTCCAATCCGTGACTCAGAGATTCAGGTTCCTTCTAAATGTCACCATGTTTATTTGCCTCGGGACAGTAAAAGGGAAAGATCGTGGTAGACCACTATGGGAGATTCCTATGAGCCAGACTCTAAAAGAGCATGTATTTCATTGGCTAGAATTCAGTCATATGGCCACCTCTAACTGCAAGTCAGGCTGGGAAATGTAGTATAGCTGTGTGTGCATAATTTTTAAAAACCTGGTTTTGGTGTATAACTCTCTAGTCTCTACCACACAGGAGTGCTCAGTAGTTCCCCAAGGCTTTTCAGGGAAGGCAGCTTTAAGCAGATGGAGGCGATTATGGAGACACAGAACTGACCATCAGGACCATGGCTGGCGTGTTGTATTGCTCACAGAGCAGACTCGACACGCTGTCTCAGCCGGCGAGAATCTGCCTACAGATTTGGCCTGGAAGTGCAGCTACTAATAGAATGAGTGTGGGTGGTGGTTCCCTTTCTCCCTTTATTCTGAGAGCCAGAAATCGGCTCAGGCTCAGCTGCTGTCACTCAGAGCTGCTGCTGTCCCCAATCTAGGTGACATGTTTTCTGAATTTTGCCTCTAGGCCTTCAAGAGGGAGGGAAGTTTCTTTAGGCATTTTGGGAGACAGATGCCTTGGGGAGAATGCAAAGGGGAAATATTAATAGCACAATTTAGGTTATATTCTGCAGATGTGTGACAGCCTGCCAGATGCTGGCATACAAATGAGACCGTGCCATTCACCCTTAAAGCAGCCATATGTAAAATAATCATTGTCATCATGAGGATGATGATAACTGATATCTATATAGTTATTTTCAACCAGACTGCCCTAAGCACTGAGCAGACTATATAAACTGGGACCCTTTTACTTATCATCACTGAAGTGCAGCCACCTCTGGGGTAGGAAGCGGCCATCTTTCAAAACCGCCTCAGAAAAACACCAACCACAAGGCAGGACTTATTAAATCCTCTGTTGTTTAGCACTATTTCTACAGTGCCTCATGGTTCAGAAGAGAGTAATGTGGGATTCCCAAATTTGGTATAAGTACCACTGAGGTGGTAGGCAAGGTGCTTCTAAGCACTACCTGGACATTTCTTGTTTTCATAGTTACGTATTTAATGATCATGGATATTAGAAAACACAACTATCGTATCAGTCCTGTGATTTCATGGGTACTGAAAAATTCATTTAAATTACAAAGTATGCATATGTAAAGAAAAGTGTTAAGTAACTGCTAATACTAAGACAAATGGTTTGCGAGATACAGGTTTTTTTTAAAAAGTCATAACTTCCAGTGACTAGTATTTGGTGTGACATTGGCATTGTGGTTGAGAACACAGGCTTTGCGCCTAACAAGCCTAACGTTCTCACCCAGCTCTCTACATGCTGGCTATGCAAGCTTTAACATGTTTCTTATCCAAACCTTTATTTCGTGATCTGGGGAAAGGAACTCTATCAAAGAGGATTGTGAGAATGTTTTTAAAGGTGTTTATACACATACGCGCGCTCTTAGGGCAGTACCTTGCTAAGTAAATGATCAATGAACAGGGACCAATTATTAAAACGACAGGGAAACTGGAAAAGTGGAATGTGAGAACAGTGGATTCTGTCCTGTTGAATTCATTATCTGGGTCATCATCTCAATTCTAAATTCTTCCTTTGGTTCTGGACTTGGGTGCTCATTATACTCTGATTACCAGGTATTTGCAGGATCTCTGAGGTCTGGGGCCTGTTTTCAGCACCACATCAGAGTGAGTCATTCCTAGCTACGTGCCACCTGGTCTTGCATTCGCTCCCTTCCCTCCATAGCCAGCCTGACCCTGGCTGCTGAAGCAGTTTAAAGTTGTTAAACTTTGGCCTTACTGGGTTAACTATATCAGGACAATAATAGCTCATTTCTAGGTAAGTGGCTTTCTAGGGCAAGAGGCAGCCATAACTTTCGAATAAAGGAAAGTTGCGATAGAAAGATGTTGCTTCCTTATGAAAACTATGTCTAGGATGCTTTGAGCTCTCTCCTCAGGACTAAGAATGAGTTGACTTGGGCTTTTACCTAGTCCAGTGTGGGACCTTTAAATAGACCCGTGTCAAATAAAAGTAGAGATACGGCCCTCAGCAACTGTATACTGAGCACCTAATTTGTGCCAGACTGCACTAGGCCATAGGGACACAAAAGTGAAAAACAACAAGTTGTCTGCTTTCAGAATGACTTGCGTCAAATCATCACACTAATGAGTACATAATTACAAACTGAAATATGTCCTGTGAGGAAAGGGACTATGACTATGTGAATGCACTTTTTAAAAACCTGATACAAACTAGGGAATCAAAAGAGGGCTTTGTGAGGAATTGATTATTGAGTAGAGATCTGAAAGAGGGAGAATATAAACTAACTTGGCAAAGAGGTGTGGAGAGATTGGTCAAGCACGTACAAAGGTCCTGTGGCGGGAGACAGCATGGCATGTTGGAATTCTAGATGGGACTCTAGTTGGAACTCTAGAGGAACTCTAAGATGGCCACTGTGACTGGAGCCCAGAGAGGAGATAGAACATGGTGTAGCAAGGCTAGAAAAGGTCAGCAGAAGCCACACCTTGCAAAAGTCCAGTCTGCCAGGCATGAGAGCGAGCACTTCTCTAGGAGAAGCCAACTGGATTGCAGGGGCACTTCACTTTTGACCCTTGGTCTTAGCAGACCTCTGCATCAGCTTCATTTGTCCATTGAGCTGAGGCCCTTTTCGAGTTGATATCCTGATCGGGGGCCATCCAACCTCATTTCGTAGCTTCCAGCTCAGGTGCTCTTTAGTACCAGGGACAGTGAGCGGCCTTCTTTTTACTCCAAACAGGCTTGGAGAGAAGCTGTGTGGACCTCCCTTGTTGTTGCTGTGGCTTTCATCCACAAATGTACACACCCACTGTACATGCCAATCTCAGACTGGCATTTAGTGTAAAAGGAGAGCATTTCTTCCCATGACGTATCTAGCACATTGGCCTGTGTGTGCCAGGGCAGCCCCTCCTTCCCGTGTTAAATGCAGCCTGGGTGGGTTTTCCCAGGCCTGGTGCCCTGCTTGTGTGGCTGCAGACACTCTGTATCTGAGGCCAGACCTAGAGCTTTATGAGGCTGTGGATTTCTCTCCTCACAGGGCAAGCCCTTAAGACCTCATGTTGTCAGGGGAGAGGGCAAGAATGCAACTATGAAGATTTCTTCTGGGTTTCTTGGGTTTCCTCAGAGGATGTAGCTTAGTAATTGGAAATGGAGACTCTGGATTTGAATCCAGTTTCATCTCCTAAAATCTGTGTGACAAGTTGCTTGACATTTCTCTGACCCTCAATTTTCTCATCAGTTAATGGAGATAATAATACCATCTATTCTATAAAGCTGTGAGGATTAAATGAAACAATCATGTAAAATACTTAGCGTGCCTGGCACAGAGAGAAGCTCGATAAACGGTAGTTATTATTTGGAGCATTTCCCCAGGCCGCTGTTCTTCTTACCTTGTTGCTTGGATCCCGTTCTCTTCTAAGAAAACGATAGGCTAAATAGTTCACTATACCGGCCTGGCATCTTGGCCTATTGACCTACTGTGGATTCTCTACATTTTAAAAAACTACACCTACAGAAGGCTGCTCAGTCCCAAGGAATTACAGTAGAATCCATAAACATTTATTGAGCACTTACTAATTGCACTGGAGATGCCAAGATAAATAAAACTCCACTCCTGACAATATGTCCCTTGTAATCTTGAAGGTGGGTATATCAGAGAAGCAAAGCTATTAGGGGAGGGAGGGAGAGAGAGAGAGACAGACAGAGACAGAGACAGGAATGGAAAACCACAAAGAGGCTGTAAAACCACGGACATGAGCTGAAGCTTGTCCATCTGTGGCCACGATGAAGGAAGATTTAGGGGGAAGCGAGAGCAATTTTATATCCAGCAGCCATCTGGAGTCTCTTCCTCAAGGAAGAAAGCCTGACTAAGCCTTCTTGTAAATATCTTCTAACTGACTAATTCAGACCCACCCATGATAGTCTCCCTTTTGATTAACTTAAAGTCAACTGATTAGGTTAGGAACTTTAATCACATCTCAGAATCCTTTCCAGCAGCCCCTAGATAGTGTTTGAATAACTGGGAGAAGGTGTGTGTGTGCAGCAAAATAGCTGCTTTTTTCCCTCTGTCCTCCAACTCTCTTGGGAGAATATACCTTATTAGCCCGCCATAACCAGAAACATCCTAGAAAGGAATTCTAAGGATTGTACTTGGGCCTCACCAAGTTAACCCATCACCAAACCATCAGAGTGAGTATTTGGACAGAGGGAGACAGACACGTCACCATTCTAGGGAAGATGAGTCTAACAGTTTTTTGAATGTTATGTTACATTATTTCCTGTAGTTGTCTTCCTCTGTTTGTAGACGAGTTAACTAGTTCAGAGACATTTGAGGTTATGAAACTGGTCACAGGATTTGGGATTAAAATGTAGGTCTCTCTTACTCCATACTCCAGTCAAATCTACTCTATCACGCTGTGTCAAATTACTCGGATAATTATAATAACATGTATTAAGTGTTCTCACAGAGGTACGTTCAAGGTGCTGTGGATGCACAACATTGGTGGAATTTCAAGCTCTGTGTTGCCTGAATAGGAAAGAGTCTGTGGTTCTAGGGCTTTCAAGTGCCGTCCTCCCTCTCCCCGTCCCCCATCATAAAGGCTATTTCAGCCCAGTGTCTTTTGCAGCTCGATACATACTTCAAAGCAGTAACTAGTCTGGCACCATATGTCTCTTTGTCAGTCTCCGCATACTGAGCCTAACAATTGGCAAACCCTCCGTGAATATTTGTGCATTGGCTTTTTTTATACTCTTAAGAGAGGAATGTCCCTTGGAGTCCTCTGGAGATTTCCAGGGTCTTGTCATCAAGCAACCTGTCCATTTAGCTAACCAGATCTGGATGCTTTGTAATCATTGCTTAATATCCAAGATGAAATTCAGATTTTAGAAAGGAAAAAAAAAAAACACCTTAAAGCAATTGATGTCCCCTACAAGGAAATCAAGTGTGATAGTCAAGGCCAAGATAAGGTTATTCCCCACCTTCAGTGATGGCCGATTTTAGGTTCAATATGAAAAGCCTCAACCACTTTTGGACTTGGGTATGTTACCCGGGTAAACTTAGATTCTACTCTCCAGCAGGACCTGCAGAAAAGCTTCCTGCTTCTGTCTCCTATCTTTGGTTGGCTTAAGCAAAAGAGGAGGGGAGGGCACGGGAGGGCAGGGCAGGGCAGGGCAGGGCAGGGCAGGGGAGGGGAGGGCAGGGCAGGGCAGGGCAGGGCAGGGCAGGGGAGGGGAGGGGAGGGGAGGGGAGGGGAGGGGAGGGGAGAACAAAAAACCTTGTATCAGCGAAAGTAGCAGTGATAAATATAGAAGCATATAAGAACAGTCTCCTTGAAAAGCCCACGAAACTAATATATATAAGAATGGTCCTTGGGAAAATATATGCTTTCTTTGGAAGATGGGATTATTCAGTCTGCCGTAAAACCATTTAATAAATAACTTTTTCTCCATTATCTTTGGTAATCAAAATTCTCAAAGGCTGACAGAATAAATTATACCCATTCAAAGGCAAATAAATTGAAACCCAGAGAGATAAAATGACTTTCCCAAGTTCTCTGAGCAAAATAGATTTGAAATTAAAACTGAATCCCAATTTCCTGACTCCATTTTGTTATAATCACAATCTTTATCACAATATTATCTGTAGAGATGAGGATTTTGGTCTCCAACTCTCTCATGGATGATTCTAAGCCAAAGAAAGTAGGTGGTTTTTTTTTAATGTTTATTATTTTCTTTAATAATATGTATTCATTGTAAAGATTAGAAAATGTCCTATAATCTCATCACCTAGTTTTGGAGTATATATAGGTGATTTATATCACAATTTTAATTTAATGCTACCTAACTCAACTAGAAGGGCTCAGAAAAATGAATAAATAAGAAAGTAAAAGAAAAGGGAAAAATTTAAGTCTTGATGTATCCAGGAAGCCTTCTCCTTTTCAATCTAGGAAGCACACACACACACACACACACACACACACACACACACACACACACAGATACACACACTTGCTCTCAGTCCACACACACGCCTGTATACACTTTCTCTCTTCCCTGCTTTATTTTTCTGCTTAGCAGTTATTACTATCTAATATACTATATATGATATTTATTTGCCTTGTTCGGTGACAATGTCACATACTAGAATATAGGCTACATGTAGCAGCGTGGGGTTGGTCTGGTTTGGTAATGGCTGTGTCCCATGTACCCAGAAGAATACTGGCAGATTCATTGTGAACATGTGTGCAATATGTGAAGGAATGAATGACTGAATGAACAAAACTAAGCTAGAGTTACTAAAGGGTAACTTACATGCCTGCCTTAGACTCTAATTCCCCTATAAGATATAACTACATTTCTTTCCTGTCTGTCCGTCCCCTGCCCCTCTTTCACATATCCACTCATGTTTTTATGTGGGTATGGTCAGATTATATCAATTTTGTATCTAGCTTTCCTCACCTAATATTATAGATAGATAGGTAGATAGATAGATAGATAGATAGATAGATAGATAGATAGATAGATAGATATAGCAAATATCTTTTTTCATCCTAAAATATTATAACCTCATTAACAGAAAATGTGGAAATAGTAACTGATAATTTATTATAAAAGAAAAGAAATGCATAGACCCACCCGAATAGAACTATCACTGACATTTGGTACCTTACCGATTTGCTCATTATTTTCAAAATACAAGTTTTAAATGACTTTGTGATCATATGATAGGTAGAATTTTTCATACTATGTTTTTAACAGCCCTGAAATGTCATTGCATGAACAATTTAATGAGATACATAAAATTTACATATCATTTCCCTATTTCAGTAGATAGATACATACATAGATAGATGGATGTCAGCCTTTTATAATGTTGCATTACAAATGCAGACTTTTGCATAGAAAGCTTTTTCTAAATTTGGGATTAAGGAAATGACTTTTGCGTGGCCCCCATGCTACCCCTTAGCATCCTGCCATAACCCTCTCCATTCCCTCACCCCACGGCTGATGTAATTTATGGCTCTGGGTTCTTATTTGTTTGAAGCCAGTCCCTTATGGGGTGACCTCCCAGTGTCTTCAATTATTATTTTAAATGATGCCTTAGGCTACTGCCTGGCACAGCGGTGCCCTCACCTTCCCGCCTTCTGCCTTCCAAGCATGGAGCTCAGCTGCCATGCTGGCGGTGCCCCCTCCTGTCCTCAGAGGTACCTCTAGAGTCCTGGCAGAGAGACATATTAACCCCTTTTGTCAGCAGAGGTAATTTGCCTGGGCTCAGCATTAATAAGGAATGCCATAAGCAGTTGGGGTCAAGAAGAACAGATCTGTCAAGCCCCAGGGTTAATTTAATAGCAATCTGTTGGCTGTCTGCCTTGTATATTATCTGTGAATCCAGTGCTGTTTTGCTTTTGCCATTTAGCTCTTTTGGAACAACAGGGAAATAATTTGGATAGAGAGCTCTAAAGGATAGGGAAGAGAAAATTGACTGTCAAAATGCATCATTCCATTTTCAAGATAATACAGGGAGCTGCGCGTTGCTCATCTCCTTTCTCCTTCCTCCCCACCATGAAGGGCAAAACCATATGGACTAAACGCGTGTGACTCCCTTTATAACAGTTAAGGCAAAAGGCCTGGGCTTCTAGATGATGCAGATGTGAAATATGCTCTCTCATCATCGCCGTAAGCCATTGAATTTTTGATAATTAGACTCCTCCCCAAAGTTTCTAGAACTCAGCAAATTCTCCATCAGGTAACAATTCAAGAAATCCCTTATCATGTTTCTGTCCCAACTTCAAGTTCAAAAAAAAAAAATTGTCACATCATAGGACACAAAATCCTAGGTCAGATGCTATGTCCCAGTTGTGATTCTAAAATCAGTGGTCCCCAAAGTGGATGGTGAATTAAGAGAGCACAGGCCCAAAGCAGAAGACATGGAGCTCCCTCTATGATTAGCCAGGGGAAGTACCAAGGGAGCCAGAATTACCACACTCAGAAGGGCTGGCTCTGCGAAAGCCACCTCAGGGAGGAGAGTGGCGTGTGGTCAGGGACACAGGCTCTGGAGTTGGACAAACTTGGGTTCAAATCCCAGCTCTGCCATCTACAGGGTCATATGACCTTAAGTAATTTAACTCAATCATTATTTCCTCCACTGGAAAATGGGCCAGTTAATACTGACCTCATGGGCTGAGATGAAGGTCAAATAAGACAGTACAACACACTTGATAAACATTAACTGCCAGTTATTATTCTCCTCGTCCTTATCATCATGGTTATTAAAAAGAGGAGTAGAGTCAGTTTATCTCCTAAGCCAGAGAGTCAGACCCAAACAAGTACTCTAGGCCAAAGAGCGATGTTTGAGGAGGAGGGATGATGGGCAGACACAGAGGTCCAGGATGGATGGGAGGGAAGACGGCTCCGGAGGCAGCAGCCCTAAGCAGATTCAGTGGGCACCTCCCAGTGATGCTGTTCCTGAGGGTGATAGATGTTGCAGGTTTCACAGATATGTCTCAACACTTCGTCTTCACACATTCTGACTCTGGGACTTTATTTTTAGGTAAGAAAAAAATAACCGTAGATGTGGCACCTTTCCTCCCACACAGCAAAGCTCCCTTCCAGTTAATCTTGTTTGTAGAGCTATGCTGGTAGAGGTTGAGACAGCTGACACCAGATTTTCTTTCCCTATTTTGGGAAAAGAGAAACTTGCTCACTGGCACAGTAGGGTATGGAGGCTCTTTCTGGAGGGTGATGAAATCTGACAACAGCTGATCACTGACCTCTGCTGACTCCACCCCGTGTCATGTCCACAAGCCCAAGGCATGGGTCCGGGGCTGGCAAGAACATCCCAGCTGTAGCCTGGGGCCTCCTTCTGGGGGGCCCAGGCTCTCGCTCCCCAGCGTGTGGTGCTAACTGCATTAATATTTATAACTCTGGCAGCAGTTGAGTTGAAAGGTAGTATTTTGTGAATCCAGGGGACCCTCATGCTCTGGCGACCTAAGTAATATTTGCATCTGGGTTTCGTGGGGGAAACTGTAGTAAAATGCAATGTTAGTTCAGTCTCAGGCTAATTTTAGAAAGAACCCAACAGGATTTAGAAGAGATCATTCAAGGGGAAAGCGGCAAAGCCAAATACAAAGCCTTCAAATTCCATGCTGGGATAGTTGTAGCAAGAGCATAGGTGATGTTTTGTAATAGATGACACTTTGGTAGTGTTGGTGTCACTAAAAATACCAGTGCATTTACTTGTGTCTCATCTAAACTCTAAGGGGGGACTGTTCTACTGACTTCAGGAGAAGTAGAGAAGACTTTCACCCATCCCAGTCTAATCGGATAGTCTCTATAAAGTTCCTGCTTATTGATTCAATGCAGTGTTTTCCAAAACGAGGTACATAAACTCCTGGCACACCCATACACGATTTTATTTTCATTGTTCTGCATTTATTTTCATATATATTATTAAAATGTAGCTAGCTCATTTCACCCATGATTTTATGAATATTGGATTACTGCTAAGTAAAGAAAAGGTGAGTCGATTTAAGTTGATCTGAAGAAAAAAAAATGTGACGTAAAAAATACTATCTGATGATAGATATACAGGTGGGGCAAAAATCACAAAGGTGGCTGAAAAGTGGTGAAGTCTAAGAAAAGTGGATCAGTTTGGTCAACTTTCCGACATAACAGCATGCACATCACAAGGCCTGTATCCTTTGCCAGAAGTTGCTGGGTCCTCAGACAGCATCTCTGCCCCAGCCAGGTGCCTCCCAACCTGCATCCAGGTCCTCTGAGCTCTTGGTCGGGGTATGAAGGGATCAGCCCAAACCCATGCCCTCATACATACCAAACACTCGACTGAAGGTGTTTGTTTCCATTAAGTCACCTTCATAAATGAAAGACCAAATGTTTCATTTCAGTGTACAAGGATGTGGTGTTTAAAAATAGAGGTATAATAATTCTTGATCAGAAAGGAAAATAATGAGAAAAATAAAAACAGATGATAAAACTCAGGGTATAGTGCATAAGAGGCTAAAACTGCCTCGGCATACAACTGGATGTTCTTTCCAAGACTTCCATACGTGCTCTAAAGCAGGGGTGTCCAAACTGCGGCCCCCGGGCCATCTGTGTCCCACAATCCAGTGTTAATTGGCCCGCAGCAAATTCCAAAAATATATTTAGTTTACTTAAATAAACCAGGTGAGGCAATACGTACTTCACCTCGAGTGAGTGGCCCGGCTGTTTGTGTATTTTACCGCATGTGGCCCTTGGTGAAAACCGTTGAAAAAAGTTTGGACACCCCTGCTCTAAAGCAAATCATAACCTATGGAAACGAGCTCCTGCTTATCTTCAGTAGGAGAAATTTTGCATAATGACCACAGAGCACAAATTTTGGGCCCGGGATAAAATCTTAGTACTGCCATTCTTTAGCCTTATGACTTGGGGCAAGTTACTTTACTTATTCTGAGCCTCTGTTTGCACCACTGAAAAATGGGAATAAGTTCTGATTATAGAGCTGTTATAAGGATTAAGTGAGATAAAGTACCTGATGTGCTCTGCACCGTAATTAACCTATAGTCAGTGCTCAGCCGATGGTAACAGCTATCATCATCATCGTCGTCATCGTCGTCGTCATCATATTATTATTATCATTATTATTATTAAAGAAGATCTCGGGAATTTCTTGGAAGAGGATTTACAATCTATTGTCGGTATCATTTATCAGCCCAAAAGTCTGGGTAAAGATTCAAATAAGCTGAATTATTTCGTTGGAATGGGACTAGTTTGTTCACCACTGTGGTAAAATGAGAAATGAAAGTCTGTGCAACTTGGCACGTTTTAGCACAGTTGCGTGAGCAGGTAACTTTGATGGCGAATGGGACAGCTACATGTTATGGAGGATGCAATACTGAAAAGAGGCCAGGGAGACCCAATTTCCAAGGCTTCCTCTGATCACTGGTAACCTGGGCCTCATCTGCCTTGGACCAATAATAAGTACCTGTTCGCTCACAGAGTTATTACCAGGGTCCTCCATGTGTGGTAAATGCTAACACGTAATACTACAATGAGGCAGTGCCATTACTAATCACCCACAAGTTTCTGCTCCCATTCCTTGACTCGTCTGTGTCAGATATCGTCGACATTAAGCCAGCCAACATGGAGGAGCTCACGGAGGTGATCACCGCAGCTGAGTTCCACCCCCATCACTGCAACACCTTCGTGTACAGTAGCAGCAAAGGGACCATCCGGCTGTGTGACATGAGGGCGTCGGCCCTGTGCGACAGGCACACCAAATGTGAGTAGCAAGCAGCCCAGAGCGGAGGTGGGTGGATGGGCCACTGGCCCCTGACATGCGGGAGGAGAAGGGGAGAGCCTGCAGGGTTTTCATCTCCTTTCACACATTAGACACAGTGGGAGTAAAGAAACTACAAGTGTTGGCGTGACTCGGGAGTCAGCTCCACGTTGGGCATTTCAATAAAGATGAAACCTCACATTCAATTCCACAAATATTTGCTTCAGGCTGTGGAATACAGAGATGAATAAGACATGAGCCCTGTCACATAACATTGTGACATGATCTGAATTATGTTTTAAGATCACTCTTGTGGCAGTGGGGAGAAGGCACCAGAGGAGTAAAAGGGAAGACCAGTTAGGGGATCGTTGTGCTATCCAGACAGGAGGTGAGCGTGGCCTGGCAAGGGCAGTAGTGTGGAGATGGGCAGGAGTGGGTGGGTTCTGGGTAGATGTTGGCAGTGGAGCTTACAGGACCTGCTGGGCTGTGCGGGAGGCTGAGAATATATAAGGAATCGAGAATGGCAGCTGGAGATGGTGACTAACGTAATATAATGTTATATCAATTATGTGTATATCTCAATTACAAAAAAGGAATAGTAGCCGGGGGAAGGGGTTAGTGGCTTCTGGGAGAGGTTGCGGCTTTGGGAACTAGCACTCTAGAAGTCCCAGTGGTTCTGGGGGGCACCAAGGAAAAGCTTCAGAGAGAAGAGTGGGAGTAAAGGTCAGCCAGACTCACAGACCCTTGGGTCAAACTGGAGTTTGCAGAATGTGGATGGAGCAGAGCAGCTCCAAACGAGTGGGGGCTGAGTGCTTGGAGGCCAGAGGCTAAGACCGATGTCAGGGGGTGAAGCAAGTGTCAGTTGGCACTAACGGTGAGTGCTGTGGTAGATAGGCCGGGCCTGGAGCCAGCAGAAAGGCTTTCTAGAGTAAAAACTGCTTCCCCAGGGTAAAGGTACCTGGAAGGCAGTGGTCATCCATGTCCAGTGTCGGGCTACATCATGTGCAGCTGGCAAGCTGTTCAGGAGCGACCAGAGCTGTGTTTGTCCAGCCAGCGCCTTCTGTGAAGTCCTGTTTGGTCACTGCAGTTGGCAGTGGACCGCCAGAAATGAAGACCATGTCTCTCACAGGACCAGTTTTCAGTTTCAGTTCCTATGTGACAGGAGTGACAGGATGAGTGTGTGTCAGTGCGTGGCTAGGAGAGGGGTGCATATCGGGGTCGCTTGAATCATGTTTGGTTTCTTATTTGCTGTGAGATGTAGCACATGGTGCAGCTGGTATGGACAGTGTCGTGCTATGTAGATTGTGTGGACTTTAGAGTGAGAGCAAAGCCAGGCTTCATGGCTCATTAGCTGTCTGACTTTGCCCAACTTTCCTTAACCTTTCTGAGCCTCAGTTTTCTCCTATGTAAAATAACATTAAACCTCATGGTTTGTCATGGGACCTCAGTGTGGTAACTATCCATTGTTAATGCGACGTTTTACTTTTTTTATACTAAGTCTTCAAAACATGACGTGTATTTTATACTTCCCGCAGATTTCAGGTCAGATCACGTGCACTCCAAGTACTCAATAGCTAATAGCCACCATATTAGACAGTGCAGATTTAAGACATTTCTATCATTGCAGAAAGTTCTGTTGGAGAACATGGGTCTAGACCATCAGTCCTGTGAGGCCATGGGCTTAATTTGTTTCATTCACAGCTGTTTCCCCAGCACCTGAAATAGTGCCTAGTCCGTGATAGATGCCTAATAAATATTTACTGATGTGTATGCTG
The DNA here is from genome assembly GCF_057876585.1 of Rhinolophus sinicus. Classification (NCBI taxonomy): domain Eukaryota; kingdom Metazoa; phylum Chordata; class Mammalia; order Chiroptera; family Rhinolophidae; genus Rhinolophus; species Rhinolophus sinicus. Next base: position 86,947,720 of record NC_142505.1, on the reverse strand, counting down.
GTATTGACCTTTGAACAGTACTTACTTATAAGCCAACAAGTGTCCAAGGCAGAATGATCAGCATGTGCAAAGGTCCGGCGGCACAAAAGATCATAATGTTTTTGGAGTTGCAGAGTGATTGAGACGACTGGTATGTGGAGAACGACGTGGAGAAGGAAAAGAGTTGAAGCTCAGGAGGAATGCAGGAGCCTGGTCATAAAGGCCATGACAAAGAACTTGAATTTTTTTCTCAAAGTCAATGAACCGCCACTACTGTTACTAAGGAAATAATATGATCAGAATTAGTTTTTAGAGAAGTTGCTTAGACTGAAGGCAGAAGGATGGAGGTTGGGTTCAGACTGGGAGAATAAAGAGACGGGAAAACAAGTTAGGAAGATACTATGATGTACACAGGACTTCTTAACAGCAGCTCCATTGAATTTGGGGCACGCAGTGCTTTGGGGGAGGAGGCTGTCCTTGGAGGATGTTTAGCAGCACCCCTGGCCTCTGTCCCCCAGATGTGAGTAGCAAAAGCAAGTGTGACAACCAAAAAACGTCTCCAGACTTTGTGAAATATCCCCTGGGGGAAAAATGGCTCCCAGCTGAGAACCACAGATCTAGACTCCAATTCGTTGTCAGTCCTTCAGCATGATTTTCTTGTATCTGTGATATGTCTATTACCCCTAAGAACTGTGAGGGGTGTCATGAAAAGGTAAGACCCATACGCAGGACTTTAAAATTTGGCTGTTGACCTAAGATGCCCCCGGGAAACATTTCAGGAACAACGTATCAGGTAGTGGGTACATCAATACCTGTATGCGTGGTGTAGACAATTAAGGATTGGGATGTTGAGAGGAGGGCGGGGCTCTTGGGACAGACCTCACAGGGAAGGCAGGGGCTGAGTGGTGTTGGAGCACAAGTCAGATTTGACGAGGCAGGAAACAGAGAGAGAGAAGGGTGTGTCTGGCAGTGCGCACAGAATGGACTAAAGTTAGGGAGTTATGTGCTTGGAACCTTTGAAGAGCCTTAGTAAGAACTATCTGGCTTCAGTGGAAGGATATTATTGAGGAAATGAGGTCAAATAGGGATGATGGTTCACATCAGGTTGGTCCTTGAAGATCAAAGTCAAAAGTTTACACCTTCATGTATTCATCCATTCATTTTCTTTCTTCATTCATTCATTTATTGAGTACCTATTCTATACCCAGAGTCTGGCTCCGATAGTAGCCAGTCCTGAAACTTTTCCACCACGTACAGCACTCCCAAAGCCAGACGTGAGTCTTCCTGCCATGAAGGGAGGCTACGCAGAGGCAGTCCAACCCCTCTGAGGTGCTCTGGGTGGCGGGCCTGTCAGCAAAGGCAAAACAGTGTGCGCCTGGCAGAGGCCAGAGACCCTGGGGAGGTGCTGACCACAAAAGATTTTCTCTAAAGTCTTATATTTCCATCTTGAAATTTCACATGAATTTTGTATTTTATTCCCATAAAATGTCTACTTTAAGTTTACTTTAAAAATTACATTTCTACCCATCCCAAAATCTATATACCCCAAAGAGGCAGCATGTATCCTCTGGCTTCATGTACCATCTCATGTACCCCATATCCCCCTTCTCCCTGACCTCCAAGGAGACATCCATGTGCCCAGTTTCTAATATATGGAGGGCAATTTGAGATCATTTAGCTGGAGAACAGTTATATAATGCCTGTTTTATGGAAGATTAACACAATGGTCATGGGAAGAAACAGGAGAATTAGAAGGTTTTGCTTTAAACTTGTACAATGGAAATTTATAACCTAGATAAGTATGGTAGCTATGGAAATCGAAAGGAAGGTAAAGGAAAAAGAACATGTTCTTTTAAGATAACTCTGGGTGATGTGAGTGGCATTAGAGATTGGCATCCATCACACATGGATATTAGTTGCTCAGTATCCTTCCTTCCCCTCTGCAGTGTAAACCCTCTAAAGATAAGAACTGAATCTATTTTGCTCACATTGTATTACCAAGGTCTGATACATAAGTAGGTGCTCAGTAAGTATTTATTCAATAAGTAAGTTTGTGCCTGGGGGTTGATGTAATGGCATGTGGAATGGGGACTAATAAGAAGCCATACTGGAGGAGCGTGAAGGCTCGGCGTTCAGATTGGAACATGCTGTGTGTGCTGTGACGTGAGCTGTCTAAGGAGGCAGGGCCTCTCTGTTGTGTGAAAGGCAGAACCAGGCTTGAAGGGCCACCCACCCAAAGTGGATGCCAGAGATGGCGTAAGAAGGCCTGTGTGCTAACAGCCAGAGTGACAGACACCAGCTTGGGCTTTGGGGTCAGACAGACCCATGTGAGCTCAGGATATTGAGGAATAAGCTGAATGGGAGGCTTGATGAACCCTCAACTGAAGATGGAAAAAGGACAAGACCTTAGAAATTTCCAGAACTAGAATGGTTTAGAGTCAATGCTTTGGAATCAGAAATCTGACACTCAGTGCCTGTGTGACCTCAGACAAGTGATTTAATCCCTCTAAGCCCCAAGATCCTCCTTGGAAACTAGAAATAATGAAGACAGCCTAATAGGGCTGGTTGTTCATGAGAAGTCAGTGTCGTCATGTGGGGAGTGCCTAGCATTCTGCCGGGCGCACAGGACTCAGTAAATGGCAGCAGCAGTTATCACAGGCATTCCTCCTGAACTGCCCCTGTTCTAGGCCTGCAGCTATAATGAGGTTCTTGACACCCCACCCCTTTTTCCAGGTATATGAAACCCAATTATTCATTTATTACTATTTGCTGAGCACATACGCTATGTCAGGTACTGTACCAGACTCTGGGGCCACAACGGTGAGCAAAATCAGACTTGGTTTCCTCCCTCTTAGAGCTCACTGTATATCAGTGAGGCTTCTCCAGAGAAACAGAATAATAGGAGATATACCGGAGGTGCCAAAGAAATATATACACATTTTAAGAGATGTTATCTTTGCACAAGCAGTAGGTCGCCATAATCAGAAGTGTCTGGACGCTGATAGGAACCACTTTGAGCACCTCTTGTCATTGCAGAAGTCAAATGTGACTCGTTTTGTTATCGGTATATATTGAGTCTTACAGTTAACACAATTTTTTTCCTTTCTTAAAATGTGTACACATTTTTTTGGCACCCTCTGTATCTCATGCACATATGCTCATACGTGTGTATATGAGAGATGTACTATAAGTATTTGGCTTCTGTGATGACGGAGGCCAGCAAGTCCCAGGATCCGCAGGGGGACTGCAGGAGACCCAGGAGATCCGATGGGATCATTCCAGTCTGAGTCTGAAGGCCTGAGACCCAGGAAAACCGATGATGTAGTGCTCGTCCAAAGGCCAGCAGGCTCGTGACCCAGGAAGAGCCAGTGTATTCGTTTGAATGTGAAGGCAGGAAAAAAAAAAAATTGATGTCTCAACTCAAAGGAGTCAGCCAGAGGTATTCCCTCTTATTTGGGGAGGGTCAGTCTTTTTGTTCTATTCAGGCCTCCCACTGATTGGATGAGGCCCACCCACATGCAGTCTGTCAGTTTAAATGTTAAATTTATCCAGAAACACATAGGCACACCCGGGATATTGGTTTGACCAAATATCTGGGCACGCCGTGGCCCGGTCAAGTTGATGCGTAAAATTCACCATCACACTGTCTAAGGAGGAAAGAGGCATTCATCAGAGAATCACAAACAGGACATTGCACCTGTAATAAGTGGTATGAAAGAGAGGCACATGCTGCTGTGAGGGGATGTGGCAAGGACTTTGCAACCCAAGGCAGTCAGTACTGACTGTGACCTAAAGACTGAAAAGTCACCTGGGGAGAGAACAGGTAAGAGTTATGGGGCCCACAGAAGCCGGAGGCCAGCCAAGCCACGCACCCAGGGACACCCCCCCCCACCCCAGAGGCTACTCCTGCCTCCTGCCTGGCTCCCACACAGCCCTAGAGTAGCAAACCTTGGGGGACAGTCCCTAGGGAGATCCAGGAGTCTGCTAGCCGCCTGCAAGCCTCTGCCACAGCCCTGCCTCCCCACGCCCTATCCCAACACCAGCAGTGCTCTGAATTGCCAGCCATCCGTCCCCTAATCTAATTAAGAAGTGAGTGAAATTCATTTTTCTGACTCGTCCAAAGTGCCGACCTTCTTCGGCACACATCTCCCTTTGTACAGCTGCTGCAGCAGCGGCCCCCAGCTCCTGCCAGCCGGGAAAACTAGTTCAATCTGACCTCTCGCCTGACATTTCATATTGATTTTCTCCATCCTCCTCAAACACCAGCCTTTAGTCGACCATGGTTGAGCCGAGCTGTGCGAAAGGAATTGAGACCGTTCATCAGAGTTCAAAATGAAAAGCAACATTGGCTCTCGGAGATGAGCTCTGAGAAGGAGGGTATTTAATAACCGTCGGCATTTAATCAAAACGCCGAGGAGATCCATGTTATCAGAGCTGCATATATTAATTTCCATATGTCTCTCACTCTGCATACTCAGTAGGGGGTGGAAGGGATGATTCTCTCCCTCATCTCTTTTTTTCAATTTTTCCATTGCTTCTGGCAGTGGTGACAGGGTTGGGTTTTCGATCTGAGATTCTTACGCCTGAAACAATAGGGTGCTAATGGCAGCCACAACTGGCTGGTCTGAATCATGCCTTTCCCTTTCAGTGTATGAGTATTGAGAGTTGAGTGAAGACACTGGCCAGATGTGATGAATGGCCACTAGGGAATGATAGAGAAATTACATCTGAACTCCTTTCCAGTGCCCTGCATGAATCTGGTGCCTACCCCTCTTAACCTCATCTCCACACGGTCTGGCCACACCGGCCTCTTTCCTTCACCTCCAACACACCCAGCCTTCCTGCCCCAGGGCCTTTGCACAGGCTTTTCCTCTGCCTTGAATGCTCTCCCACCATGCCCCCACTTATCTGAACTGTTCTTACTTTTTAGGTCTCTGGGAAAATGTCACCTCCTCAGAGAGGACTTTTCTGTTTGCCCCTTCGACACCCTATTTTTATCACCCTATTTTATAGCACTTCTCTATAGATGTTTGCTTTTCTTCCTCTGTCTCCCTGACTAGAATATAATCTCCATGACGGCAGGGACCTTATTTATCTTACCAGCCACTGAATGACCAACACTTAGCATAGTACCCAGCATGGAGTAGGGATTTCATTGATCATTGGTGGTTAAAGGCAGGCAGAGGGGAAATGACAGATAAAAGACAGTGTATTCGTTTACTAGCGTGGCTATAACAAAGTCTCACAGACTGGGAGGCTTAAACAACAAAACCTTACGATCTCACAGTTCTGGAGGCTGGAAGTCTAAGACCAAGGCATCAGCAGGGTTGGTTTCTTCTGAGGGCGGCGAAGACAAGATCTGTTTCAGGTGTCTCCCCTTGTCTTGCTAATGCCCGTCTTCTCCCTGTGTCTTCACATCATCTTCCTCTGCGCACAAAACTCCCCTTCTTATAAGGACACCAGTCATACTGGATTAGGGCCCACCCATTTCCATGTAACTACCCCATCTCCAAATATGGTGACATTCTGAGGTACTGGGGGTTAGGACTTCATCGTGTGAATTTGGGAGGACACAGTGTAGCCCCTAACAGAAGACATAAAAATAATCGAGAATAGGCCCTGAAGGTGACAGTTCCGGGTGTGGATCCCAAGTTCTCCTGCGCAGGCGGCCTAGGCAACGTGCCATGCTGATGCTTTCCTCTGGGTGGCAGGGGTGAAAAGCGATCATGAGCGCAGGGCTCCCAGCACAGCCCCGACCCATCGAGAGTACAGTTCTGTTGGCTGTCACCGAGGGCAGTGGGGAACCAAAAGACTGAGGCGATAAAAATCGGTCCACTGAATCTCTGCAACCCCCCATGCCTGTCTGTGTGTTTTGTGGTGATGATGCTCGGATACTTTCCTATGGTGTGAAAATGTCATTTTCCTCTGAACCATGAGGATGGGAATTGGCTTTAGAGGTTATAAGGTGCTGAGGAGCCTGTTTCCTACTCAAAAGCCACTCTTGAGGGGAGAGCATCCCGAATAAGTAGAGTTTGTTTTAACTGCATAAAAGCAACAGGTGAGATGCTCAGGAGAATGGGAGCAGGGAAAGGGGTGCCGGGAGGGGCCTAGAGATTTAACTCGCCAACAGCTTATGCACAGAGTTAAAGACAGAGCAAGTGGGGAAGTGCTTATAATAAATATTAAAGCAGGCCGCAGAGGCACAAACCCACCGTGAATGCAGCAATGTGGAGGTGAGGGTGTGGAGACAGACTGGCAGTGGCAGGTCTGTGCTAAAGGGATGGTGTCAGGGCTTGAAATGGGGTAGCTTTCCTATTTTCCAGATTCCCTCCCAGGTTGTAGTTTTACTTCTATAATTGGGAGAGAGCTGGTGGGGAGCCCCGCTGGGTGCCTTCGCTCCAGGGTGGACATATGTCATTCCCTGCACACGCACACATCCTTGACAGTACCTATCTTCAGTCCTTGGATGGGCAAGGCAGTGTGGAGCCCAACCTGACGTTCTCCGTCTTAGTCCATTCAGGCTGCTATAATCAAATACCACAGACTGAGCAGCTTAAACAACAGACATTTATTTCTCACAGTTCTGGAGGCTGGGAAAGCCAAGATCAAAGTGCCGGCACATTCTGTCTAGTGAAGACCCACTTCCTGGTTCATAGATAGCTATCTCCTTGCTGTGCCCTCACATGGCAGAAGAGGCGAGGGAGTTCATTGGGGTCTCTTATATGGGCACTAATCCCATTCATGAGGGCTCCACCCAAGTGACTTAATCTCCTCCCAAAGACCCCACCTCCAAATACCATCACATTGGGGGTTAAGTCTCAGCATATGAATTGGGAAGGCAGTGTTACACAGACATTCAATGTACAGCATTCCCTGTAAGCACGGCCCAGAACATTCTTGCTTTGTTTCTTCCCTCTGTCCAACTAACACGCTGGTGAGTGAGGTCAGACAGGACCAAGCTCGCAGAGGGAAATCAAGTAGTGTCCACTCTCAGTCTATGTCCATGGCCTAACTGGGTGATGTTGAATAGGTTATTTAACCTCTCTGTGCCTCAATTAACTCACTTATAAAATACGATCTTACCTTCTAGGGTGCTTGTGAGGATGAAATGCAGTAACACTGTGAAGCCTTAGAACAGGGTCTCGCCCATAGTATGTGCTCCACGTTAGTTATGGTTGGGATGGTGATGCTATCTTGCTTCCCTTCCACTCATGTCTTGTAAAAGCAGGAACAGGAGAAGCAGCAATGATTGTCGATGTACTGTCAACAGCCACAGTCACAGCTAATTTCTGTGACATGTTACTCTATCCAGAAAGGAAGCCAAAGTGTGAGCTAATTCAATCCTGACAACCCTAGGAGGTACATACTATTAGTCACTTTTTACAGATGAGGAGACTAACTAACAGGGGAATATGATAATCTTGTGGTCACCAAAGAAAAAGTGACAGAGCTGGGCTTTGATCCAGGCCTGCATCTCTTAACCAGGACACCAAACATCACTTATTTAACTAAGATTTATTAAACACATATTCTCACCTGATGTCAGGGAGCTTACATTCTAGCGGGGAAGGAGGAGAGAAAGCACACACAAGTGTACAGATGAGCGAGATAATTTCAGACAGTGATGAAAGCAGGAAGAAGATTAAACAGGGTTCGGGAGTAGTGGGGTGGAGCTGTTTCCATAGGGAGGTGAGGGAAAGCTTTTGAATTGAGACCTGAGTTGTCAAAAGGAGCCAAACAGGGAGATAACATCTCATATGAAGGACCTAGCCCAGGAACAACCTTGTGTGTTCAAAGAATAGGAAAAAGACCAGCAAGTGGAGACCAGTGGGCTGGGAAACAGCGTAGAGGGTGAGGCTGAGAAGGTGGGCTGGGCCCCATATGTAAAGCCACGTAGTCCAGGGCAGAGCGCCTGGATTTCATTCTAAGTGAGACGGAAGCCAGTAGGTGGTTCTAAGCAGGGATGTGAATACTTTGTTTATGGTCTTAAAAGAGTTCTCAAAAAAAAAAGAAGAGAAAAAGGAAAAGAAAAAAGGAGGTGGCAAGCCTGGAAGCAGAAAGACCAATTAGGAAGCTCTTGCCATGGTCTGGAGTAGAAATGAAAATGACTCTGACGAGTCTGGCCAGGGCTCGTCGGCATCACCCTGCGTGCACTTAAATCTATCTGCCCGTCATAGTCCTGGTGTGTAGGTAATCGGACTTCTTTATGCAGTGGAGGGAAGGTATAAGCCCTTTAGGTCTTAAAGTCTGAGATGTCTTAGAAAATAGTGTGGTCATTAGAAAAACAGCCTGCGTTCGCATGAGAATGGGGCCAAGTTTTGATGCCCAACCTAACAATCCAAATCAGAAGTTCCATTTTCCCCCAAAGGTGTCTATACTGGAGGGGCGTGGATATTATTTTTGAGCCCTTGTGTATCTCATTTTAGTCTTACAACAACCCATGAACATTAGTATCAGTAACTAATTTATAGATGAGGCACAAAGAGGTAAAGAAATTTGGCCCCAGATCACAGTACAGGAGCCAAGATTTGAACCCAGGTCTGTCTGCTTCCAAGAGAAGAATTCATCTTATTCTTCTGTGGGTCTTTAGCAACAGAAGAGAGAACATGATCTTTTTCTGACATCCCAAAGGACAATTTCATGGGGCTCCATTTTATATAATCCCCATCAGGTGGATCCACCAGAACTAACTGTCCTTGGACAGGCATGAAAGCCACTGTCTCATTCTTCACCCTCATCTACAAACCACTAGAGCCCTTAATAAACCTATGGCTCATTCACCCCGATCACTGATGGAATATGTCCAAAGACATCAGCTGAGATGGCAGCTGCAGTGAATCTTAAAACCTCCGAGATTTGGCACAGCTTCCAACAGGGGTTCAGTCTTGATCAGGGGCATAATTAATAGTGTTTATTTCAGGAGAGCTCGGTTAGGTTAAAAAGACAAGGCCCTTTATGAAAATGCTTTTGGCTGATGACAGGATTACAAACACACACAGATACCCACCCCCCTACATACACACCCTCCAGAGAAAAGCCGAAGAGACTTGCTACAAGGAGCAGAATTGACTGAATGCCCACCCCTCCAATCCAGTGTCTACCCCATTCAAGCTTAGCAGCAATTAACAGCAAAGCAGGCAAAGCCCAAGCCGCGAAGTAAAAGCAGAATCCCATCGCCCTTCTTCCATCCTCATTTCCATTTTTGATTAATTTAACCAGTTCTATCAATTACTCATCCTGGAAACTCCAGTTGAGTGCATTTTCCTAAGAACTGGAAAACTTATTAATTTTGGAGATGAGTATCATTCATTAGCAGTTGACACCTTCCCAGGTCCCGCCCTTTCCCACACTAAGGGTCTCAGATGAGAAGGCCATGGAGGCTGAAACCAGCTCAGACACATGGCTGCAGCCCCCAGAGACACACACAACAGGAAAGGTTGGCCACGAGAATGTAGGGGGCTCTGGCTGCTCTGGGCTTGGGATGTTTCAAGGCCAACTTGCCTGCCATCATTGTCCATGACAAGCCATCACTGGCAAAGCAGTCACAGGCACTGTGTGAGCATCTTGAATTTGAGGTTCAAGAGATCCCCAGTCCAGGAAATACCTGGGAGAAGTTCCCCCAGGGCAGGGCACTGGCCTGCCAGAGCCTAGAGAAAGCCCACCCCTTCCTACCAGAGGAAACATGAGAACGTGCACCACTTACTTTTTGCATTATTTCCTATGGCTGCTGTAACAAATTACCACAAATTTAGTGACTAAAAACAACCTAAATTTATCATCCTTCAGTTCTACAGGTCAGAAGTTTGACATGGGTCTCACTTGCTAAAATCACGGTGTTGCAGAGCTCTTCTGGAGGTTCTAGGGGAGAATCTGTTCCTTTGCCTCTCCAGCTTCTAGAGGCTGCCCACATTCCTTGGCTTAGGGCCCCTTTCTCCATCTGAAAGCCAGTGGGACAAGTCCTCACGTTGTGTCACTCTGACTCTTCCTCTTCTGCCTCCCTCTTCCATTTCTAAGGACCTTTGTGATTACATTGGGCCCACCCGGGTAATCCAGACTCTTCTCCTTGTCCAAGGTCAGCTGAGCAGCAACCTTCATTCCATCTACAATCTTAATTCCTCTTTGCCATGAAAGGTAATATACTCATGGGTTCTGAGAATTAGGACTCCACCACTCTTGAGGAGGTCTCCAGTCTGCCCACCATACTCTTCACGTGTCACCAAGAAGGACTAAGCCCTCTGTCAAGCACCTGATAATGTAGGTTGAAATGATCTGTTTCCATTTCTGTCTCGCCCACTAAGCAGTTCTTCTTCCATTATGGCTGAAGCTCTTTAGTTTTCCCTTCTGCACTTAGCATAGTGAGGCTGATAAATAAATGCGTGTAGAGCAGCTATACTCATGCAATCTGATAAATTTGCACCCGGTTAATTCTCTTTACGCAATGAAAAGGCTCACACTGAAGAGTGATTGATCCCATTCGCTAGTCTATTCGCTCATGTCTACCTTTGGGAATGCACTGGCATTGGTAGGCAAAGTAAAGGGAGAGGTGTCTGTGAAATCATGGTAATCAACCTACTATTCGTTTATGTAACAAATGTTCATTGTTGCAACTGTGCCAAGCGCTGTTGTAGGCACTAGGAAAATGGTACCTCCTGCCCTCATGGCCCTCTATCCAAGTAGCTGGAGACAGACTACAAACACATAGTGAATAAGATAATGTGAGATTTAGTGAAGAGTGTTTCCAGAGAAGGAGCAGCAGCAAATGCAGAGGCTCTGAATCTGGACTGCCCTTGGCAGCTCGAGGGACAGAAGGAAGTTCCAATTTGGCTGTGATGGTGTCATGAGAAGGAGCTGCAAGGGGAAGTGGGAAGAGTGGGCTGGTGGCCCAGATCACCTCAGGACTTCACCCTCAGAGGAGTCACCTTGCATAACCCCAGGGCCTCATCCCACTGTATTCTCCACAAAGGACTTGGGAGTTAGAGCATGGTAGTCCTACAGGCAAAGGTAAGGACTTTGGCTTTTATTGAACTTAGGAAGGGAAAATCTAGGACGGTTTTATGTAAAGGAGTAACAGTTATACTTGTAGATATGCCACTCCATGGCTATGTAAAGAGTGAAACATCAGAAGGAAGAGTGAATGCTGGGAGAGGAGTTGGAAAGCCATCAAAATGGTCCAGGCAAGAGATGATAGTGGCTTAGACTAAGATTAGACCAATTTGGGCTACGTTTTAAGTCTAAAGTTGACGGGACTTGTTTAAAAACATACTGTGGAAGGAAGATTCCCAGCTTTTTGGCCCAAGCACAGGCCTAGGTAAACGGCATTGAATGAGCTGGCAAAGACTAGGGCAAAGACAGTCTGGGGAGGAAACTCACAAATTCGGTGGACTTGAAGACTTTTCTTTTTTTTTAAAGCATAAAATGATTTAGTTAATACCTTTGCTGTTTAGCATGGGACCATTTACAAAGCCTCTTCTCATCCATTCTCCTAATTGATCTTCACAATCCCTGTGAGTGCAGAATATTTCTTCCTTTCTGCAGCTTGAGGAAATCAAGGCCCAGAAAAGATAAATCTAATACACTGACAAAGCTGTGGGTTTATCATGGGTGTATTTTTTCCTTCATATAATGACTATAACCACCTTCAGTATGGCACTAGAGGATAGAGAAGGGGAAGCGGACTCCCTCGCGTGTAATTGACCCATGTTTAAGTATATTGGCTAATTCGAGCCCCCAGTGCGGTTCATATAATTCCACTTTGACAGCTCAGTAGGTGGCACCAATAACTGAGTTGTGAGATCTGCTGTCCACTCCAGCGGCTTCCAGCCCAATCAGTGCAGGTCCCTTTATCTGCTGAATTACTCAAAGCACCTGCTAGCCTCTCATCATCATCAAGCATAGCCCAGACGCAGCAGAGGGCCGGAGAATGCACACCCCCTGTGAAGCTTATAATGATGCTTGCTTCTATCTTATATCTTTAACCTGAACATAAGGATTTAAATAGGACAGGCATCCTTAATCCTGAGGCTGACTAGTTCATCCTGAAATTTTGGTGTCGCTTAAAAATCCCTATAGTGTAGTGAAATTGTCATTGAAGAGTTCCTTATTAAGAAAATGGTCTCATCAAGCTGAGGAAAATGGTAAGATCAAAGAAAGCAAGAAATCGGTCAATACATGTGAACAAGGTGGTGTGCTAAACGCAATGGACAGACAGATTTGTAAGATGCTATTACTGCCTCTGTGTACTTATTATGATGGGACAAGAGGATATGAAATGATGCAATGTTTCTAATATAAAGTTTATTTTAAATTCAGTGTGAAATTTAGATTCCCAATATCAAAGAGAGAAAATGCTGACTAAATATGTGTGTTGAATATCATTGTCGTGAGCAGGACATAGCTATCCAAGTAGCAGTCTCACACACGTTTTGTGTCTTTCCACAAGGTCAGACTTTATTAGAATACAGCCATGCATCTAGTCCTACTGACACGGTTTACCACGGGCATTCACCAAGGCTCTGGCCAGAGGATAGTCTCCAATTGTCGAGGTAGAAAGGTTTCACACAAGAGGGTCACACAGGTTTGCAAGCAGTAGGGTTAGGCAAGAGTCTTAGGAAAGAAGGATGAGAGAGAGAGTCTGGTGTTCAGCAAGAGTCCCTACGGCACTGGGTGCGTAGGGTTGGGCGTCAGGCCAGGCCGGTGAGACTGTCAGGAGACGAGGCTTCAAGCGCTCCGTCTGGGACGAGTGCAGGTGCAGCTGTCAGCTCGTCAGTTGAGGCCTGAACGATGAGCTGTCAGAGAGCTCTGGTTTTATGCTCAAGACTGGGTGTAGTGCACTTTTTATCTGCCGTTCGATAAAGCCATCCAGATGGCCACACTCCCCCCTGCGTCCGGAATGATCTGGTTTGGGCATTCACTGGGTACACGTTTCACGTGATGCTCTGGCATAACTGTCACTTTGTGATTATCATAGCTATCAGAAGTATTAGAGTCTATTTTGTGTTCATAATTAATGCTTTATACAATCGTATAGGCTGTTAAGGTGACCTGTGATGCCAAATGTCATCTTCAGTGTATCCTAGGCGTTCCGCAAAGTTCTGATGGGTAGCACTTTTCAGTCCCTGTTTACTGAGAATCTCCTGTATTTATGTCATTGTAGGGCCACAGAACTACAAATCTGTACTAATACTACATGTGGTTGCTCAGTCCTAGGGAGGTTATTAAGTAGAAGCGTTCCTGGGGCAGTGCCCGACATCTCAAGGGTGCTAAATCATACTGAATGAATGAGTGAACAAATGACACGAGACATGTTTATAAAAGCTCTAACATCAGATAAAATGTGATACAAATTTTACAGTATGCTAGTCCTAAAGTGTGCAAGTGAACGAAAGCATTCGGATGGTAGCTTTTCCAAATTCCCAGGAAATTCATACAAGCTAAAACTCAGAATTCTCTCAATTTTCAACTTTTCTCCTAGAAGTTGCCCTGAAACATTAGTGGTCTATGTAACAGACTCTAATACAAAATAATATGTGATTTAATACTGAGTTATATGTAATAACCTATGTTAAGGATCATATCATAATATTTTACAGTGTTCGGTACCATGACTTTTGTGTGCTGACCAGAACTTGAGAGCTCTGGAAGTTCAGAGAAGGAAGTGATGGTTTCTAACTCAACTATCCAGAAAGGATATAAGGGGGTGGTGAGAAGGAGAGAGGTGACCAGGGACAGGAAACAATCGAGCAGAGTCTGGGAAGAAGGCAAGGATGTTACCTTTTAGACAATGTCAAATCTTACTGAACAATTGTCAGCAACGTTGGAAAGCCGCCTCGTGTCTTTCAGGTATGAAGTTCCCAACTCCTTTGAGGTCCAAGAGGTAAATCATAAAGGCCAGTTATAGGTACCATGTTTCCCCAAAAATAAGACCTAACCAGAAAATAAGCCCTAGCATGATTTTTCAGGAGGACATCCCCTGAACATAAGTCTAATGCATCTTTTGGAGCAAAATTTAATATAAGAACCAGTCTTATTTTCAGGGAAACACTATTTGTGAGAGTCTTGTGGTTGGAAACTTGGCTTTAATGAGGGACAGAGGACATATCCTATAGCAGTCAGTAGTCTCGGTTCTGGGGTCAGACAAACCCAGTGTGGGGGACTTGGCCTTAACTTCTTGCACCCAACCTCTCTAAGCTTCCGTGTCCCCCTCTGTAAAATGGGGACAATAATGGAGCCTGCATTATTGCATTGTGGTGAGGATGCAATGAGATGATGCCTGGCCCACAGTAAGCATACAGTATTCATGAGTATTTTATTCTTACCACAATCCATAAGCTCAGGCTTATAGATGAGAAAATGGAAGGTCAAAAAAACAAGTAATTTATACAGTCAGAGATGGAGTCATAGGTAGAGCCTGGATTCAAACTCAGGGGGGAAGCCCGTGGCTGAAGTTGTAGATAGACGATGCCCAGAAGCACATCCCATCTTCAGCTCTCCAGGCCTGAGGGGGAGGCAGCTGGGTTGGTCCTGGGGAGAGCAGAGAAGAGCAGCAGGCATTACACTGGTGGAACCTGGCTTTCCGGAAGTCAACACAATGTGGCCCCCATGGTCCCCGAGCACCTACCGAGGCCACACCTAAAATGCACTTCATCAGCAGCAGTGGAGATGGAGAGGTCTCTTACTCTCCAGTCAAATTCAAAAGGAGAACAGGGTACAGACTGTCCCTCCTTCTTCATGACCAAGTCATTAAGGAAAAGTGCTTGCTGAGAGATAAAGCCTTTATTTTCTCCAGTGACTGCAAAATGTGTCCTCTCTCTGCCATCTGAGCACAGAGGCTTCCAGGTCCCAGAGTCACGTGGTGGGGAAGGAGGGCCATATGCTGATGGTGTGTCTCAAGCCAGTAAGAGGGCCTAGCAGGTAGTAAGGTGTCAGTGATTTGGTGACTCTCCTCCGCATTGCCCCTGGTGCGTGGTGTTAGGTCCATGAGGAGGCATCTCGGCCCTGGTTAATTCTCTGTGATTGGTGAGAGTACACAGCTAACAAAGCCCAAATCAGAGGCTTAATCCTTGGGCCAGTTCACTCCATTTTACTGGGACCATATCCTCAGAGGTGCAGGGCTTCCTATGTGTGTCAGCACCAGGTGGAAGAGGTCACCTTTCTCATCAAGGGACCTGAGAAGAAATGATACAGAATGGGGGCAGTAGTGCACCGTAGAGCTGGAGCTGGGTTTGCACCCGAGCTCTGCTCTTCCTGGCCTGCGGCAGGGCACGTAACTCTTGAAGCCTCCCTGCTTCATCTGTAGAGCAAGCGCATTGTGAGAATGGAAAGGAATAGAATATCCCATACATAAAGAGTCTAGCACAGTGCCTGGCAGGTGGGAGGCTATTATTCACCCCCATCTACTCCAACACGGTAGCTATTACTACTCCATGTATGCAACTTCCAGGAACACTCAAGGCACAGAGCTGACTGTCCTTGTGTGGGGAGCGATGTTTTCCTGTAGAAAGCCAGTGCTGGGAACACAGAGGCATAGCACCGGAGCCATGAGAACACAGCGAAGCAGCGACCCGTCCACACCAGGGTCCCTCTCCAAGCAGTGCTCAGCCCATGTCAGTATGGACCCTCCTACTCAGCCGTGAACCCCCTACCTTGCTCTGCGAAGAGATTCCTGTCAGCAGGGTGCAGCTCCTCTCCCCCTTTCCGTGTTTATGCCTCTCACTGCTGTGATTATTATACAGCCTAGAAAACTGGGACATCTTGGGCGTGTGCAGCCCTGGCCTCTGCAGTGCCATGACAACCAGCTTCCCAGCAATCATCCCTAGTAACGGCCACACACTCATGGTCTCTTCCACCTGGGCAGAGGCTCCCCAGGGAGTTTGAGCGCTTCTCGGAGCAGCTGCACAAAGCTTCCTGGTGGGAACAGACTGAGACAGAGGGAGTGAGCGAGCAGGGAGCCAAGTCTCGAACCTGTGATGTATGGAGTGGGCCCGGGGACCTGGGGACACTGGCCTTATGTTCATGGAGCCTACTGGCTATAGGAACATGTAATTTCACAAAAGGAGGCATAAAGCCCCAGGCACACCTTTTGCCGTTCACCCACCTTAGAGGGAGGAATATGATGGACTAGTGAATGACCAAATATGAATGCTTGTAAAGCTGGGCCTCGCTGCTACCAGATTTCTTCATTAGGCTCCTGTTGAGACACCCACTGCCAACTCATCATCTTGTCTGGACTGGAGCCGTCTCCCTTTGCTGTTGCCTGCTGGAGAGACCGTGCTCACAGACCTCCTGCAATCAATATCTTTCCAGAATGACAGTTCTCAAAAAGGCACCAGCCCCACTTGGCTCCTATATGATTAGTCCTCACAAAGGAAGGACACACCGGCCCCCAATTAATAAACTTGCCTGTGGATGTCGGCCCAAATTCAGCCTTTAGATTGACAGGGAAGCCCGCAGCCAAACACAGGTTCTCGCGGCCCCTCTCTGTAGATCACAGATGCCGGCGGAAGCTCCTTCATGAGAACGGTCTAACCCCAAAGCTAAACAGTCCTTCAGGTACTGTCCTCGCTCAGGGAGCACATGGTTCTTCGGGTCCCAGGCTCTCCAAGCCTCTGTTTCCTCAGCTGCGAATTGGAGATCGCTCTGAGCCTGTACAGTGCCTGGCAGAGCGCTGCCTTTCTGTGGGACCCGTTCCCTGCACTAGGATCACTTAGCTCCTCATCAATTCTGAATATATTTATATGTTTGTTAAATGACAGAGAGAAATATAGCGGGTGGCCAAATTACCCAGTCACCGGGAGAAAAGGGTGCAGTGGGCTGAGGTGGTCAAAGAAGGCTTCTGGGAAGAGAGAGCTGCATATTCCTATCCCCCCAAATTCATATTTTGAGAGCCTAACCTCCAATGTGATATTAGGAGGGGAGGCCTTTGGGGGTGCTTAGGTCAGAGGGCAGAGTGCTCATGAATGGGATTAGTGACCCTATAAAACAGACCCCAGAGAGCTCTCTCATTGTCTCCACCATGTGGATACAAGAAAACGGCCCTCTGCAACCCAGACGAGGGTTCTCACCAGAACCTGACCACGACCATGCTGGCCCCCCGCTCTCATTCTTCTATCCTCTGGAGCTGTGAGAAACTTCTGTTGTTTATAAGCCACCCAGTCTATGGCATTCTGTCACAGCAGCCCGAACTAAGACAGAACGAGAATGAGCCTGGATCAAGTCCTAGCACATGCTAACTGCTCCATAGATATCGGTCATCGTCACTGCAGTGCGGAAACCAGAGGTGACAAACTGTAGCCCGCAGGGCTCACAGATAACTTACATTCGACCACACACTGAAAACAGTGTTAATCAGTTGCTGACATTGAAACATCAGGGTTCCTCAGAAAAGTTTACTTTACAAATGAAACGGTCTGGCTAGGCTGGACCCACATTGCTGCCTGGCAGCTGTCAGCGGGAGCTGGGTAGAAACAGCCCCCACTCTAGTTTGCCACAGTCCTTGCCACCCCCTGTTGTGTACCCATGCATGCTTCATCCCTTTCACTGCCTGCCTGGCCCATGCAAGCAGGAGTTCTCTGACCCTGGTGCAAATGACAAGCAGGCCAGTCAGGCCACAGTGGTGTTTGAGCAGGAGAGAAGGGGGCAGGAACACTGGAGTGCTGACCTGGGGTCTGTTACCAAGGGCGCTGAATGCCCGCCGAGGGGGTGGCACTGCTAGGGACTGGCGATGGGGTGTCCCTGAAGGTGTCTGAGCAGGGATGTCGCATTGCTGTAGGATGAGTTACGCAGCACACAGCAGGATGACATACAGTCTCATGTTCTCCTGCTAAATGCTCATGGTCGCTGAGCCATTTGGCTTGCTCTCTCTTTGCTTCTGCTGTGTTCTGCTTACTCTGGACTGTGTCCGCCTGCGGGAACAGCAGTGGCAGCAGGAGTGCTGGGAGGAGAGGGTGGCTGAGCTGTGGTGGTCCACCAGTTCCCTTGGAACCAGTAAACCTGTCACAGCTCATGCCCAGAAGCGGTCCGTTCTGGCCTGTTTTCTAGGCCAGCTGTGGAGGAGCAGCTGCTGAAAGCGACCTGCAGGGAGAGAGAGCTGCCACTGGAGCCCTGAGAAATAAGAGCAGCTTCCCAGAGTCCGGGGTGGAGGGTGGGGACACTCTGGCCCTTCCTTTGGTTGGCAATATGGGAAAAGTAGGGTATTGACTTCCTATTGCTGCTCTAACACATACCATGGACTTAGTGAGTTTACAATACAAAATTATCTTACAGTTGCAGATATTGAAAGTCCAAAATGTGTCTCACTGGGCCAAAATTACGGTGTCTTCAGGGCTGTGTTCCTTTCTCGAGGCTCAGTGGGAGAATCTGTTTTCTTGCCTTTCCCAGATTCTAGAGGCAGCCGTACCCCTTGGCTCCTGGCCCCTTTCCTCCATCTTTAAAGCCAGTGACTGCCGCAGAGTCTTTCTCACATTGTGTCACTCTGACACTGATTCTCCTGCCTCCTTTTACACATAAGGACCCTGTCGTGACGTTGGGCACATCCAGATAATCCAGTATAGTCGCCCCATTTTAAGGTCAGGTCATTTGCAACCTTAATTCTCCCTTGCCATGTAACACAGTCACAGTCTCTGGGGATTAGTGTGGACATCTTTGGCTGGGGGGAGAGGGGGGGTGCTTATTCTGCTTACCACAGAGGAAATGAGCAACTTTTCTTTCTTTAAGAAAAAGACGAAAAGCTTCGGTCATAAGTGAGGAGGTGGACTCGTTGCTGAAGGAAGTACCAAAGAGCACAAGGGACCCGGTCTCTCTCGCTCACTCTTGTAATCCCTCCAGCACGTGTCAAAGTGCTTCCCGTCTATCAGACAATACATAAACACCTTGGGTGAATAGTGTGTGACACTAGTATTTGTTGACGTCTGACAGTGTGTCAGGCAGTGCTGAGTGTCTAATCTGCTTTTATCTCATTTGATCCTCATAACCATGCAAAATGAGAATTGATATCTGCATTTTAAAGATAATGAAGCTGAGTCTTAGATGTGGATAATTGACAAAGACAATCCAGCCTGTAAGTGGTGGAGCATGGGTCCTAGTCCCAATACATCTGACTCCAGAGTCCATTAATGTCTCTTGTGCCAGCCTGAGAGACATGCCTGAGGAAAGCAATTTGCAATTTATTGACCAATGATCTCTCTGTGTCACCAGTCATAGGGTCTGTCTTTATCACCTCAGGCACTTACTCATGCCAATTCCCCTGTCTCGCATAGGAGACACCCCTCTTACACCCCAAACATCATCACCAGGGGTCAGCTAACTATAATCTGTTGGCCACATCTGGCCCACCACCTGTTTTTATGCAATTTCAACAAAGAGTGAGGGTGTTACTTTTTTTTTTTTTTTTTTTGTAATTAGGTAATTTTATTAAACTATGCATGTTCCTTTTTAAATTTTTCAAGTACAGTTGACATGCAATATTATATTAGTTTCCAGTGTACAACATAGTGATTAGACATTTATATAACTTACAGAGTAATCACTCCGAAAAGTCTAGTACCCATCTGACACCATACATAGTTATTACAATATTATTGACTATGAGTATATTCCCTATGCTGTACGTTACATCCCTGTGACTATTTTTATAACTGACAATTTGTACTTTTTAATCCCTTTCACCTTTTTCACCCATTCCCCCCAACCCCCTCCCATCTGGCAACTATCATTTATTCTCTGAATCTATGTTGGTTTCTGTTTGTTCATTTATTTTTTTTTAGATTCCACATATAAGTGAGATCATATGGTATTTGTCTTCCTCTGTCTGACTTAGTTCACTTAGCATAATACCCTCTAGGGCCATCCATGTTGTCTCAAACGGCAAGATTTCATTCCGTTTGATGGCTGAGTAATATTCCTGTGTGTGTGTGTGTGTGTGTGTGTGTGTGTGTGTGTGTGTGTACACACATCTTTCTCCATTCATCTGCTGATGGGTACTTAGGTTACCTCCATATCTTGGCTATTGTAAATAATGCTGCAATGAACATAGGGGTGCATGTGTCTTTTCGAATTAATGTTTTTGATTTCTTCAGATAAATACTCGGAAGTGGGATTGCTGGGTCATATGGTAGTTCTATTTTTAATTTTTTGAGGAACCTCCATACTGTTTTCCATAGTGTCTGTACCAATTGACAATCCCACCAACAGTGCACAAGGGTTCCCTGTTCTCCACGTCCTCACCAACACTTGTTTGTTGATTTATTGATGCTGGCCTTTCTGAAAGATGTGAGATAATCTCACTGTGGTTTTTATTTGCATGTCTCTGATGATTGGTGATGTTGAGCATGTTTTCATATGTCTGTTAGCCATGTGTACGTCCTCTCTGGAGAAATGTTTATTCAGGTCCTCTTTTTTAATCAGATTATTTGGGGGTTTTTGGTGTTAAGTTGTGTGAGTTCCTTATATAATTTACATATTAACCCCTTATCAGATGTCTCATTGGGAAATATCTTCTACCATTCAGTAGGTTGTGTTTTCGTTTTGTTGACGGTTTCCTTTGCTGTGCAAAAACTTTTAAGTTTGATATAGTCTTATTTGTTTATTTTTTCTTTTGCTCCCCTTGCCCAAAGAGACACATCCAAAAAAATATTACTAAGAGTGATGTCAAAAAGTTTACTGCCTATATTTTCTTCTAGGAGTTTTATGGTTTTGAGTCTTACACTTCAGTCTTAAATCCATTTTGAGTTTATTCTTGTATATGGTATAAGAAAGTAGTCTAGTTTCATTTTTTAATGTATCTGTCCAATTTTCTCACACCGTTTATTGAAGAGACTGTCTTTATTGCATTTATATTCTTGCCTCCTTTGTCATAGATTAATTGAACGTATAGGTGTGGGTTTATGTCTGGGCTCTCTATTCTGTTCCATTGATGTATGTGTCTGTTTTTATGCCAGTGCTGTGCTGCTTTGATTACTATAGCCTTGAAGTATAGTTTGATATTGGGTCCCATGATACTTCCAACTTTTTTCTTCTCAAGGTTGCTTTGGCTATTGGGCTAAGGTTGTTACATTTTTTAATGGTTGAACAAAAATCAAAAGAATACTGTTTCATGACATAAAAATCAGGTAAAATTTCAGTGTCCAAAAGTAGAGCCTTATTGAAATACACGTTCATCTGTTTACATATTGTCTACACTGCTTTCACACTACAGAGGCAGAGTTGAGTCCCTATAACAACGACCAAATGGCCCTCAGAGCCTAAAACGTTTAGCATCTGGTTCTTTGAGGAGAAGTGTGCTGGCCTCAGATCTACCCACAGCTTATTGGTCATTCAAGGTGCAGTATGTTCTTAAGCCTCACAGGGTCATCCCAGCCCAAACTGTCTCTTCATTCCTCCTCCCAGGGAATTTTTGGTCCTTTTCTTCTATCTGAAAAAAAAAGGGTTTTTGATTCTTCGTGGACTATACTATGTTCAGAAGTATTTTGAAGACAGTTATACAAAAGTCAGGGACCAGTGTAATCTCTTCTTAATTGCTCGTTCTCCATGATGCTGTGTGTTGTGCTGCCACAGTGTTCACTGTTGAACAATTATTTGCAGAATTAATGAAGGACCGTATGAAAAGCAAAGTGCAAAGATTCAGCAACTGGGCATCATTGGTTCCCAATTCAGAAGCCTCTGAGTCTTAATATGATGTGAGTTCCCAGTCTCCAGCCCATGTCTAGAGACTTTGTCATTAGGCCCGTGGTAGTACAGTAGCCACTAATTAAATCTTAAACTTCTTCTCTCACTCATTCTCAGCTGGATAAAGGCCAGCGTTACCCATCCGTGGGAGTTCTTACTCTCCGTGGGAAAATTGTTGGCCGTTTCTCTCATTGGGCAAAATTGTTGGATGTGTCTTCTGCATAGTAAAAATTACTGGCTGCATCTCAATCGCCAAGCCTTTTCTCTCCGGGGGCAAAACTGTTGCCTGCGTATCTCTGAAGGAAAATTGCCATCTGCCTCACTCTGTAGGAAAATTGCCAGTTGTGTCCCCATTATGGGGAAATTGTCAACCATGTCTCCAAACGGAAAAGCGTGCCAGCTGTGCTTCTCCATAGAAGAAATGTCAGCAGAAGTGAGCAATTTAAAACCCTGTGTGTGATTCTGAGTCTCTTCCTTGTTCATCAAGCACAAACCTTCCCATTCCCCTGCCTAGTTTCCTGTACTCTCCCTCTTATCTGCCCGAGTCATCAAAGCCAGGGTGGTGGTGACCTTGTTCAGTCCCAAATGAAAGACACTCGTACCAAGAAAGGTGACCGTCAAGTGATAGTCCAGAGACAAGCTTTTGTGTGTCTATGTCACAGCCCAGTTAGAAGACCTAGAAACTGATTTATAACTGGTAGGACTTAAGATCTGACCCCAGTAGAAAAACACCCCAGGCTTTGGGTTTCATTTCACACCAAGCTTGCCTTCAGCAGCACCCACTTCTGCGTTGCTGCTGCCTTCCCTATTATTCTGGGTACAAGTGCTGTGCTAAGGGCTTAACATGAAAGATCTCACCTGTCCCACAACCACCCCAAAAGGTAGGTGCTCCTCTTATCTCCACTTGACAGATAAGGAAAATGAAGCTTGGAAGGAGTCAAGCCACTTGTCCAAGTTTTCATAACTTACAAGCAACAGAGCTGGAGTTCAGCCCAGACCTGCTGAGTTACAGCCCCTTTACTCTTAGCCACCACACCATATGGGATGCAGTGTGAGGAGCCGGCAGCATCAGCTGTATGTGACCTTGGGTCCCCTCCTGACCCTTCAACACAGGTGTGAGTACCTGTGCAGTGTCCAATGTGAGGTTCAGAGAAAGGAACTACCCTCAGGAATAGCCTTCCCTGTGGTCTCCCTACATTCTCTCTGCTTCCATTCCCAGGGTCCATCCACCAGCTCACTGCATGCTTCCTGTCTGCTTTTGCCCCGGTTGTAATGAATGCAGTTTTAGCTTTAGGTTTCTCCAAAGTCAGCAGTTTTCTTCTCAACTGTTCCTCTGTCTTATTTGCGATTTCCACTCGTTCCCAGAATTCTGGGACTTTATTCATTTAATCAGTCATCTGAGCCCTCCCAGGTGAATAGCCCTGTACCAGGGACCGTGAAAGATAACAACAAACACAAGATACGTCCAGTTCCGTGGAGACAGGTTCATGTCTGCACAGGTTATAACACAAAACACTGTCTGCTCAGGCCACCCAATACAGTAGTCCCCCCCTTAGCCTCAGTGTTGCTTTCTGTGGTTTAAGTACCCACGGTCAACTGCAGTCCTCGAATATTAAATGGAAAATTCCAGAAATTAACAACTCATACGTTTCGAATTGTGCTCCATTCTGAGTAGCATGGTGAAATCTCACACCATCCCGCTCTGTCCCACCCGGGATGTAAATCATCCCTTTGTCTAGCATATCCATGCTGTATGTACAGTGTAATACGATGTTTTGAGACCATATTCGCATCATTTTTATTATAGTATATTGTCATAATTGTTCTATTTTATTATTGTTAATCTCTTACTGTGCCTGATTTATAGATTAAACTTTATCATAGGTATGTATATACTTGTGTAGGAAAAAACGTAGTATCTGTAGGGCTTGGTACTAGTCACGGTTTCAGGCATCCACGGGGGTCTTAGAACATAGCCCCCACAGATAAGGGGGGGGGCACTGTATAGTCTCTGAGATTTAAAAGGAAGTGTCAGTTGCTTTTGACTATAGCATTGTAACCCAAAGTGTGTTTTCAGGAACTCTGTACTAGGGAAGTCCTGGGCCGCAAATGATTTGCTGAAAAAACAAAATGGAATAGTGGGGAGGGAGGACATGTGATCCAAAAATGAATTGAAATAAGGATTAAAGTTAGGGGTAATCATGCCCCCAGGGGCTATTTGGCCATATTTGGAGCCATTTTTGGTTTTCACACTGGGGGTTGTGGATTTCGTGGGCAGAGGCCCGGGGTGCTGCTGAACACCCTACAATGCCCCAACCACAAAGAATTACTTGGCCCAAAATTCAGTGGTACAGTGGTTGAGAAAACTGTATCCATGAATGTTCATTTTTTACCTGCAGACTTCTCAGCACTTTTAATAAGCTAATTGCATTGTCAATCTCCAAAATTGGGTAGGAGTTTCCCAAGCTTGTTGGCCTCCGAATCTGGAATACCTGACGTATCATGGGTTGAAGTCACTTTGGGAAGGCTCCCTCCCCTACAGTAACGGGGATCAGTAGAGTGAAACTGAAAGACAAGACTAGTGGAATTTCGCAGGTCTTAACAATGTAAGAGCTGGAAAGGACGTGGTAAGCAATCCTGCCTCCTTCATTTTACAGACAAGGAAACAGACCGTTGTCCAGT
Organism: Rhinolophus sinicus; assembly: GCF_057876585.1. Classification (NCBI taxonomy): domain Eukaryota; kingdom Metazoa; phylum Chordata; class Mammalia; order Chiroptera; family Rhinolophidae; genus Rhinolophus; species Rhinolophus sinicus. The sequence goes on along the minus strand of NC_142505.1, from coordinate 86,923,399 downwards.
CATTCAAATGAGAGGCAGTAGGACAGGTTAAGAGCGCAGGCCAGAGTTCCAATCCTAGCTCTGCTTCCTACTGGCTATAGAACCTCTGTACCTGAGTTGACTGACTGGACTGATTTGTGGGAAAGGGAAATAATATCTATGAATATTGAATGAGTTACTACATGTAGAGCACATGGCAGAAGTGCTCAACAGATAGTAGGTGTTATTAAGAGCCGGCTCATTTGTGTCCAGCCTGGATTCCACCCCAGCATCCCTGACTCCCAGTCTGATGTTCTTTCCAGTATCCTGTGATGGACACAGGAAGAGGTGATGAGGACCAGAGGCACCGAAGTGGGAATGCACAAGGTCTGCTTAGAACATGAGGGAGCCCGGTTTAATTGGATTGTTTGAATGGAAAGATGGTATTGACAAAGCAAGGAAAGCCTGGTGTGGAGGCAGTGTAACAGCGAGGCAGTCAGATGGTCAGTAGAAAGCCCATCTCTTATCCTTGTTAGCTGCGTGATCCTGGGCAAGTTTCTCAACTTCTCCCTGTCTGCCTCACCTATAAGTAAGGACAGGGAGAGTACTTTCCTCATAAGTTTGAGCATTGAATGGGATAATGTATACAAAGCATAAGGACCAAGAAATGGTATTAGACGTCAATATTGTTTTTGTTACTATTATTGAGATCTCTGAGATACACATTTCCTATTGGCAAGTCTGACACGTCTGGGCTGTCAGGACTCTCCTCAGGATTGCTTGATGAGATCCTGATAACCCAGATGTGTCAGACTTGCCAACTAGATTGAAGACAGACAACGAGATGCCACTGAGCTTCCGGTGGGGTGGCCGGATGGCTCAGTTGGGTAGAGTGTGAGCTCTCAACAACAAGGTTGCCGGTTCAATTCCCGCATGGGATGATTGGCGGCTGGACTTGGAGCTGAGCTGCGCCCTCCACAACTAGGTTGAAGGACAGCTACTTGGAGCTGATGGGCCCTGCAGAAACACACTGTCCCCCAGTAAAATTTATTAAAAAAAGAAAGGATTCCTCCCTTACAAAGGGACCAAAGCTCATCTCTCTACCATGGTTCTCTTCCTTCTCTTGATGTCTTTCTTTTCTGGAAGCTAGCTGGAAACCCTGCAGGTCAGCAGGATTTCTAATGCCAAGCCAACGGTCTCCAGGAAAAATACCAGTTTTGATTTGTGTCAAGATCTGTCACTCAAGCGCGCAATCCTTTTGTACCACATGGTCAGGAACTTACATGGAAGTTCTGTTTGCATTCCACTAGCTGGTTCCCCGGCACTTTTATTATCTGTGTAACTGTTCAACATTTATCTCTTCCTCGAGCCTGTGAGTGCCATGAGGGTAGGACTGGAGCTTCCTTGTTCCTTTGTGTCTGGCATTTAGTACAGGGCCTGGCATGTGTCCACCCACCAAATGCTTTATTTGTATGTTCCAGGTAATATACTAAGTGTTGCGCATATGTGTGCCTGCAGAAAAGACACTTACATAGCTGACAAATGATTGCTTAACCTGAATTAGTGAAAACCTTGAATTACAGATGACTTTCTATGGAATGTATTTTTTCATAGTTTTCAAGGACTTAAAACAAATTTGAGGTGAGGACAGCATTGCTTAGATAGGGTTTTTTCAGGACCTGTTTAATTCATAGGTAGGTATTGTTTTCATTTAAAACTGAAAATGGCTTGTCAATATTCATTCATTTAGCATATATTTACTGAGTACTTCCTATGTTCCAGGAAATATAGCAGAACAAACTAGACAAAAGACACACACAAAAATGCCTGTATTCTATTAGGGGAGACAAATGACATAGATTAAACGTCCATGTGCATAAACTGAGGGAGAAGGACGGTGGGAAGAAAGGTTACGTTGCTGCTGACAGGTGAGAGATGGCCTGGGGGGCGGGGCTTCCTGTCGTGAGCGTCTGGACAGGGTCACACAAAGTCCTGGGTTCCCACCTTATCCTTGCCAGTGGTGGTGTGGCTCATACTCGTGAGCTCGTGATGTAGAAGCCATGCTCCTGACGTGTTTGAAGTGGACTTTGGCTGTACAGAAAGGACAGTTGTCACTGGTAACCTTTCCAGCGTTATAATTCCATAGTTCTGTGTAGATTCTCCCGTGATATCTTCCCATAGCTCCTAAAATAAGGTCTTGTACATGGTACAAGGCAAAATTGCATCATGATTCAGAACAAAGACTTTGAAGTCAGACCTTAATTCCAAACGCAGCTCTGCCTCAGTCTAGCTGTGCATCCTTGGACAGGTTACAAAACCTCTCTGTACCTTAGTTTTCCACATCTATAAAATAAGGGATCTTTGTTCCTACTTCATAGTATTGTCATAAGGGTTAAATGAGCTAAAACATGTAATGTACAGGGGGCCTAGAATATAATAAGCTTCCCATTGACAGTAATTATTAACACTATTTAATGTTGCTGAATGAATGAAAAGAATTCATGAAGTTGATATTAAGACTTGGATGGATAGGAACTGCAAAGTGCTGTTCTGGTACATTATTTATATTCTATCCTCTGTGTTCTACATAAGTAATTAGTGGTGGGCTGATTAAAGAATTGTTTTCTGTTTCACCTTCAGCTTTGGGGGCGTGTCATTTTGAGGCTTTATAACCGTGCTACACTGGCCCCCAATATGCCAAGTGATTCTTTGTAAACAGTCTTTACCTGATTTAAATAGCCCACAGGTTCTGTGGTCCTTGGTCTCAAATTCTCAAGTCCTAATGAATGAAATATGATCGGCCAATACAGCAGCAGCGCGTGCTAATGACGATAAAAATAGCAACTAATATTTATTAAGAACCTACCATGTCCCAGGAAGCTGGGAAAACTAAGTCTCGAGTAGTAAAGAAAATGTCAACCGCTGGTAAGTGGCAGAGGCAGGAATTGACCCACTCGAGAACACACTTTGCTGAGTCCTTCCCACTTGCTATCCCTGCAGGTGACCAGACCCCCCTCCTCTCTATTAAGATGTTTTGCATGGGGTCTGCTTGGTGTCTCTAAGTCCCCAGTCCTCATGAGATTGCCTTAAATCGAAACTAATGTGAAAATGTATTTCTGCACTGTGAGGGTACCAGTCAGAATCCAGGGGCCATCGTTCGCGCTTGATGAACTACAAGAGATAAGAGCCTATTCTGAGACATTAGAGCAGAGACTGGAGTGAGCTCATGGGTTTCTGTTGCAGTGGGGTTTTTTAAATTCTCAAGTTCAATTCTGATTGATCAGGTGTTTTTTGTTGTTGTTCCCTGAAATGTTCTGTGAAAAGAAGTATTTTGGTTTGGCTGGTGGGTTAAGTCAGCAAGGTTTGATAGAGAGCTCATTATATTCTTAGGTTTTCTGCATGGAATTTGATACTGACGGTGAGAGCGCATTGAGCAGGCAGGAAGGTGGAAGCCTCAGAGGACGAGTTGAGTCAGGAAATTGCAGGCCAGTGTTTGGTTCAGCTTAAAATGGTGATATACACACTAAGTGAAGCCATGCGCAATTGCCATTGTTGTAGGTCAAAAAAATAAATACACATAGCTCGACAATCATACACGCTAAACACCCAGAGACAAAGAATTCAATAATTTTTCTGGCTTTGGTTCCAATCAAGCAACAAATATTTATTGAGCATTTGTGTGCAAGACTCTCAGTACAAAGAAAAACCAAAATTCTGTCCTGAAGAAGCTCACATCCTCGTTAAGAGAAACCCATGGATTATTAAATGATACTTTCATTATGAGAATTACCTGAGCACATGCTAAATAAATGAGCCAGACCAGGTATGATGGGGCTTCAAAGAAAAGATCATTTGGGGCTAAAATAGGACGTAAAAGATGAGGCATTTAGAAGGAATGATCAGGCAGAGCATAGAAATGGGAAATGTCAAGATTATGTTCTATACATCCATCCAATTTTTGAACCAGAGAAGTTCAAAATCAAGACAGAAAGATGAGGCAAGGCAGCTTATGACAGGCTTTGCTATCAAACTGAGGAGCTGTGTCTTTTATTCCTGTAAGTGGAAATTAGTAATTGAGATGATAAAGTGCCTGGGTATCAGAGCAAATGGACAATATACACAAGAGACATTGTAGCCACAGTTTACTGCTGAGACAGAGGCACAGAAAAGTTAAGTACACCATGACCCAAGAGATATGAAAACATGTCCACACAAAAACTTAGAATGAATATTCATAGCGACATTATTCATAATAGACAAAAAGTAGAAACAACCCAAATGTCTATAAACTGATAAATTGGTCAAGAGAATGTGGTATATTCATTCAATGGAATATTATGCAGCCATTAAAAGGAATGAAGTACTGATGCATGCTACAATATGGATAAGTCAGACATAAAAGACCATACTATTGTACGAGTCTATTTGTGTGAAATTTCCAGGATAGGCAATTTCATAGAACCACAAAATAGATTAGTGGTGATGGTTGCACAACTATGTGATTATACTAAAAACCAATGAGCTATAATCTTTACATGAGTAAATCTTATGGTATGTAAATTATATCTCAATAAAGCTATAAAAATTTTGTTAAGCATCTAAGATGACTCCAGGTTTTGGTATGTGCAGTGACACCCAGAGACGAGGGGACATGTGAAATGGAGTTGGATACATAAACCTGGAGCTTAGAAATGGTCAGTGCCAGATAAATGGATGGGACAGGTCCCATGCCAGTCCTGCCATGAGAAAGACAATACAGAAACCAATGACAGGTCTTTCTTCTGCCAAGGAGGTGAAGGTTCTCTGTTCATAACTTACTTACATTCTGCAGACACTAGCCCTACTCCCAAGTTAGACGGTGGGTTTTTTAGCTGGCCTCAAAACATGTTAAAATCCATTGATAAGGACGTGCTCAATTCATCTTGTTTTTGTTCTGCAGTTTTTGAAGAGCCGGAAGATCCGAGCAACAGGTCATTTTTCTCTGAAATTATCTCTTCAATTTCGGATGTGAAGTTCAGCCACAGTGGGAGATATATCATGACCAGGGACTATCTGACCGTAAAAGTCTGGGATCTCAACATGGAAAACCGCCCCATCGAGACTTACCAGGTACAGACCACCACCCACCCATAGGTGTAATGAACAGTTCCTTTGTGGGCTTCCAAGTCAGCCTCTGCCTGCAAGGGCCCATTACAACACAGACAAATGTAAATGCCACAACCTTTAAGCGCCGTAGGATTTAAGATGAGGGTACATCTGGAGGGGCTGGAACTCAATTTAATCCTTATCTACTGAGTACTTAATGTGCTGTGGATCCCACAGATACAGAAGTGAACAAGACAGACATGGTCCTGCTTGGCTGGAGCTGACTGTCTGGTAGAGAAGTGAGATGATGAACAGGAAATTGCGCATACAAGGGAGGATACTCAGTGCCATGGAAGCACATGCAGGGAGGCAGCCTGGTGAGAAAGGCTTTCCTGAAGAAGTGATCCTTGTGCTGAGTCTTGATTGCCATGAACTAGCCAGAAAAATTAAACTCTTAGAATAGTATGTTGAAAGGTCTGGAGTCAAGAGAAATGTGGTGTGTTCAGAAAGAAGCTCCTTCCACCTGGAATGTGGAACACAGGGCCAGAAAGAGGAGACTAGACATGTAGACCCCAGTTAAATAGCTTAGGTTATTTTGTCTTTAGGCTGGGTCCCATAGGGAGCCATTCAAGTTTTACACAGGAAATGACAGGATGAATTTTTTGTTTTTACCCTGTGTTTCACTGCAATTTGCCAAACAGATTCAAGGAATTTAGGTAGGAGGAGATGGTGGTGTGCAGGTGGAGGGAAGATGGAGAGTCTGTGAGGTTTGCTAACTGATGGAGTGTGGACAAAAGAGGAATGAAGAAGAGTGTCGAGGTTTGGGGCTTGAGAATTGGCTAGTGGGCTGCTAGACTGACTGACAAAGGGACAAAGGAGAAGGCATCGTTTAGGATTTCTTTTTTTTGAAAGAGGAAGGCTTTGAGATAGAAAGGATTTGAAGAAGCTAATTCCAGGCAAGAGTACGATGGAAGCAAAGACCCAGATTCAGGGATAAACTAGTCTTGGGTTAGATAAAAAGAAGGGAAATTTTAGACAGAGGGATTTGACTTACATATTTCTTCGTGAGATACAATTCACATACCATCCTGTTTACCCTTCCAAAGTGTACAATTGAGTGGGTTTTAATCTATTCCCAAATTGTGGAATATCACCACTATCCATTCCAGAACATTTTTATCAATGACTAACATTTTTAAATGGACATTCTGGTTATGCTGGGAGGGAGACAGGGAGAATAGTTACCAAGTTACTGCTTTAGCAACGGAGGTGACCAGATTCTTGATATATTTTCAAGGTAAAACCAACAGGATTTGATGACTAAGTTGATGTGAGATATAAGAGGAAAAGATGCACCCAGGATCACACCAAGATTTTTATCCTGAGCAATTAGAAAAGTGGAGTTGCCATTTTATTTACATGAGAAAATCGAGAGTTTAGTTTTGGACACGTTGAGCCAATTAAACATCCAGAAATGATAAATAGCTCAATGGAGTCTGGATATATCTAGCCTAGAGATATAAATGTGATACTCTTGAGTGTATAGAGGATATTTAAAACTCTAGGACTAGACAAGGTCACCTAGGAAATGCGTATAATTAGGAAAAAGAAGAGGTCAAGACCTGGGGCCCCAGTGTTTACAGGTTGGGAAGAGGAAGTGAATTTGGCAAGTGGTTGGGAAGAAGTGCATTCAGGTAGGAGTGAAACAGAGGAATATCCCAGAAGCCAAGAGAAGAAATTGTTCCAAGGATAGTGGAGTCATCAACAGCCAAGTGCTGTTGCTGAATCAAGTAAGAAAGACCAAAGAATTGACCACTGGATTTAGTAATGTTGAGATTCTTGGTAAGAAAGAGGCACAGGAGACATGAATGAATGTCTGATTGGAGTGGGTCCTAGACAGATTGTGAATAGAGGAGATCAACACAGTGAGTACAGAGTAATGTCAAGAAATTTTATTCTGAAGGGGAACAGAAAAAGGAATAAGCCAGTGGAGAGGCAGACAGCAAAGGAGCAAAGTCCTTGAGCAAATCCATTGTAGAACTGACGGAAGATAGACAATTCATTCATCAAAAAATGAAGAGTATATAGCTAGTAAGATGCATGTAAATTATGTGACGGGAACAGTTTCTCCTTGTGTATGTAAAATACTCATTAAGAGAGTTTATATTATTGATTTAAAGTGCAGCTGTTTCTTCCCAGCCATATTTACCTGTTTGGTACAGGTAAGGAAGGGCAGAAAATTAAATTTAATCAGTGATGGGGTTCTGCCAAGTACAATGGAGAGAAAGCCAAGTTTGTTAAAGGTATATAATAAGGGAGTGATTGATTGTAATGATGGACCACTGAATCTAAGGTAAGGAAGGAGGGAAATGGAAATAATGGACAGAGGAAAATAGATCGATGGATTTCAAAAATTGTAAAATCAAGTGGTAGCAATAAAGCAATACTTGTTGGAGGCGTACAGTCATAGGAATGACCACGGAAAGCAAAGGACAAAACTCATTGAAAATGATGAGGCTAGGTAACTGAGATACCAGAGTATTTGAATCACTAAAGAACGATGGCAGGAATAGTGATGGAAGAGAGATCGAGGTGCTAGAATTGCTTCAAAGAATGAGGCAGAGGGACTCAGAGAACTTCTGGTGACCATAAGAAGGATGGGTAGCAGGAAGTTGAGTTTGTTAGCATGACTTCAAAGGAGCTGAGGACTAAAGGCAGGAACAGTTGTCTGGAGCCGAAGTCCAGCTGTGTCAGGAGAAGCAGATCTTTAAATCAGAAGAAAAAGGAGAAGGAAAAGTTCAGAGAGGCGGTTGAGGACACCCAGGACTTGGAGGGCTGACTGAGTTCCAGAGCACGCTGTAGGAAGGTCTGGGGACCAGAATTCAAGACCACAGATGTAGTTGAGATAGTTTGGTTACCCCTGTGGTTCAAAGGGCATCCCATGTGTATTGGGGATCTTATTGTCCCCCAAATTGGACCTGGACTTCAGGGCTCAGCTCTATAGCACCTACCCTCAAGCTCTCAGTCACTGTCCACTGTCTTTCCTCTTCAGCTGAGGACTAGAGCCAACACGAGTCCTTTTCCAGCTGCACAGAGAAACCATCTAGTGTTACAGAATCTTCATACAAAAAGAGAGAAGGCAATGGAAACTAGAACAGCGTGAGTCTGGGTACTGTTGACAGGTGTGACCTACTGGAGAGCCTTGATCAGAGAAAAGTAGATGCAGGCTGCATAGTCCTGAGAGCAATTAGTACTTTTGTTTTAGGGAAAGGCTTTTAGAACGAAGCTATTCTTAGAACACAGCTAGCAGTGACATGGAAGAGTCAGCATTTTAAGATCGTGGTTCTCAAACCACGTTTAGCTAGCAGATTTGCAAATTTACTTTCTAGAACACTAAGAAATAGGTATCATAGCACATGTGTTGAAATATCACAAAATTTTAGTTTAACTTTAAATGGCTTATTTCAAAGCAATTTAAATTTATATACTGTCTCAAAGATGACAGACTCTAATTGAAGGTCTAGAACACTTGAAAAAGATTGTGAGGCCTGGTCCAATGGAAAACGTGGGTAACGCTCCTGCTATGCATTTTCATACATCAGCTGAGCTCAGCATATTTCCATGAATAAGAAGCTGTAGACTTAAGTATGATTAGCTATTTTCAAGTTTTTCCTATAGAGCAGGGGCTGGCAAACTGATTTGTGGGCCAAACCCAATCATTTTGCGTAGTCTGTGGTTGCTATCATGCTACAATGCAAAGTAGTGTATGTGACAGAGGCCCGATAGCCTACAAAGCCGAACATATTTACTGTCTGACCCTTTGCAGGAAAAGTTTGCTGACCCCTGAAATAGAACAAACCAATAGAGTTGATTCTTGCTAGGCCTCAATAGAGTTGTTGAGCAGCCCATTCACTGCACAACATAAGGCTTCCACAACTACCTGTGAACCACTGTGTTGGGAGACTCAGCTTAGTGGCAAGAGGGCCAAACACAAACTATTTGGAACATCGAGAGAGAGTTCTCTTTTGCTTTGTTCTCTGGTTGTTTCTCATTTCTCGCCACTGAAGGAGAAAGGTCCATCTTGTTTGCCTGAGATTATTTTTTAACAGAACGTAAATGTAACATACCTTCATAGTAGATGTTCTTTTCCTTCAGATGCCTTCAGTTGGTGGCAGGCAGGAGCTTCCCAGAACTTAGAGCCGGGGAGGAGAAAATTATGGTTCAGACAAGGTTTCCCCCTGAATCCTTCCTGACTTTTGTCCTTCAGGAATTAGTAATATTTATGGTCACAGGAATGTGAAAGACAGCATGGGGAATACAGTCAACATTGTAATAACCAAGTACGGTGTCAGATGGGTGCTAGAGTTATTGGGGTGATCTCTTCATAAGGTATGTGTCTAATGACGGTTGTACGCCTGAAACTAAATATAATGTATGTCAACTGTAATTGCAAAATAAATTTTACAACAGATTTACAGCATTTTTGGTGACGTGGTTCCTGCTAGTGGGCCCACACTTCCAAATCACACACATTTTGACACTTTATTACTCACCTGTGGTGTTTCTACACACAAAATGCCAAAGGTAAATGGTGAGTTTCATAAAGAAGAGAGCAGCTCGAGCCAGGCCAGAAAGGCACAACACTGCCCTATTTCTAAACCTCACTGCTCTGTCTCCTGTCTGTCAAAAATCCTCATTATTTGAAAGACAATATTTGGTACTTTTCCTACCAAAAAAAAAGTTGGGTGCTTATAGTGAAGTAAAATAATATTCTATCGCCTTCTTATAACTTTACAATTTCACCACTGTAGGACTGAGAAGTATTGCATTATACAAACTTGCGTCACCAGGTGTTTCCAAAATTGGTTTCTCCCTTCTCAGCACACTCACAGCTGGGCCTTACCTTACAAGTGCTCCATACCAGATAAGAGGGAAAAAGTAGGGGGCGATAGAGCTGAAAATAAAAAATCCATTTGGCTCATGTTTTCCCTCCAAAAAGTAGGAGAGCTGGAGCACTAGGATAACAGCTTTGCTTTCACTGCCCACTGGATCCAGTCCCAGCCTGGCAGCCTTTCCCTCCAGAAGCCCAACTCCTCTCCCTCTAGAACACACAGCCCAGAAGCAAGGCAATGATACAGGCAAGAATCAGGCTTGCTTTCCAGAAACAACACCGATTCTTGAGGTCAAGATCTTCCAGCCATCGGAAGAAAGGTTCAACCCCCCAGTCGATGCTCTTAATGTCACCATCACCTTTTTCTGAGGAAAACAGTCTGTGCTACTTTGGGGGAGGGAAAATAGTAGTCAAGACCAGGGGTAAGCAAAACTATACCCCAGAGCCCAATCCTGTGTGCCACCTGTTACACAGCTTTACTGGAACACAGCCCCTGCGCCTTTGTTTATGTATTGTCTATGGCTACTTCTGCATTATAAGGGCGGAACTGAGTAGTTCCGACGGAGGCCATGGGGCCCACAAAGCATAAGTATTTACTCTCTGGCCCTTGGTAGAAAAAGTTTGCCAACCCCTGGTCAAGACCCAGAATCAGCCCTCAGACGCTCACCTGCTTTTATCCTCAAAGATTCTTAACGATCATTTAAGATTTTCATCCCTACAAACAGAACTGGCCTTGTAGACCTGAGTCACATCTGACAGGCCCAGAAGGTGGCAGGAGAGGATGGGAAGGAGAATGAGTTAATTTACAACAGAGATACCACGCGCAGCACACAGGCCTCACCTGGCACCCCCTTTCCCCATCTTAACAGGCCAAAAGCCCTGCCACCAACAGATTCCCTTGTCCCCATAGCACTGAGGCAGATACCCTGCAAGGCCCAGACCTTTTGGGGAACAAGACAGTAAAGGTGGAGGAAATTAATTTGCAGAATTAGAAATGTTTACACTGTCCAATAACTCAGAGACCTTTTAAATACCCAGAACATGGGGTGAATCTTACCTCATTCTTCTGCCCAGTACGAAGCACACAGTTGAGCTCTGCATTCAGCAGAACTCTGGAGCCAAGGGAGGAGAAAATGAACCATCACTCGTAATCTAAGCAAAGGGAAACCATGCTTTTCATAACATCCCTCTGCCTTCACCCAATGCTGTCTCCCTCTTGGCCTGACCTCACTTCCTTATTGCAGCTCCTGTGGAGGACAGACCCATATAAGGTGAGGCGAATGAGACAGAGCAAGTGGGGGAGGTAGATTGCTGCAGTAATCAAGAGTGTGCACTTCGGAACCTGACTACTGGGGTTCAGTCCTCCTTCTGTCATTTCCGTTCTTGTGTGATCTTGGACAAGTTGTGTTATACCCTGTATTTCATGCTCCATTAAAGTGAAGAGAATAATGGTACCTCCATCATACGATGATTTTAGAGATGAAATGAGATTTTATGGATAAAGCGCCTGGCTAACAACAATCTGGCACACTGTATTAATATATGCCTACTATTATGAATACTCCCTACTAGTGGGTTCAGGAAGGATTGCCCTCAGAGAAAAATGGAACCCAGGTTACTACCTTTTAAGTTTTATTCATCTGCCTATTTGGCATAAGCACATACGATGGAGCAAACACCTTCACACACATCATGTATTTAATCCCAACCCCAATCCAGAGTCTACTCGACAGTTTCGCTTGCATAGACATCGCCAAATTCTGGTACCCAAAATGAACATGGCAGCTCCATCCTTCCACTTGCTGCAGAAACAGATCCACGAGCCATCGTTGATCCTGTTTTTCATTCCATGCTTCACAGTTGACCCACCCACCACTCCCATCATTTCTCCCTCCAAACATGTCAAGAATCTGACCACTTCCCACCACGGCTCTTGCCCTGATCCAAGCCGTCCCCTATCACCCAGGTTATTACTGGTCTCCCTGCCTTTGTCCTTGCACTCTCACGTTTCACAACACAGCAGGCTATGCTTTGTGTAAAGTCCCTTCGCTTTCCTCAGAACAAAGGGCCTATGAGAACTGGTCATCTGCCCCCACACTGGGATGAAAACACGCCAAGAGTATTTTGTTCACTCCTTTATCCCAGGCACATAGCAGGCATTCAATAAATATTGGTTGAATGAGTGGTGTCCTCTAACGCCTGTGAACAGATCAGCTTAGAAAATGGGGCTCTGCCACTCAGTGGGCCCTGCTCTGTGCCACCGTACACACCTAAGCAAGCGTGTGTAATCCATGCTAACCATGTAAGCAGCTCACCAACCCATCCCAATGCCCCACAGCTGGGAAGGGCTGAGCCTGGAGTCAGACCCCAGGGTCATGTGAGTCAAGACACATTTACACGGAAAGAATTGACAGCTCACATCAAAAGAGGAGGTATTCAGAGAAATAATCTTTTTTTTTTTAAATAATAACTGACCTTGTTGATGTGTTTCCCACCCCCCAGGTTCATGACTACCTCCGTAGCAAGTTGTGCTCCCTCTACGAAAACGACTGCATTTTTGATAAATTTGAGTGTGTGTGGAATGGGTCAGACAGGTAAGAAAGGCTCTGTGGCTGGGGAACCTTCCAATGGCGGGCCTTGTGGCAGAGGTCCTGGGCAGTGTGTCCTAAGCAGAGAGCAGCCAAAGGGAGGTCAAAATGAGTAGCTGTAGGGCTACTCTTGAACCCTCTTTAGGACTGGCAGAGGTGACCATTTAATATTAACGAGAAAAGGCCTATCTTTTCCACACAAGACACCCCCAGAGCGAGGCCAACATGCCTCAAATGAAGTTCACTAATAATCCACCAGCAAATTCCAGCATGAATAAATAGTTCAGATTGCTGCCAAGTGCACTTTCTAGATCAAAAATGATCTCTTGAAGCTGCTCGCCTAGACCTGGCCAAAGGCCCTGGTGGTTCATTAGCTGAATTCTTGTCGGCCTCATTTGTCACATTCCCTCAGAGTGATTTATTACTGTTTTAAGGCCTTTGATTTCAACAATACTTCATATTACCTCCCAATAGTTCATTTTTAGCCTGACAAATACAGATGATTGTGACTTCCAGGAGAACTAGCGCAGGCTACCAGGGGCCGTTCCCTGACGAAGGCGGCGCCGTAAACCACTGTGCCTGAGCGCACTGAGATTCTACCATGGCAAAGCACTCAAGATGCGCACTTTTAGTGAGCACGAGCCCTCCCTCGCCCTCGTTTGGCTTTCTTCGCCAATGAACCAAAATGAGCCCTCCACTTAGTAGGCCTGGAAGGAAGGCCTGCTGTGGTGACAAGGCAGAGGATCCAGGTCACGCCATCCAGTTGGTATAGGGCAGAGGGGACAAGGCATCTGTGATGTATAAACAATAGCTCCCAAGGGTACTGAGGCTAGCCCCAGCCCTGTTCTTGTACTTGTATGTATATAATTTATTAATTTATTCATTGCTGATTGTAAGTAATACGTATTCTTTATTATTACTTATATCTTTGTTGTTGTTATTGCTCCAACCTCCCTTCTGTCTTAGCCTAGAGCTACACTTCGTAAGCACATACTATGGAGCAGACACCCTCACACACATCATGTATTTAATCCCGACCCCAATCCAGCCAGGTTTCCGCCATCCCCATTTTACAGCTGATGAAACTAAAGCTCACTCAGAACCTGCCCAAGCTCATACACGAGTCAGTAGGAAAGACACGACTCAGAAGTTTTGAGTTTGAATTCTAAGATCAACATTCTTTTCATAACATTACAATGGGAAATGTTATTCGCGGTTTAGATAAGGTTGAGGCTTCCCCCCCACCCCACCCCCCAAAAGAAAGACTTTCTCTTACTGTTTAAAAAGAAACTGGGCCACGGTGAGGGAAGCAGACCTCTGGCCTGGGAAGCAGTGAGTCCGAGTGGCCCAATGCTTATGCCCTGGAGTCAGGCAGATGTGGGTCGGAGGCCAGACTTGGCCACTTACCAGCAGTGTGACAACACCCTTACCAGCACAAGTGACTCACTTCTCCTCGTATGTAAACCTCTTACATGGAGTAATGGAGGCTGAAACAAGATGGCAAGGGTAAAGCTCTCAGCGCCCTGCCTGACAGGGAAATAACAGCTCACTCTGCTACACAAACACATTTTACAGCATCTGCTTCTTGGGCCAGAGCACCCGAGTCTCACCCCTGATAAATGTGCCTGGCACCGCTGACAAAGGACCCCAAAACTTACCCCTGGCTGTGGCCCAATCTGGCCAGTTCCCTTCACCTCCCCACACACCCAGGTCACAGAAAACAGATGAGACGCTGCTCAGCCATCCTCACCTGCCCAGTCAGTTTCAGCAGCCTCTCGGGGCAGCCACTGTGGAATGTTACACAAGGAGGGCTATCTCTCCCTGAGCCTGTCACCATTAAAGATTCAGTCCCTTGCTTCTGGAAGGCTTCTGGCATTTACTGCTCTCCTGATCAATTGTAGATATGCCTTTAGAATAGGTAACTCTTGTAAAACTCAGAAACCACCTGTCAATCCACTATAAAATCTTATTTTTCCCATCCTAAATCCTTTTAAAACTTGAATTCGTTTACTTTCTTGTCAAGTGAGGCCACGGTGACATCCATTTTTTAGATACGTTTTCTGAAAAGGGCGAATTTAGAGCTCGTGCTCAGTGGGCGGGGGAGATGACATGCCTGGGTCAACGAGCTTTACTATTGAGCATTTCTCCCACCTCGCTGGCCATCGCCTTAGCGGTCAGGCTGCAGGGGTGCCTTGTACATGTGCACAAGGATTCGTTGTTTTCAAAGTGTTCCCACTTTCCTAACCTCACTTCAGCCTCACAGAGCTGATGGGACGTAGGTAGGGCTGGGATCATTAAAACCACGCATTTACTAAGCCAAAGAACCGAAAGGAATCTATCGAACAGAAGGAATTAACCAGGAGGTTTATCAGGAACCTTGTTTCCAAGTCCAACCCAAGAGCCTCCTGCTCTTAGTGATGCCAAAGGAAGTCAATAGTCATATTATAGAACCTGTTTGGGGTTTTGTTTGTTTTCAACAAAACGTCTGGTGCCATAAGCTGGCCACTGCGTGGTGTCGTTTGCTCGGGAAAGACACAGTAGTGCTGTGTTACTGCCTCTCTCCATAGCATTCGGTGACTCCCTGCTTCCTCTCTACTTTGCAGTGTCATCATGACTGGCTCCTACAACAACTTCTTCAGGATGTTCGACCGAAACACCAAGCGTGATGTTACCCTGGAGGCCTCAAGGGAAAACAGCAAACCCCGGGCGATCCTAAAACCACGGAAAGTGTGCGTGGGGGGCAAGCGGAGAAAAGACGAGATCAGTGTGGACAGCCTGGACTTTAGCAAAAAGATCTTGCACACGGCTTGGCATCCTTCAGAAAATATCATAGCAGTGGCGGCTACAAATAACCTATATATATTCCAGGACAAGGTTAACTAGGAGGACCCGTTATTATTCCTTAATCATCTCACATATTGAATACTAGTCAAACACGTTTTTAAATGTTTCTTTGGGTCTTTATTTGATGCATTGACTTTAATTTCCCTACGCAGAAAACAATTGGGATGACATTAAAAGGAGTCCAACTTTCCCAAACCCCCCGTTCTAAGAAACTTTTGTTCAACCCAGTAAGTCCCGGGACAATTCTGTTTAGAATTGAGAGCTGCCAGCTAACAGTAATTCTTCCATAGTTGACCTGAATTTCTGATGCTTTTATTGCCCAGTTTTCTCTGGTGGGTCCCGTGTTTTGTTTCTAGGTGTCTGCTGAGATAAAATGAGGTTGTCTGTAGTATTTAAAGCAAAAAGATGTGGTTTTTTTTTTTTTTAATTAAGCAATTCCATTTGATTGAAAAATTCCACACAAAAAATAAACACCGTCTACTCAGAGAAATTCTCCTCGTTTTGTGAAAAATCAGAACTCGTGAGCATCTCCTGTCCCTACAGCACTTTTTTTTCCCCTATTTTCTTTTTAACGATTTCATTTGAGCCAGAGATTTATGTCACAAGGCTATGAAGAGGACGCAGAATGAGAAGGGAAGGGCCACATCAACACTGCTATACTCTTTTTTTTGTAAGCGCCATAGAAACAGCCTGAGAATTTGGCTGTGTTGAATGCTTTGGGGGACAGAGAGAGACCATTTTCTACACAGTGCTTCTCAGAGTTAGGTTGGCAAGGCCATGTGGGGCCAGATTCTCTCTGCTGCCTTGTTACTCTTGCTTTTTGTAATTTTAAATGGCTCCCTATAATCCTCTACTGACATGTACACTGGCTTTTTGTTTTCAACTTTTCCAGCCTATTTATTCTATTGATTTCTAAAGGCCGAGTCCTGGTTGTTTATTATCAATTGGCGTTCTAAAGGAAGCAGTAAGTTGGAGGCAGTGGCACTGCCCATGGCTGCCTGAGAATGGCTGGCCCAGTCTTTTTGGGTATGTCTCCTCAGCAGCCCCCTCCCCAGTTCCTGGTTTGGTAACCAAAAGTAACGATCCATCAGTCTCCACTATAGAACAAACATGGCCAATAAAAATGCTGATTTGTAAAGTCTAATCAAGTACTTGTAACCCCTCACCCCCAAGCTCACCATCTAGAAAAACAGACCAGAGGGCTCGCTTCCTGCAAAAATGGAATATGGGGGAATCAAGAAGCTTTGACACTGGAGTGAAGTCTACTTGGACCTGTGGAGGCTGGTTCATCCTTCCCCCAAGTTGAGGATTCAGATTTAAAACTTCCAGAAGGTTCTATGTGGCACACTGAAAGGCTTATAAATTTAAAGAGGGGACTTAGGGATGATATAGGAGGTACCCAGAAACCTGGGTCTGGGCTCAGTGTCACTGTACCTGTCATGGTGACTCATTTCCCTTAACTTCTATTTAGTGGCTAGGAAATGACTTGAGATGAGAGTTTTTCTTTTAAAAAGAAATTTTCTTTCAGTTTGTATATTTATGAGATGTCCCAGCCTTCAAGTATAATTTGTTTTAGAGGAGAAAAGAACAGTGAAAGAACCATATTTCAATGCTAAGCTACTATCCATTTAACAACAGCTTTTTGGCAAGGAAATGACTATCTACTTAAGTGAATACAATTTTGTAAGATGCAGCCCAATTTCAGAAACATTAAAGTATGAAAAAGTACATCTCAAAATGGAGCGAGCCTGCCATTGAAGACATGACTTTCTCCTCCGTGTTCTTCATCGTCCCTGCAATGAAAGCCTCTATTCGGCCATGGCACCTAAGTAGCCCAGCAGGAAACTCTGGGCAGGATCCTGGCCTAACTGGGGCAATGTTCTTGGAGGAAACCTCAGAGTGTCAGAAACGTCCCCGACTCTCAGAGTCCTGTGATATCAGGATACATAGAAAGACCAGTGGGTTACTGTCCTGAGTTTATTGTCAACCTCCTCAGCGGCCTTTGCTCGGCTTCTCCGACTCTCAGCTCCTGCTCGTACCAGATGAGGATTGGGACAGATCACGGATTTTCAGACTTGAGCGTCAACCCACCTCTGTACTATTACTTATTTAACATTTATTGAAGTCACCTCTCTTGAAATCAAGACTTAGCCTCCTCCAAAGAAATAATATTCATGAAGTGTCAGTTTCAACGTGCCAGTTATGTTTCAACATTAAAATAACCACATAACCATTAATATAACAAACGTGTATCCATACGCCACCTACAATCATTTTGTGAACCCCAGCAGCATGCTTATCAAACTTTGGGACCCCGCACAATTGATAGCACAGAACATTTATGCCTTTGGAGGCATCAGAGAGTCTCAACGGACAATGGTTCTTCACATACTGGAGTCAAGAGTGCTCCCCAAAAGACATGCATGAACAGTTTTGGTCACAGATTTACGGGCTTCACAGCCTCCCTGCAGTCTGTGGACACCAAAAAAGAGCCCTGTACTAGTCCACCACCCTGAGCACATATGTGCAGTCTGAGATCCAGAGGGGCAGGAATTTTCCCAAGACCTCGAAACAGCCATTCTCTCCTCTATGCCAAACAAAGAATGCAGAGGAACAAACATCCAGGCTGCTAGACAGGAACACGAGGGGAAGGCCCTAGAGATCAGGCCTCAGGCAGCAATAAGCATCACCTTGCCGCAGCAGTAACCACCGCCATGCTTCACTAATAACCACCGCCATGCTTCACCAATCCCCTGCTCTGTGCCAGGTACCGACCTAGGTATTATACAGTTGCCATCGCCTTCTGCCCAGTGCTGGTGATTTTCTTAGTTGGTAACACCTAAAAGTCCCTTCTCTAGTTGACACTAAAAGCTCCTTGAAAGCCAACTTACCAGCTTTTCAACAGTTTGGTGGGTTCTAAAAAACGTACACTAGTTTATCCTACAAGGCCTGCTGCTCGGTACCAGCCCTCAGGTTACACTGGAGGATGTCAGTTCACTGAGGGGAAATGGGAACCACAGCTTCCTGGGCTTCAATGAAAATCATCCTAAATGTAACAGTCAGTCCTTGTCATTCAAAACCAAGCAATTCACAAGCTGAACTTCAGCAGACATCCATGCTTTCTTGTCTAGAGGAGGAAGATGAGTTGGAAAAAAACAAGGAAAACACAAAGCAGCATGAAGTAGTAAGATGTACAGTGAATTGGCCAGTAGGAACCCATTTGCTTCTTAACCCCTTCACGCCTGGCTCCTGCCTTTTCTATTGTAAAAAAAAAAAAAAAAAAAATGCATCTTTCTTTAAACCTCTCATTTGTCTTGTAATTAATCATATCAGCATATGTGAGGCAACAAGCTTGTGTAAGGCAGAACAATTATCAGGTGGAACAAAAACGAAGCTAAAATTTTTTTAGCTCAGTGACCCGATGAAAGAAGTCATCCATCTCCATTGTTTCCTTTTGAATACTCCAGGGCCCGTTATAGTAAAAATTAGACCCTCAAATACTCAATCGCTGACAGCATGGGAGACCATCATTTTCCTCTCTTCAAACCTGCAAAGCAACTGCCTAAACTTCCCTCTTATTCCCCTCACCCACCAAGAAAGCCCTAGTAGGCCTAATAGTAAGGCTTTGGGGTGACACTATAGTCCACAGTGTGAATTAGGGAGCCCTTCCTAATTTGCCCTCTTCCATCATGGACACATGTAGACGAGTCTGGTGTGTTTTAAACAATACCCCCAAGAACACAGCAATTCCCCTGGGAAACTTGCATGGGGCTGCCTGATTCTTCGTGTACCATCTCTTCCCCCCATACTTCTAAGTAGTCTCGGGAACCGCTTTGCATGGCAGTGACTTGCCTGGTCAATGGGAAGAATATGGAACTAGGAGATAGGAAATGTGGACCCTGCTCCTGGCTCCACTGCTACGTCCACTGAGGAATGAAGGCAAGCCCTCAGTGCCCCCATCAGTCACGTCACCTGTGAAATGATCAGAAGGCCATTTGTCCTAGCTCAAAGACTATTGTGAGGGGCACAGGAAATCCATTTACTTATAACATGCTTTGATCAGTTGGAAGCACCATAAAATAATTACAGCAACAACACTCACTGAGGACCCACTAGTGATTTCTCGTTATCTCCTTCCCTTCACCCCATGACATCAATGCCACCAGTATTATTCCCATCTTGCAAATGAGGAAATAGTTTCAAGTTGTCAAGTGGCCAAGGGCATATAGCCAGGTTCTCCAGCTCAAGATTTCTGACTCTAAAGCCAAAGCTCTTAAAATCCTGTTTCTAATGTATAATAGTAGGTAACATTTATTGAGCATTTATTATGGGCTAGGCTTTTTTCTACAAATTTCATATGTGTTAATTCACTTATCCCCAAAACTCTAGATGCAGGTATTATTAATATTCCCATTTTACTGATAAGGAAACAGAGAAATTATATAACTTGACTAAGTTTATACAGAGCCAGACATTTTGGTCAAAATTCTCATCCTCTGTCTCCCATCTCATACATACATCAGTAACATCCATGTATATATATGGAAGTTACTGATTAGAAAACAAGTTCAAAAAAAAAAAAAAAAAGAAAACAAAACAAGTTCCAGTAATGACCCATAGGTTCATCAACATTAAATATTTGTCGAGTGCCGGGTATGTGTCAGGCAGCCAGACCCTAGGCATGGGATAGAGTTACTGAAATGTATAAGCCACTGTTCCCCACCCTCTAGGAGATGACAGCCATATAGCAGCAACATGTATGTTGTAAATACATTTACAGTACAATGAGGTGTGTACGAAGTGCAGAGACAGTACAAAGAAACGGTTAATTAATCAGGACTGGTAAGAAAAGGGTTTCACATAATAAGTGACTTCTAAGCAGAGTGTTAAAGCAGTTCACTCAATAGACAAAGCATGATATGGTGTTTCCAGTACATAGGACGTCACAGATGAAATCTTCCTAAGGCTAGATAGGGCATAGCTGCATGAGATCAGTGTTTCTCTAATTCTGTTAGGAACACTTCTTCAGTTTACCAGAACTGGTCTGCCCTCTTTTTCTTTGATTCATCCAATAACAAATATTTATGAAGCCCCTATATCCAGGCTATATGTAAAATAGAAAAGATAAAAAGGCGCCATATTTACTGGGAATTTGTTATGTGACAGGCATTGGGCTGGGCACCTTTTTAAATCATTACAATAACCTGATGGGTAAACACATTATTCCATGTTTGTAGCTGAGAAACAGACTCAAAAGGGTTAAATGACACCATCATAGTGACACAGCCGCAAGTTTTATCTAGATCTGTCCTCTTCCAGGTCCTATACTTCTTCCATCACAGTGACTGGTAACGCAAAGCTACCTTGTCTCTTTCCACTAGTGAGAATACTCACAAAGAAACCATGTCTCCGTGACCAAATATCGCCTGACAGCTGACCAGGAATACAAATGTGGTCTGTCACCAAAGCAGAGAGTGAAGTCAAGTGGCTCACAGAGGTCTCCAACCCCTGACCCTGACCTTATTATTACTGTTTAACCGTCCCCCAATTTAGATCTTCCACGCCCCATTGGTTAAACTGCTGGTGGCAGAACAAGGTGATCTCCCGTCTCTGCCGATTCCTGGTTCGGATGCCATCAAAATAATGGTCCCTTCTGGTCAGAAACAGAGGTTTAGCAACTGCCAGTTTCCCAATTCACTCCCTCCCCCTAATTCCCTAAAAAGTCAACCTTGGTCTCTTAGGTGGACAGCTCCTCTGGAAGCACTTCCTGCTCCCCCATCACAGAACTCAGCTGCTCCCCCTCACTTTGCTGCATTTGGTTAGAGCGAGAGGACAGAGAGCATTTCTCTAGAATTCATCCTTGTGCCGAAACCCAGATACCACAGGGACATGGGATCAGCCATAAATGCTGGGATTCTTGCCCCGGTTTGCTCCCTCCCAGCCAGAGCAGTAAATTCCTGGGGTGGGGGGAGTCAAAGAGACCCCCAAAGGGGCTTAGTACAAGGGAGGGGAGAGGCCTGCCTCATTAGCAAAAGGAAGAGCAGTATTTGGGGACCCTAAACAGTGGCTCGATTGGGTGATACTCATGCATTCATTCACTCGATAAGCATTTCATGTACTACCTGCCAAGCCCCGCACCAGCACCAGGGTGGTCTGAGGAAACAATAGTGACAGCCCCTGTCCTCGTAGCACTTGCACTGTCACCGGTGATACAGCCAAACTCGCAGGCAAGGATAGCAGTAAAATATTATGATGAGAAACCCAGGGTACCTGCCTGGCTTGACATCTGAGCTCCATCACTTACAAGCTGAACGACTCTTGGCAAATTACTTTACCTCTCTGTGTCTCAATTTCCTTATTGATAAACTAAGGATAAAAATGGCACCTATCTCATAAAATTGCTGTGAAGATTGAATGATTTAACATACACAAGGCTCTAAGAATGGTGCGCGGCCAACAGTCAACACTCAATGCATGTTTCTTGCCTTTTCTCCTAGTCCTATAAAACCGCATGGTATGTGCTATATCTGGGTCAGGGTGCCAGCACCTCATCCAGACCAGAAGCTCCCCTGAGGAGGTGATTCCTAAGGTAAAGCCTGAAAGATAAGCAGGGAGTGAGTTACCCAGAAGAAGAGAAAGGAAAAGAGTGTTCCGGGCGCCAAGACAGTATCTGAAAAGGCAAAAATCACCTGGTGTATTTAAGAAATTTACAATATTCTCATACAACTAACTAGTGAAAAACAGGAGGCAGAGCAAGAGAAATAAGGGGACTCAATGTAGAGGGACAATAATACATGATATGAGAAATATCCATGGCCTGTGTGAGGTTCACACGTCAGGCGTTCTCCAATAGCTTGGCTACGAGCCACTGAATTGAGAAATTAACAATTTCCATAACTTAGTCAATATGTATAGTCCGAGCAAAGGGGGATTATATCGATAAACTCCGTTCAAATATCACCGCCTTGGAGAAGACTTTCCTGACCACCCAAGGCCTGAGGCATTGTTAGGTCCACATTTGTATCGCCAGAACATAGAGAAGTGTCTGGCTCATGGTAGATGCTCACTAAGAGTGGTTGAAGGAATGAACAAATAAATGAGGAAGCCAGGCACAGCCTCTGCCCTCAGGAAGCTTACAAGGTGAGCAGTGTGCTATTGGGAGTTTGACTTATGTGGAACGTGGTATATCGCCTCACAGGACCGCTCAGAGGAGTCAAGGATTTAAAAGAAAAAAATCGAGAGCCAGTGAGCTGAGATGCGTTCAGAGCTCAGGTTGCAGCTCAGGTTGCAGTTAGTTAATAGAACACACGTGTCCCTGCCTGATGCATTACCCTCCCAGCAGTACTTACTCTTCTGGGACCCTGCAAAGCATGCAGAAAGGTTGACAGCTTACAATCAATACCATGTTCACTGATGCAAGGAGCAACATTATCACATCCACGATATTACCCCCACATCCCGGCTCCAGCACTAAATATCCCCCATAACAAGGCTAAGGAAAGTGACAAGGGCTATTATTTTCAACCCTCCTACTTGGAAGCAAGCGGTAAGGCAAACCTCTCCCTGGATGTTCTTAGGTGAAAGCAACTCATTTCCACAAAGAAATTTCTCGAAGCTGAGCACATGCCTAATACAGCAAGACAGGGACACGAGAAGATTGGCATTTTCATTTGCTGGGGTGTCCACAATATAGAAGGGGAGGCTCTGTGGGCAGCAGAGAGGTACCACAATAAATTAGAGGGGATGGTTGGTCTCCCCCACATCCAGGTTGGTGGGGAATGTATGAGGTGTGAATGCTGGATTGTATGCTACGTGCCCAAGTCACTAAAAAAAATCTTTTTAATAAAATCAAAAGAACATGACTCCAGTTTAGCTTTCTTATTTCAGCTTCTCTGTGGCATAATTCAAAGTCATATTTCATCTAAGCCAATGGTTTCCACTCTAAGTGCAGGTGTCTTATGAACAGTCAGCCTGACTTCATCAGAGCAGCAACTGTGTGTTAAACACCACCTACGGCTCAGCAAGGGGGACGAACAGGTCGCGTTACAACCAACCACAGCACAGTATTGCTGCTAAGGCCACTGTCACACGGTTCTTTAGCCTGCGATGGGACTCTACGAGGAAGAAGGCAGGGCGAGGATACCAGGGGTGTTTGCCTAATTCCATGGTGCATTTATTTAATGGCAGCCTCCATTTTTCAGCCCCTCACTTCCTCCCTGAGAAGATGAGGGATATTGCTCTTATTTGTGATAGTCTTTTTGAAAAAGGCAGGAAGGTTAATTAGTTCTATTTGTAATGCTTCTTGATGAAAGAATCAGCTACAACTCCAAGAGGGGCATATTCACTGAAGATGTGACAAATGTCCTAGAAACTCACACAGTGTCCACCATGGAACAAGAAAGCTCAGTTCAAAAGCTAACTTTTTCCAAAATACAAAAGCCATTTCAGGACTGGAATATGGCTCAAAGCAGCTCTTCACTTAGGCCAGCACAGGGATGGTTAACTAACTCCCTCAGTCTCAGATGGGGTGTCCAGAGGGGTACCAGGGAGGCTTCTGCAAAAAACGGTGATTATCGCTTTTCCCTGTTCTCCAGCATTACACACATGATGAATTCTTTTTAACATGGCATCACACACACAGAGCCTCCACACCCCACTAACAGAACCCCCTTCCTCAGAGAATCATCTCTGAATCTGTGATCCTGGAGGAACAGTGGCTGTTTCCCCACAGCTTCATGACACAACCTGGACACAAAGGTTGTAAATTTTGTTATTGTATTTTACATCAGGACCAAGGATCCGTTTACAAATTAAAACTCCACTGGCTTGGTGGATAATAAAGTTATATGACTCCACATAAGAGTGTGGAGTTCCTTTTTCACCTGCTCAGTATCTTGCTCAGTCACAATGACACTTTGGCTGGAATAACTGTCCTGGTGCTGAGCAATAATTGGACATTATTCTTTGTGGAGCCATTTCCACTTACTCAAGCACTTTGAGGACCAGAGAAGTCGTGCAGTCTGCCCAGGGTCACACAGAGTTACTACTCCAAGATTGAAACCAGGTCTTTTGAACTTCTAAGATCAGCCTTATTTCACTGTTTCGTTTTGTTTTGTTTCTCATTTTTCCATGTGCCGAAAAACCAATAG
The DNA here is from genome assembly GCF_057876585.1 of Rhinolophus sinicus. NCBI lineage: Eukaryota > Metazoa > Chordata > Mammalia > Chiroptera > Rhinolophidae > Rhinolophus > Rhinolophus sinicus. Next base: position 86,898,884 of record NC_142505.1, on the reverse strand, counting down.
GTCTACTCAAACCTAGGTTGAAGGTCTTGATAAGAAGTTTTCATTCCTACTCAAGGAGCAGTCAGCACTTCCGTCTGTGGTACCCAAGACAGTTCTGCCAGCGGTGCTGGGAGGACTGCCTCATGCCAACACTCGCTGGCATTGGCACAGATTTGCACACGTGGGCCCAGTGCATTTATTCGCCACATTAAACATCATTGACCCACTGGAGTAAATGCTACTAATTAGTTACTTTCCTACAGATCTCTTTACCAAATAGTTATTCATAACTGACCATGGGCCACAAGCTACAGAAATAAACAAGGCACATCCCTGTACTTAAGGAATACAGTCTCATAGGAAATGCAATTCCAACAAGTGATTTCAATATAACACGATAAATGCAATGGCAGAGGACATCAGTGTGGGTGCACAGAGTTAGAGCACCTGATCTCCTGGAGGGCATGAAATGAGTTCAATCTTAAAGGAGGATGGGGGCCAACTAGGTGAGCCTGAGCAGGAGCGAAGGCACACGGCAGAGAAGCCCCACCTACCTCCGGTGACTACTGTGTTTCCCTGAAAATAAGACCTAACCGGACCTTCAGCTCTAATGCGTCTTTTGGGGCAAAAATTAATATAAGACCCGGTCTTATTTTACTATAGTATAAGACCTGGTCTTTATTTTTATTTTTATTTTTATTGCTGTGTGTGTTACCATCATCACCATGATCATTGCCAACGGTGTCCACAGAGAAGCTCAGTCTTATATCATTTGAGCCCAACATCCAAAATGGTCCGAAAGCCCTGAGGTCAGGCTATTCAGTTACATGAGGTAACGACTTTCCTTTTTTGTTTAAAACAGTTTGAATTGTTTTTTTACTTATAACTAAAATTATTTCCGCTGACTAAATAAATCAGGGTAGGGGTGACAATTGTCTAACACCCCATTTCTGCACCTATCACAGACATCATCAATCAAACAGGTATTTTCTCTCACTAAGCCCAGACACTGCCCTGGATTGAATTGCGTCCCCTGCCCCCAAATTCATATGTTGAAGCTCTAACCTTCCAGTGGGATGGTATTTGGAGGTGGAGCCTTTGGGAGGTAATTAGGGTTAGCTGAGGTCAGGAGTGTGGCACAGCCTGCGTGATGGGATTAGTACCTTCATAAAAAGAGGCATCAAAGAGCTTTCCTCCTCTCTCCATCTCCACCTACACACACACCAAGGAAAGGCCATGTGAGGACACAGTGAGGAGGTTGACATCTGCAAACCAAGAAGAGAGCTCTCGCCAGACACTGACCCTGCTGGCACCTTGGTCTTGGACTTCCACTCTCCATAACTGAGAAATAAATCCCTGTAGTTTAAGCCATCTGGTCCACGGTATTTTGTTATGGCAGCCCAGGCTGTTTAAGACAAACATATTCTGCTACACCCACCCACAAACACACACACGTACACACAAATAGGACCCAAGCAGTCTCTATGAATCAATCAAAGTCAGCATGTTAAATGAAACCTCTATCCCTGCTTTAGATCATGAATTCTAGGGGCTGGTCCCTAGTAACATTAATGAGCTTCTAAGTGTATGCTTGTGACCAGAGAAAAAAATTTGCCAAAAGAGCTATAAATTTTTAGATGTGTTGTCTCCATTTCTAACTTCTCATTTATGAGTCTTTATTCCATTTCAAACCCATATACTTTAAACTGCCTGCAGAAGAAATCTTCCCCATTCCTTTTTTCTTTAACAAATACCTCTTTTCTTAGAAGGTTCAATAAACGCTGTTTGCATGAGTGAAGTCAGCAAAGGCTGCTAAAGAACAACTTTCTCCTCTAACCCAGGAAGTGACAAAATTAATAGATTGTAAAATGTACAGTGTCACTGATGAATGTAAGGTCTTTAATCTACAGTGGGAAAACAATGGCATAATTAACTTGATTTGTTTTACATTCATAGAAAGAGGGCCTTCTGAATTCAGAATGCAAATGAACCTGGACACTTTCTTTTATTCTTTAAAATGTAATTAGTTTATTGCTAGCAATATCCCACACTTCCCAACTTCTTAACCCACATGGTGGGAATACCATTGTACCTCCTTGAAAAATTACTCTGATGCATTCTTCTCAAATAAATGGAGATACCATCTGTTTGTTAAGAAAGGATTCCCTAATTCTACAGCTGTCTAATTCTATGAAACGTCTAGCACAATGGTTCTTCTAACTTGATCATGGGTGAGAATCACCTAAAGGGCTCATTAAAATACACAATTCTGGGCCCATCCCCAGGGGTTCTGATTAAGAAAGTCTGGGTGGGGCCTGAGAATCTGAATATCTAACTAGTTTCCAGGTAACACTCGTGCTGTTGTTTTAGGGACCACACTTTGGTTAACGGCAGAGAGGTCTTGCTCTAGCCTGGTGGTTCTCAGTCAAGTAGGAAGAAATTTATCTGCAGTAACCTCTACTTTGCCCCACTCTAATTCATTCTTTACACCATGTCTACAGTTATTTCCCTATTGCTCCCTGCTGCAAGTAAAAAAAAAAAAAAAGAAAGAAAAACCCTGGCTCAACTGGTCTAAACAATACTGAACACTTATCATACCACATGTCATCAAAAAATCTGAGGATAAGAGAGCGCCAGAGATGTTTAATTTGTCAGCAAATGGGGGCCTCCTTGAGAGCCTCTTTTGATCAGCAAGGAACCCCCCAGCAACTTTCTTACACCATCTCCTTGGCCCAAATGTGTCACATTTCCAATCTTGAATCAGGCACTGGAAAGACAATTGAAATTACCACGATGACTTAGAACAGTGGTCAAGAAAACTTTTTCTATAAAATATTTCAGGTGCTGTGTTCAATGTGGGCTCTGTCACAACCACTCCACTCTGCCTCATAGTGCAAAGGTAGCCCCAGACAATACATAAACCCACGGGTGATTTGTTCCAATAAACTTTATTTACTAAAACAAGGTGTCACACTGGATTCGGCCCAATAGCCACCCGATGGCTTCTGTCAATCGGGATCAATTTGTGAGTCAGGCTGGGGAAGAATGGAGTCCCAAAATGTGTCAGGGTTCTTCCAGCAATGAAGAAGCGACGCGTGGCTTTCAGAAGGGCAACCAGCAGCACCAAAGGGAACGACCTACAAGTCCTACTTGAAATGCTACAAAATAAATCTTCACTAACTCATCTCTGACTGAATGAGTCATCTCTTGCCTTTGAGGCTCTCCCAGTAAACGCCTTAGGTCTCCATTTGGAACTACTGTCATGTAGCCAGCTACAGTTACCATAACTGCCTCCATGAATAAAGGGCAAGCTCTTTGAGGGAGAGTCTGTGTTATGCATCTGTATTTTCCCGACACCCCTCCTAGCACAATATGGGATGCACAAAATGCGCTCAGTAAGTTCTAACAGAATGAAAACAGTAGACACACAATCTGTGAGATGGTCTTCTGGGTTCCTGTCTATGGACATTAATCGACCAACAGTTCACGCTTTGCAAACTTCACAATCCACCTGCATCCAGAAATTTAAGTTTGATTCACAGTTCTATGCCGTCCAGCAGAGATCAGCTTGCAGGAGCAAAGAGAGGTCATTCTGCCATGGCAATCTCTATATACTTCTGTAGTATTAGGTGGGTGCCAAAGTAATTGCGGTTTTTGCAATTATTTTTAACCTGTTAAATCGCAATTCCTTTTGCACCAACATAATAGTTTTCTATGCCACCTAACAAACTACCTCAAATTTGTGTCTTCAAGCAACATAAATTTATTACCTCAGAGTTTCTCTGGGTTAGGAGCCTGGGCATGGGTTAGCTGGGCCTTCTGCTCAGTGCCTCCCAAGGTGGCCAGAGCTGGGGTTCTCTTCTAAACTGAGTGTGGACAAAACTCATTTCCTTGTAGCTATAGAACTCATGGAGGTTGTGTCTTCAAGGCCAGCAGGAGGGTTTCTCAGACCCTTGAAATCTCTTCTGACTTCCCAAAGGACCCAGTCCCTTTTAAGGGCTCGCCTAATGAGGCCAGGCCCACCAGGATAATTTCTCTTTTGATTAACTCCAAGTTGCCTGATTAGTCATCCAATCACAGAAGTAATATCTCCTCATATTCACAGGTTCTGCCTACACTTGAGGTGAGGGGATTACATGGGAGGAAGGGAAGGGGTGTGCACCATGAAGTCAAGAATACTGGGGGCCATCTCAGAATTCTACCTGCCAAAACCTCTCTCACAGTACCTACCTCACCCCACAATATTGAATCACAAATTTGCATATCTGTCCCCCTACTGAAAAGTGCCCATTTTACCTCTATGTCCTCAGCACCAAACGCTGATTGGCAAAAGGGATTCCAGTAAATACCAAATGGATAAACAAACTCATGGATGAATTCTATCCTATTATCTCCTACTGGAACCCTTTTCTTCCCTCCTCACTTCAACATCCTTACGTTGAAAGCTTCTGGAAAAAGTAAATGACACATTTAATTACATATAATGTAATCGTACAGAAAACCTAAGGAAAGGAGCAATAACACCTCTACCTCTGAGCAGAATTCTAACATGTGGACAAGGCTGGCTTCGGAGGATTACAAACTCTACCTAATAAGTATTATTCAGTCAGTAAATTACAGTTGGGAGCGCTGAAAGACTTAACATGTAGGCTTTGAAACTTTATCTTATGCTTGACCATGGACGTCAACTTATAACTGTCATTGTTATGATTATTCATGCTTAGCATTTGAGCACTGACTATTTGCCAGGCGCTGTGCTAGATGGTTTGCACGCCAACACTGTCCTCTCATGTCCCATAGGGGTCAAGCTATTTCTCTCTTGTTTACTACCAATATTCTCAGTGTTAGCCCAGAGTCTGGCCATTAGTGGCTTCAACCATATAGCTGCCAAAGGAGTGACCGACAACCCTCAGAAGCTATTGCACCCATTTCCAATATGAGGAAACCGATGCTCAGAGAAATTAAATGTCTTGCCTAAGGACACACAGGTACAGAGACGGGATTCAAACCCAACTGCTTCGCTCAAAAGTCCACACCCTTAAACACTCACCTGGAATACTTCACTTCTCATCCATGGAATCAAAATGCACAGTAACTTTTTGTAATGTAAAAACCGGAATTCAAATGGGCCTAAGTCTCTTAACCCAAAGTTTTTCTCAAAACTACCAAATCAGGGCAAGGAGGAGGGTGAAGCAGAGAAGACTGATAATTAGCGTAAATATCACTTATTAAAGGCTACCTCGGTGGCAGGCCTGCTGAATAGCTTAAGCACCCTCAAAACGACCCTCGGAGAGCTGTTGCTATCCCCATTTCACAGAGTAGGGAAGAAAAGTTCAGAGAAGTTCCCTAACTTGCCCAAGATACAGCTGGGAAAACATGAGGTGAGGGCATGACTCTAAATGCATGTTACTCCAAAGCCTGTACCATGACCACCCATGGAGAGTAAGAACAGAAAGGTGGGCCTCAGCAAGACGAGTATTTATGTGGTCACCCAGAACAGTCAGGCTCAGCTACTCTTGCTTAGAAAAAAAGACCATGAAATCCCTTCAAATACGCGTTTCTTTCTGAAAATCCAAGGCAAAGGCCTCCTGCTCAGTGAGGCTGGCCTGTGTTAGTTAGTAGAAACCAACAGTAGCCAAGTGCTTTGGGTCCCATAAAAGCTATTTTTGCAGGAAGCATCTCGCAACATGAAGCAAGAAAGGTTGAATATTATGACGTTATTTCCCCAAGCAGTGGCAGGGAATGGCTATAAAATGTCTCATAAAATCCCGTCCAATGTATAAATGGCATGGACTTCAACTGAACAGCGACTGAGTGAGTCATTGCACATCTGGACTGGATTTCCAGCAGCCAGAAGATCCTGGTGCTCAGATCTCAGTTTACAGGTGCTAATTAATCCATCACACACACACACACACACACACACACACACACTCACACACACACACACACACACATTTAAGCTGTGTCCTCCCTCTCTCCAGGTCATATATCCCTCTTCCTCCCTTTCATTCTCTCAATAGGTTAGTCCAGTGTTTTCTAATAACAGTTCAGGTGACTGAAGTCATCCATCCTTCTGGTCCAGGTAGGCAGATACTGGCCTCCACAACCAGCTCCAGGCAGATGGACGGCCAAAGCTATGAACAAAGATGAACGCAAGAGCACTGGGTGCCTTAAGGTGTGGAACAGAGTCATGAAATGGTGATTCCAGTGCTAAAAAAAATGAAATGTAACACCCCATCCAACTCCCCTCTTCTAGAATTCACAGCAATTGAAGATAATTCTTATTGGCTTTACTGTTATGATGACTATGAAATAAAAGTACACTAAAGCAATTAATATTTTCAGTTACTTGACTGAAAATAGCTCTCTGCCAACACACCATGTGCTGTTCATCTAAGAGTTATAGCTGCCCAGCTATCACTAAGAACAATATTAAGTGCTCAATAAATATCAGTCATGTGTCAGAGACCGTCAGAATAAGTGTCACCACAACCCTATGATGCAAATAGGATGATCACCACTTTAAAATAAATAAACAAAACAAAAACTGAGGCTTAGAAATTAGGTATGTTTTCCAAGGTAGAAGCATAATTCAAATCTGAACCCAGAACCTTCACCCTCAACCACTTCGCTAGACTGTCCAGACGTTTATTTCGTGAAACTGTTAGCAACAACTACTTGGAAGAAATAAAATATTTTTCCAAACTACTCTGAAATCCATAACAGATGGATTTCAGGTAGGCAGAAACAGAAGCAAGGTTTCCTTGTGGTTTTGTCAGCCATGGAATGTTCCAGTCCACGTCTCAGAATGTACTCACTGAGTCCTGCAGCTCCTCTCAGCAGTGACCCCACCCTGTCTGTTGTTCCCTCACCCAATCTGATTGGCATCTCCATGGGGAGGGTGGGGAAGTTGGACGTTCATGATGGAAAAGGCCTAAGGCCCACCATAACCACCACCCAAGGGGGCAACAACGCCCTTCAAGGGTCAATTCTTCCTTCTAGGGTGCTGGCCCAGGTGAGGCTCACCTTCAACCTCACCTTTACACCAGACTGCCCCCCAGGTTTTCTGGGGCTGGAGAGCATATTGGCGCCTCATTCTTTGAGCCTTCCTGCTCTCTTCACAAGCATCCTTTCCCTGGGATGGGCCCTGCATGACCCCACATTTCAAAGAAAAGCCTGAAAGTAAAGTATTCCAGCCCCTACAGGAAACCAATTCCAGGTTTTATCTAATAGGAGATCTAGGGTCTCTGGTCAGGTCAGGTAAAGTAAAACCTTGGGAATGACACTGACCAGGGATTCACATGTCAAACCAAGAACCCAAGAACCAGAAGCTGAACAAACTGCTGAGACCAAACCCTATGCAAATCCCTTGTTTTACACTGAATTACAGTCTGCCTTCCCCCCTTACCATCAGAGTTGGGGGGGGCGGGGTGAGAGAGGTAGAGAGGCGGAGAAAGGGAGGGGATTCAAATAAAAACCTAACCTCATTCTGTATGACTCAAAGAGCCAGAACTAATATTAAATTAGTGAAAGTTGAACAAAGGCAGATGTCAATTCAATGTGTGAAAGGATTTCCTCACTGGTTATGGTATCAACCATAGGCCAGAGTGAACTCTTCTGAATCACTAGAAGCATCAAGCAGACCCCAGAAGACCAGAGCAGCAGGCAGGGGTGCAGTGGAGGAGGGTCCTGGGTAGGGTGGAGAAGTGACACAACCTCGAAGTTCCCTTCTGTTACATAACATCTCAGTAGCTGGTAGAACGCTACAATTGGTTTGATATGCTCTTAAATTCCCCCTTACACATACACATGTGTGCATGTACATACATATACATACACATACACACACATACACACACACACACACACACACACACACACACGCATACCAAGCAATATCACTTAACGTCTAAGAGCCTGGGCTTTAGAATTGGACAGCCCCAAGTTCTGTCACTTTACCAGCTGTGTGACCTTCAGCAAATGACTTAACCTCTCTGAGACTCACTGCCCTCATCTATCAAAAGGCAGAAACAACGGAACCTGAGTCCTGGAGCTGTTCTGAGGATTAAATGAGATACTGTACCTAAAGAACTTAGAATATGGCAGAAGTTCAATAAGTCATAGTTATTAACATGCCTGGTCTCGTCATAGTCTCAAACATGTTGTAGTCATTCCTAAATCTAAGTCTTTACTCACATTGTCCTCCCCTGAAAATTACATCCTCATCCCTCATTATCTTATCCATCCTATAAAGCCCAGTGCAACAGGGATCATGATTTGTAGACTTGGTGAAGGAAATGTAAGTCTAGTGTATTGTTCAATTCTGTCACAACCTAAATTCTACATTCTCTTTGACCCATAAGTTTTACTTTTATGATTATATTTTATACAGATATACTCGTATGGGTACATAAAGACATATGCTCTATGGTATTTACAGCATCACTGTTTTTAGTGGCTAAGGACTAGAAACACCCTAAATGTCCATCAAGAAGCAACTGGTAGATCATTTCTGATACTTGCATGCAATGATTCTTCTGTAGGTGTTAAATAGAGTGGAGCCAATCCACCTCTATGAAACTATCACCAGCCGTCAAACATTCAGTGGGAGGTGGGAGAAAGATGAAGAATAGTAAACGTACATTTGTGTTTCGTAATAATAATAGTACATTTGTGTTTCCAAAGGAAGAAAAAGAAGAAATCCTACACAAATATGCTTGTATAAGCATAGAAGGGCACATAAAACACTAGCTACCTCTAGGGAAAAAAACTGGGGCGGTGGGGTCCAAGAGAGGGAAGAAATTTATTTTTTACTGAGTACCTATTTATACCATTTAAATGTTTACCATGTGTATTAATTTTTTTAATCATTTAAGGTCATTAGAAATTGTTCCGCATATGCCTCTCCTCCTTGAAGAGGTGGCCCCAGTCAAGCCCAGCGTCTCATGATCACTCCTTCTTCAAGCTTCCAGAGCCATGTGTGCTCCCTGCTCTCCCCTCCTGTTGCCTTGACCACCTAACAACCTGGACATCGCACAGTCACCCCCACTAGATTTCAGCTTGTAAAGCATAACACAAAATGACGGTGCCACATGGAAAATACTGCAACAGAGCTCCGTGAATTGTGAAGTGTGGTTGCTGGCAAGCTGGAAAGCCTCTGGATTTAACTTGTTGAGCCCCAAGCTCAAATATTTCACAGACACTCTAAGACTTTATGAAGCACAAAACAAATGGTACCTGTAGAGATGTCAGGTCACTCTGCCTTCCTTTATGGACCACTAGCTGCAAGGGCACTGGGGTGACCCTCTGCCCTGCTCTACCTATTGACTCAGAATACACCCCCCAGAAGTGAGACAAGAGTTACTGAGTTTCAGAACAGTAAGATGCTTAAGAGTTCAACCTTGAAACATGAAAAAACAAAACCGAAAACCTTTCCCCCGTGGCAAGACCTCTCTTGGGGGTAAAAGAACGAGAATGAACAAGAATCCTTTTCTGGGATTATCAACCTCTTTCCTGCTGCCACCGTGTGACAGACAAAACCTCCAACAGAAGTTTTCCTGGACCATGAGAAAGTGATACCCAACCTGCCAGATCATTTTTACCTAAAAAGCTTGTCTGTTGATCTCTCAAACTACTCTGAGTTTTATTTTTACAGGAGGAAATTTCAACATTTATCCCATTTCCACAGCTTTTTTGTTTCAGGTACAAAACAGCATAGTGATTAGACATTTATATACATCACAAAGTGATAATGACTCATCTGACACTGCAATTATTATAATAGTATTGATTATATTCCCTATGTTATACTTTATATCCTGTGACTTTTTAAAATTATAGTTGACATTCAATGTAATTTTATATTAGATTCAGGTGTACAGCATAGTGGTTAAACATTTATACAATTTATGAAGTCTGGTACCCACCTGACGCTGTACATCGTTTTTACAATATTACTGACTGTATTCCCCCATACTCTACTTTACATCCCCATGACATTTTGTAACTCTGTCAATTTGTACATCTTAATTTCTTCACCCTTCTCACCCAGTCCCCCAACCCCCCTCCCTTCCATAGCTTTTTGTCTTAGTTTTCAACTTTATCCTAACTTGCCCCACCTCCCAGCTTCTTCAGATGACAAAGTTCTCCAGGCCCTGGATGGAGGGAGGACAGGAAGGCTACAGGATGGAGCCCATTTCAGTTAGGTCCTCTCGACTGACATTCACCATTCCACCTATAAGGACAGAAGGTGCCTCCATGTCTGTAAATATTCCTGGGGTCCCATGGGGTTCTATTTCCTAAAAAGCCCCCACTGTTCAGGGATTGCTGAGAATCTTCACGTCCCAGGTAAGTAGCGGTCTGTCACTCCTGCTGGGACGTAAGCTCCACGAGAGCAGGCCCTTCTCTCTCCTCCACAGCACAGAGAAGGAGCCCACAGAGTATTCACTGAATGAAAGGATGGATAGATGGTCCCTGGGTTGGTGTTGGAGGGAATAAGGGAGTCGCATCTAGTGGTGAGAAGGAGGCTGAAAGGGAGAGCACACCTGCCATTCCAGGCCTCTAGCAGGAGCCGTCCGCGGCACAGAACCCTCCAGACACACATAAGCTTCACCCCAGGGCCCTCAGAGACTCTGAAGAATGGCTTGGTGACCCTCCCACTAAGTGTGGCATAAAGAAACGGCAGCTGCTTGAGGCTGGGGGGCTCAGAATTTTGGGGCTGTGTTATCTAATTTAATCTTTTCACAACCACCACTGAAACTGGCAGGACGCCTCAACTCACAAAATGAGGAAATTCAGATTTGGAAAGGTTGAGTCATAGTCTGGTAGCAGAGTCGTTGCACTCCCACATTCTGTCAACCACACTGAGTTGAGTTATATTTGCTTTGTGGCATTTGCCCTCTTCTCAGACACCAATTTCTGGTATCATCTAGGGCTGGAAAAAATGCTTCATTGAGTCAACTGAGAGAAAGTACATTTTTCAGACAGCAAACTCGAGCCAATGTCAGAATTCAGAGGAAATTTAGGAGTATTGTGTTTGCAGATTTATCGGCATTACCTCACCTCTGGGAGGTTGATGCTCTGCCAGGGAGGCAGGGATGGGAGGGTGTGGAGAAGAAACATCTCTAAAAGAAGGGCTGAGACTTCTGATTCCAATGAGACCACCCCTGAGGAGCTGGCACCGAATCCAGAGATACCTGTGACTCTGCTGGGGTGGAATTTATAACCTTTATAACCTTTTCCTGGCTCCTCTTAATGTGATTTTCCCTGCAATGATATCTCTGAGTAATGAATAATGGACTTGGGCCGGCCCGATGGCTCAGGTGGTTGGAGTGCTGTGCTCCTAAGGCCGAGATCGCTGGTTTGATTCCCACATGGGCCAGTGAGCTGTGCCCTCTACAGCTAAGTCTGTGAACCATGGCTTTCCCTGGAGCTGGGCTGCATGAGCAGCCAGAGGTCAGTGTGAGCTGCCGTGGGCTACCGTGGGCTACCATGTGCTGCCCAGAGTGGCCGGCAGCCATCGTGAGCGGCCGGCCGCCGGCGAGAGCTCCCATGAGCTGCTGTGAGCAGCCAACCGACAGCTGGAGACCGACTGCCTCAGCCGGGGGAGCACAAGGCTCCTAATACCAGCATGGGCCAGGGAGCTGTGTCCTACACAACTAGACTAAGAAACAATGGCTTGAATTGGAGGGGGGGCGGGGGGACGGAAGAAGGGAAAAAAAAAATTATAATTGACTTAACATTCAGCACCTATGAAGTCTGATGTGATCACAAGCCTATCAATCTATGCATTTTCATGCTCCCTTCGCCCATGTCCCTGATGGGCCCAAAGGTAAATGGGGTTGGGGAGGTCCTACAGAGCCTGGAGGAGAAGGTGACAGGACAGCCTCAAATTAGAGTGTTCCCAGGATTGTTGGGGGGCGGGGAGAAGAGCTTAGACTCAGAAACACCTTGTTAAGACTCCCTGGGGAGCCACTAGTCAAGGAGAGAGGCAGACCCCTGTGATGAATGGGTTTCCTGTGTCTTTATTCCTTAGTGTCCTTTCTCTGTCATAAGATGACTGGAAAATAATACAGACGCAGAAACACCCACACACACGTACACACAACCTGCACCTGGCAAAAGCCTTCTTAGTTTTCGGAGGGCCTGCTGGGCTGCTCCCCCTTCAGGTTAAAAATTAAGTAAACAAATGACTACAGAGTGAGCTTTGTCTTTGAAAGTCAAAAGATAGGAAGAAGGTCCCACATTTGGGAAACTTGCCATGGATGAGCTTCCGGTAGCCTGTGGTATTTTCAATAAGTCTTAGGTAAATACGAATAGATTGATAGAATAAATGATGGACTTTCCTCCTTTAAAAATAAGGCTCCTTTTAATTCTCAAGAATCATGAGACCAACTCAAGGACAAGCATACATTACAATTTTAGGAAGTTTTTCAGCTTGCTTTTGTGAGTGGGATCCCATTTGACCTGTCTGTTTAAAAGTAATGATAATGACACAAATCCGTCAATGTGATACATCACATAAACAAAATAAAGGACAAAAATCATATGATTATACCAATTGATGCAGAAAAAGTGTTTGACAAGATATAATATCCATTTATGATTAAAACATTTAATAAAATAGGTATAGAAGGAAAATACCTTAACATAATAAAGGCCATATATGACAAACCCTCAGCTAATCTCATAATTAATGGTGAAAAACTGAAGCCCTTTGCTCTACGTTCAGGAACACGACAGGGCTGTCCCCTGTCACCTCTGCTTTTCAACATAGTGTTGGAAGTCCTCACCAAAGCAATCAGGCAAGAGAAAGAAATAAAAGGCATCTAAATTGGGAATGAAGAAGTTGAATTGTCACTCTTTGCAGATGACATGATGCTATATATAGAAAACCCTAAAGACACCACCAAAAAGCTATTAGAAACAATAAACAAATATAGTAAAGTTGCTGGCTACAAAATCAACGTACAAAAGTCCATTGCATTCCTATATACTAACAATGAAATCTCAGAAAAAGAAATTAAAAAAAAAAAAAAACTATTTTTGCAATTGCAACAAAAAGAATACCTAGGAATAAGCTTACCCAAGGATGTGTAAGACCTATATGCTGAATAGTTTAAGACATTTTTAAAAGAAATTGAAGAAGACACAAAGAAATGGAAAGACATTTGGTGCTCATGGATTGGAAGAATAAACGAAGTTAAAATGGTCGTATTACCCAAAGCAATATACAGATTCAATGCAATCCCCATCAAAATCCCAATGGCATTTTTTAAAGAAATAGAACAAAAAATGATCAGATTTGTATGGAACCGCAAAAGACCCTGAATAACCAAAGCAATCTTAAGAAAAAAGAACATTGCTGGAGGTATCACACTCCCTGACATTAGCTTGTACAGGGCAACAATAATCAAAACAACATGGTACTGGCAGAAAAACAGACACATAGACCAATGGAACTGAGAACCCAGAAATAAAACCACATAAATATGGACAGATAATTTTTGACAAAGAAGCAAAAAACATACAATGGAGAAAAGACAGCCTCTTCAATAAAAATGGTGCCGGGAGAATTGGATAGCCACGTGCAAAAGACTGAAACTGGACTGCTATCTGTCACCATGTACCAAAATTAATTCAAAATGGATCAAAGACATAAGCATAAGACCTGACACAATAAACTGCATAGAAGAAAACATAGGTATTAAATTTATGGACCTTGGGTTCAAAGATCATTTTATAAATTTGATTCCAAAGGCCAGGGAAGTAAAAGCTAAAATAAATGAATGGGACTATATCAAACTTAAAAGCTTCTGCACAGCAAAAGAAACCATCGACAAAATAAAGAGGCAACCAACTGAATGGGAGAAGTTTTTTGCAAACAATGCCTCTGATAAGGGGCTAATATCCAAAACATATAAAGAGCTCACACAACTCAACAACAAAAAAAACAAACAACCCAATTGAAAAATGGGCAGACAACCTGAAGAGACATTTCTCCAAAGAGGACATACAAATGGCAAATACACATATGAAAAAATGCTCAACATCACTAATCATCAGAGAAATGCAAATAAAAACCACAGTGAGATATCACCTCACACCAGTTAGAATGGCTATCATCAACAAGACAAATAGTAACAAGTGTTGGAGAGGCTGTGGAACAAAAGGAACCCTCATACACTGTTGGTGGGAATGCAGACCGGTGCAGCCGTTATGGAAGGCAGTGTGGAGGTTCCTCAAAAAATTAAGAATAGAATTACCGTATGACCCAGCAATCCCTCTCCTGGGTAGCTACCAAAAAATCTGAAAACATTTATACATAAAGACAAGTGTGCTCCAATGTTCATTGCAGCTTTATTTACGGTGGCCAAGACATGGAAACAACCAAAATGTCCTTCGATAGATGAATGGATAAAGAAGTTGTGGTATATATACACAATGGAATACTATTCGGCAGTAAGAAAAGATGAAATAGGACCATTTGGGACAACATGGATGGATCTTGAGAGTATAATGCTAAGCGAAATAAGTCAGACAGAAAAAGTAGAGAACCATATGATTTCACTGATATGTGGTATATAAACCAAAAACAACGAAAGAACAAGACAAACAACTGAAAGAACAAAAATTCATAGACACAGACAATAATTTAGGGGTTGCCAGAGGGTAAGGGGGCAGGAGGGAGTGGGGCTCCAGGAGAGAGTAATGGGGTCTAACATATGGTGACGGAAATAGAACTGACTCTGGGTGTGAGATATAATGTATTACAGAATGGTACGCCTGAAACCTATGTAACTTTACTAACAATTGTCACCTCAATAAACTTTAATTTAAAGAAAAAAATAATGATAATGAAAAGAAAATGAGTATGTACAAATACAAGAAGTTGAGGTTACTGTTACAATAATTACTCTGGTCCATAAACTTTACTTAACATTTCTGGTATCCCTATAAAACCTGTTTCCCCACACGGCCAAGAGCACTCCAACCACATGGTTCTAACTATGATTTTGCCGCTTGGCAGTCCATGGTCTTGAACTTCTCAATTAATTTCAAGGTGATTAGATCACTTAAAATAAGGATGAATGTGATATTGATTTATATATATATATATATATATATATATATATATATATATATATATATATATATGTGTGTGTGTGGGTAATAATCCCAACGGATCATCAATTATATATATACATATATATATATATATATATATATATATATATTATATATATATATATATAAATTGATCCAAAATATTAAGAACCTTAACTCATTAGGGAAGAATTGATAGGTAATATTAACTGAACTCTTCATGCCAGACTCGATGTGCATAGCTTTTCATTCATTAGCTCATGTAATCCAAATACCATGTCGTGAGATGCACTGTTAAGGCTACGTTACAGATGAAAAAAGTGAGACTAAGAAAGAGTCAATGGTCCTGTACTGGGTAAGTGGCAGCACAGAGCTGGCATCTTGCTCCCCTGTCCCTGGCATTCTGACCTAAAGCCCATGTTCTTACGACTACATTATTGCATGTCCTTTCTAAATGGCCAAACTCAAGCACTCTACTTTGGGAGGAAATGGTGGAAGAGAATCATTTGTAAGCTTATACATTCTAACATGTGTCCCCTGCAAAAGTTGCGATCAACTTTTTTATTTACTACAGTTCCTGACGTCCTAAAAATGACAGGCTCAGAGGTAATAATCCCAACGGATCATCAATTAACAGAACACAAACTTCCTTTATTTCCCAAGCAGGTCAGAACTGTTTCAGGAAATTGCCACCAATGAGCTTCCGGTAGCCTATGAACCCCCTGAAATTAAAGTCAAATTTATCTGTACCTATATAAAATTTTCTGGGGTGAAAGTCCACAGTTTTGACCAATTTCTCAAAGGGACCCCCATACCAGTACATTAGAGACAGTATTGGGGTACTACATCAAGAAAAGGCTCCTATAACAATTGTCACCCCAATAAATTTAATAAAAATAAATAAATAAATAAAAATAAAATAAAAGGCTCCTAGAATCTCATCTTCCTCTAATTCATGGGGAGGTGCTCACCAACAAAGTAACAATATTTCAAGGAATTAAAAAAGAAATTTATTAAAGGTACATGATTTTCAACTTACTAGTAACTGCATACCTTTAGTCATGTAACCATATGCCCCTTTCTTCTTGAGTCCCCTCAAGCAATGTTTGAGACTCAGCCTATTTCATAGAGTGAAGATTCTTCGGAATCATGTTTGGCCTTGGGCAATCTTGTTGGCATTGTAGCCACACTTAGCATTCCCTGACTCACGTTTGTAACCTTGGCTGCTTTGACACTACTTTAGGAGGAGTAAAATGCCCAAGTAAATCAAAGTAGATTGTTAAATGAGAAAAAAGCAGAGTATTAAACAGCATGCCTCATGTGCTTCCATTTGTTTTTGTTTTGATTTGTTTTTTTTAAAGAGGAGAGGAGGACATGGTGAGAGAGAAGGTAAACATATTTGCTGGTTCTGGTGTAGAACATCTCATAAAGTTCACGTAAGGAACTGCTAACTCTGGCTGATTCCAGTGGACAGAGTAAGAAGGAGATACTTCACTGCTTACTTTTATAACTCTTGCATTTGAAACCATGTAAATGTATAATTTTTTAAAATACCTTCAAGATAAATAAAAGAATAACAAGGTTTCATCTTGATTTTCTATTTGGTTAAATTCTTCATTTCCATTTTCCTTAACTAAAATATATGCCACTGCAAGTCAAATAGCTTCTTCTTCTTTTTTTTTTTCTTAGAGTTACAGAATTTTTATTTTCTTATGATGAGAACTTTTAAGATATCTGTTAGCAACTTTCAAATAAGCGATACAGTATTAGCTATAGTTTCCATGCAGTACCTTACACCCCTATGTAAACAGCTTCCTTCTAAAGTCAGTGAGAGGAAATTCAAGCATTTAATTGTCTTACCAGCCTCTTCGAACTTAGAAAACTCAACTATTCCAAGACATTTAGAAAATTCTACTGCCTTTAGTCGCAATGCGTGGCAATTTGTATATACAATAACTCCTGTCTCAATGCTGAAGGATAGTCTGAGCTTTCCAAAGACCTTTTAACCAACAGGGAGATACCCACTCTTAATTTAGATTTACCTTAAATGGTGCTGCCAAACAATTCTCTCAGGCAAGCTGACAATCAATGAACAGGTTTCTTCCATGAACTCTAAATTTGAGTTTACACAGTCAAGACAGCCTCTGATCTGTCACTACTCATTCCTCTGCCTGGTAAATTGTGTTTGATAGTAACTCTAAAAAGCATCTCAAGTTCAGGAGTGTTAAAATGAAAAGACAGAAGGAAAGGAACACAATACACCCACCAGAATGGCTAAAATTTAAAAGACAGACAATAGCAAGTGTTGAGAAAGATACAGAACAATTAGAACCCTCACATACTTCTGGAAGGAATGTAAAACGGTACAATCACGTTTGAAAACAACTTAGCAGTTTCCTACCTTATGACCTAGAAATGTCACTCCCAACTGTTAATATAGTCCTAGGAGAAATGCATGCATATGTCCACAAAAAAAACCATGTACTTGAATGTTTATAGCATCTTTATTCATAATAGTCAAAGATAAAAATGGTCCAAATATCCACTCACAGGAGAATAAATGAGCTGTGGTGTATCCATACAATAGGATTCTTCTAAGCAATTAAAAAGGATGATACTGCATGCAACAACTTGGATGCATACCAAAAACATTATGTTGAATGAAAGAAATCAGTCACCAAAAAAGGAATGCACACCCTATGATTACATTTATATGACATTCAAAACTAGAAAGAATAATCCTCAGTGATGGAAATCACACTAGTGATTGCCTCTGGTGGGAGGGAAGCGTTGCCTGCAAAGGGGAAGAAGGGAGGGTTCTGAGGTGATGGAAAAGTTCAGCATCTTAAGCAGGGTGATGATTCCGTAGATGTCTTTATTTGTCACAATTCATCAAACTTTACTCTATGTGTAAATTTTTCCTTGATAAAATAGTGTTAGCATTGTAAAATGGGGGAAAAAAAATCAACTTTACAGTTGAAGGAACGTGTTATGCAGTTTTGTGTGTGAATGTCTAATACCCCCCAAAATGAGATTGAAGCAGAGACCTGTGCAGTTTTAAAAGCCATGAGATGGGAACTTGGTAAATGCAAATTCCATCTCAGTTCTGAATTTATTGCCTTGGCCCTGGCAATGGGCTTGCTCTGTTCTGTTTTACGGAGCAGCCGCATTAGATTAGTGGGTTTGTCCACTGATCTTAATCTTTGAGAATCTGGTTCCAACGAGGGACCCAAACTCCAGAAAAATGACTATACAGACACCATTTTGCATAGGGTACCAAAGGGTCATGAGCAAGCTGAAGGCCATCCACAGATGCCAGGCAGGGACCCCTGGAGAGAAGTTTTCTCCAACTCTTTGTTCTAAGCTCAGAGATTCTTTGTTAAACTATAAGCTCTTATCTTCTGAACCAAACCAATGGCCTCTGAAATTCAAATTGGTCCATGAAGTATTGAAATATATATTATTTTAATCAAAAAAAAAGCATTTATGCCTTACTAATATTTAACCTATATGGAATCAGTAAGAGATACACAGTTTATAAATAAATATACACAAGCTATACTGCTCACATTTTTTATATAGAAAGAAATAGATGACCATAAAAATATGGAGCCCCTCTCCTATTTCAGATCTTTGAGGTTTTAAACCTTTGAATTTCATGAAATTTACCCACCTGACCCAAAAATGGAAACCTACACGTTTTGGGTTTTGTTTTGGTTTTTGGTTTGGTGGTTTTTTGCCTTTTGCCTAAAAGAAAGGATGATTCCTACCTTTACTATTATTTATACAAGAAAGATAACAAAGGTAGGAAGGACATGGCCTCAGCATAAAAAAATACCCTTTAAAGTAGAATAAATTCAGCTTTATAAGTCAATCTAGATATCATCTTGAGCTTTCAAACTTGACTAAAGATGAAAAACCATAGCAAAGCACTTCTAGCGCATAGTCTTAAATGCTGGTCTCTTTGACACCTCAACTGTATTGTATTTTGCCTCCATCAAGTGCACATACATGGAAGAGAAAGAGCTCAGAATTCTTTTAACGTAAAATATGGAGGTCCCCTCGCAGAAGACGAATAATTTTACCTTGACTACAGTTAATAGAGTCTGAGTAGATCAAAGGGTTCTTTCCTTCTTCCTGCCTCCTGTAGCTGTGAAGAAGACCCTCCGGAAAGCAAGAAAATACTTGGTGATTGATTAGAGAGTCCTACAGGAATTACAAAGCAAAGGAAATTTGCTGGGGTGGCCTCAAACACTAGATCAGTTCAAAAGTGTTCAAAGGGCCTGAGAACTGAGTATCTCCACCCACAAAACATGCGAGCAAGTGCTCCTTACCAAATACCCCACAGACGTTCCCCTTCTACAGGTGGCGTGAGATAAGTAAGTGTGGCCATGAGAGAAAACAGGAGGGCTGGGAATACAATTGTTTTGTTTTGAACCTGTAGTCCAGGGTTTGGCAAAACCCAGTCTGTCGTCTATTTTCGTATGGCCTGCAAGCTAAGAATGGTTTTTACATTTTTCATTCGTTGAAGAAAACCAAAAGAAGGAATTCCATGACCCAGGAAAAATATATGAAATTCAAATCAGTGTTCATAAATCAAGTTTTATGGGAATGTAGCCCCACTCATTGGTTTATGAATCATCTATGGCCATTTCCCACTGCGAAGGCAGAGTCGAGTAGGGACCGCATGGCCCACAAAACCTAAAACATTTACTATCTGGCCATTTCCAGAAAAAGTTTGTTGATCCGTGCTCCAGACTGTAAGTTTCTGAAGAGCCAAGACTCTGCTCTTGGTGTCAGCATGTTATTTTTGATGCCCAGCATCCGTCCCCTCCTTTCACAGGCCCATGCATTCCCCCACTCTCAGTGCAGGCCTTTGGGTGAAGCCACCTCTGAAAGGTCAATCAATACACCAGTCCCCTTGGGCTCCACAGTGGGGCTGGGGCACTTGACTCAGATGATCCAGAGCAAATCCTGGGACTTTCAAGGGGCCTGTCACATTTTTTAACCCTGGACATGAAACTGAGGGGAATAGAATTGGAATTGCTGCTATCTTACCCCCCTGAGAGAGCTCATCTGCTAATTGAGCTAACACAGTGAAGGGAGGGGGGAGGGAGGGAGGGAGGGAGGGAGGGAGGGAGGGAAGAAGGCAGGCCAGGGGATGACTACATCGTTTGAGCCTGGGTCACGCAGATTCTGAAGCTAACCCTCTTGAACTCAGAGACATTTTTGCTCAGATTGTGTTTGAATTATATTTTCTATCATATAAAAAGAAGTGAGACCATCCCATCACCAACACAGTCCCATTCCTCCTTGCACCCCTGGCAGCAGCCAGGTCCACAGCCTTTACACAGGAGGGTTGTCTAAATGTCCATGAAGAGACAACAGCCTGAAGAAGGTACAGAGGGAATGTTCAAATGTACAGAGAGAAATAAACAAAGAATATATAGTCCTCAAAGGCAAAACAAGTTAAAAATATTAACAGCAATATCAACAACCATTGATTGTCAGCATGTGTCCTGCATTGTGTCACATATTGGTACAATCTTACTACGTCTCGTGACAGCTCCATGTAACAGCGCAATGGACGCTCAGAGAGGTCACTTGTGAGATGTCACACAGGTGGTTAGAGGAAGAGATTTGAAACCAGGTCTCCTCAGTTCCAAAGCTCTGGAGTATAACTTGGGTTCAAGTCCTACTTATTCCTCCCTCTGTGACCTTCCGTAACAACCTTCCTGAATCCCAGTTTCCTCACCTATTAAATAAGGTTAATACTACCTGTACCAAAAAGTTGCTTTGAGAATTAAATGACAAAAAAAAAACAAGCTCCTAGTACAATCACTGACATATCCCAGGAGCCTAAGAAGTGCTAGTATTAGGTTCCCCTGCCCTTGGCCGGGTCAGCGTGGTCCTGCTTTCCTGGAAGTCCCCACTCAGTCCCAGCCCTTCACAGCCACAGTTCTGCAGAATTTATTCCCAAGGGAAAGGCATACACGTCCACCTGCTCCTATGGGACCCACAGCAGCACTAGAGGCTGCAAGTCTATCCTTCACCAGCTCCTGGTAATGAATTGTGCTTTTAAGCAGTCTGATGCGGCCAGGCCTTCCGTTCCCAAGCCGAAGCCCATTAGCATACACAGCCCCATTTACTGATAAATGCATGTCGTTTGTTTCCAGCATGTCACTGTTTTATGGCTGCTTCCTGTCTTGGGGCTCAAGTGATGAAGTTTTATGCAGTTGTGGTTTTTTCTCTTAATTGGAGCTTTAGATTGTAAGCAAGAAAAAAATGTGTTAATTTAAAATCACTCATGGGTTTGCAGTCCTTTGGTACAGCAGAAGGGGAAAAGCGGGATGAAAGAGAGAGAAGGGAAATCTGATAGATCTACCCATGTAAAGAAAATCAAGGCACCTCTTGTTATAATGTATGGAGGAAACACATAGTCATGTGTCTTTTCTGAAGGATAGGCCATTCTGTTGTCTTTCTTGGGTGCTGTGACCATGTCTAATGGACCAGGCAAGCAGAGGTGAGAGTCCCTTTGATTGGCCAGTGGATGGCCAGTGGAAGGGATGGATTCTGGTATCTGATGTCTGAGATTGAATCCCAACCCTGCAACACACTTGTACATGACCTTGGTCAAGTTACTTAATTTATATGAGTTTCAGTCTCCTCTCCTGTAAAATAGGGGTAGTAATAGTACTTAGTGCACAGATGTGACAGGGTACTTGGTCTGCCAGCAAGAAGAACTTGCTAGAATCTATACAAGTATGGATGTGCTCACAAGGGAGACCAGCAGGAGTGCTCTAAAGATGGGCAGTCAGTCTGTCTAGAAAGCTGCTGCCAGCAGCACACACTCTACTATCCTGTCTCTTCCTTCTTGTCTCCTGCTCACATTCAAGGAATCCAACATGCGCATCTGATTGGCTGACCTGTCTGTGGGAGGCAGGGAGAGGGAAGGTGAGGCACCCCAGGAGATAGGGCACTGCCTGGACTCCCCCACACAACAGAGAGCAACATGAAGATATGCACAAGGGCAACTCTCCCCCAAATGAGAAATGTCTACAACAGTGAGATGGTTGTGAAGAATAAATGAGATAACACATGGAAAGCCCTTAGCAACGTACTAGAAGGTAACAGATGGCCAATAAATGGCAGCTATTATTATTGCTATAATTGGCATTATTTTTAGCAACTACTGCTCTGGCTACCAGAGGTGATTCAGACAGATTATTAAAAAAAGACTTATTTTTAGATGAATTCATGATGAGGGACCAAGGGAAGAGAGTGGAACAATTGACATTCAACATACTGACCATTGCCTCTAGGAATGGCACCTGCGAATATCAAGGCCACTCCTGAGCTATCCTCGATATCACTGTCCACCTGGGGGGACCATTGCCTGCTCTGCAGCCAAACTGGTGCTGGTGTGCCAAGGCCTGTCTTCCACTTGCTGTGTTTCACTGCTCCACGAGCAGGCTCCTGCACAGGACGGTTCTTCCATTCTAATGTCCAGCCTCAACTCCCATGTGTAGGAAAGATAGATCAGAGGTCCTCCCAAGGTTAACGTGCAGGCTCAAACCTTATCATTTAAAAAGGACAAGGGTATACTTGCCTTTGTTTGCATCAAAAATACAGCTGAAGTCTAAATATTAGCCCAGTGTAACTATGCAGAAAATGAAGGCTGACATGGCAATTAATTCTTTGCATCTCTCCGCTGTGTACAATGGGGATTTTTTTTGTTAAAGGGCAGAGTTTTCACCATAGGTTCAAGTCATATTAGTCAGCGGCTTAAAGCTAAAATTAAAAGTAAAACAGTACCCTGGAAACTGTGGTCCTGAAGTCATTCTGACATGGCAGAGGAAGGGAATTGTTTTCTTAAAAATGTGTGGTGTCAGTTACGTCTTGGAGTCCTAAGCTGACCTACTGCTTGGCCCTTCCTCACAGTCAAGGTGCTTAAATAATGAACCTACAGCCTTGGAAGGCTCAGAAAGGGAGTAAAAGAAAAGAAGCTGTATTTGGTATTAGGTAAAACTTAGTGAAAGTAATAGAAAATTTAGTATTGGGTTTAACGTTATTATAATCTAAAATACATCATCATTTAGAGATACCCTACTCTATGCCAAAACTCTCACCTGTCCTAAAATTTCCAAGATGTAATCCAAGCTGCGACAGTGATCATGCTAAATGATGGGGAGTAACCAAAATTTAGCTAAAATGTAAAATGCTGGGTAGCATTCCTTCATCCAAACATTATCTGTTCAATGCCTGCTATAAGCCATGAACAGTGCTAAGAAGTTCTGCAGGGGCAATGAAGAGCAAAGGCAGTCAGGGACCTGAGGAAGTTTCCAGACGAGTGAAAGGAAAAGATAGTGATAGTATAAAGAAATGCAAAGTGGTAAAAGTTATCAGTGCTTTCAGAAGGGTAAGCTGCCCAGGTAAGCAAAGAAGGCTTCTCTGAGACCCAAAGAATGCGAGTTGGTACCTAGGTGCAGAGGGGACGGGTAGGTGGAAAGGAGGGTGTTTCCATCCAGCTTGCGTTGTCCTCGCTCCTTCCTAGGATATGCAAAGTCTCTGAACATCACTGCTAACAAGCCGGGAAGTAGACCCAGGCACTCCCTAGACCCACGTCTGGGATGCCAATAATCTGAAGGACAAAAATTCTCACATCAAACACTATCGTTTAAGCCTCTATGAACAAGACAATGAAGATTAGACAAATGAGAATAAGGTCTGATTCATCCCTGTCCTCCATAGTGCCCGAACGACTTTTGAACACAAACGCATAAATATTAACAGTTAAGAAAAAATATCCAGGTTGTTCAATGCAACGATATTCTTTCACGCATTCATCCAATGTTTACTTAGCAATTATTATGGATTCAACATTGTGTGGGAAACAAAAATGACTAAGACTCACTATTTGGGACAAGAAAGGTAGGTTTCACTACACACCTATTCGAATGGCCAAAAGCCAGACCACTAACCACATCAAATGCTGGCGAGGATATGGAGAAACAGGAATTCTCGTCTTGCTGGAGGGAATGCAACATGGTACAGCCATTTTGGAAGACACTTTCCAAACTTTCAAAGAAGATGGTTTCTTACAAAACTAAACATTAAACAAAATTAAACAAAACTTCTAAAACCAAAGAAGCTGAAAACTTATATCCACACAAAACCTGCACAGGGATGTTTATAGCAGCTTAATTCATAATTGCCAACACGTGGAAGAAAACAAGATATCCTTCAGTAAGTACATGGATAAATAAACTGCTCTATGTCATAAAATATTATTTGGCACTAAAAGAAATAAGTTATCAAGCCATGAAAACACATGGAGGAATTTTAACTGTACATTATTAAATGAGAGAAGTCAATCTGAAAAGGCTACTTTCTTGAAATCATACTATATCATTCCAACTATATAACATTCTGGAAAAAGGCAAAACTATGGAGACAATTAAAATATCAGTGGTCATGGGGTGGTAGGATGTGTGAATAGGCAGAACACAGAGGATTTGTATGACAGTGAAAATACTCTGTGTGATATAATGATGGATACATGGTATTATATACATTTGTCCAAACCCACAGAATGTACAACACCAAGAGTGAACCCTAAGGGAAACTATGGACTTCGAGTGATTATTATGTGTCAATGTAGGTTCATTCTTGGTGAAAAATGTACCATCCATTCTGGTAAGTGATGTTAGTAATGGAAAAATCTATACATGTGTGGGGGCAGAGGGTATATGGGGTATCGCTGTATCTTTCTCTCAGTGTTGCTATAAACCTAAAACTACTCTAAAAAATAGTCTTGGAAGGAAGGAAGAGAGGGAGGGAGGGAGGCAGGGAGGGAGGGAGGGAGTGAAAGAGGGAGGAGGGAAAGGTTTTCATTGGATCTTTGGAAATTGGATTGATGGTAAAATAAAGAAATACAGCTCAGGGAGATGTGATGGAAGAAATAAAGTCAGAGAAAAAGGACAATGTCCAGTTTGCTTAGAGCTGAGAATTGATCAAATTGGCCAACCCCCACCACCCTGTACCCAGGACAAATAATAATGACTGACCTCCATTCTACTCTTTTCAGAGTCCAAGAATCTTCTTTCAGGCAGCTACTCCCAATAAGCTGAAATACATAACTTATGCAGCAAAATGGTGGTACCATTAACAGAAACAGGGAAGAGAGGAAAGAGAGCTAACCTTTGATGGAAATGGGAAAGGTTCGTTTAATTTGGTGGTAAGGATGTGTCTGGGGACAAACTAGTCAAATTCAGCTCGACGTACTAACCTGGGAATCAGCCTCAGAAAGGTGCTTCTAAATCAACATTCACCCTTTTGAGACTCTTTGCTAGGAAAAAGCACAAACCCAGGCTACTTTGGATGGGTATGAACAAGCTCTTCATTGAAGATGCTACGTAATTGTGAAGACCAGGTTACAAATGGAGTGCTGGCAGAAGTCTGCTAATGGACTAAAAGACTTTTTTTTTTTTTTTTTAGAATAGTTTCAGGTTTACAGCAACATTTTCAAAGTTCACTCATTCGTGTCCTTCATGTAACTCCTGTGGGTGAGTGCAAGAGAGGTGGCCATAGACACACTAGCAACTAATCAAGGCTTTCTCCTTGAAAGATGAAAAGGGAATTGAAGTAGTACACCTGTCACTGCTACCTATGTTGGATCTGTGTGTCACAAAAGATCCATCAATTGGACCATGTAAGTCTCACATTTTTGAAACACGTAATTGGCTAAAATGTATGAGCATGTACCGGTCACCATTCTAAAAGCTTTATACTCAAAACACTCTATTAGATAGAAATTATTATCTTCAGTGTATATATGAGAGAAAAAAGTGAGACATGGAGAGGTTATGAAATTTCCCTGGGTCATACTAGCAGGAAATGGTAGATCTGGGATGCAAACCCAGTCCCCCTAGCTCCAGAGGCCATTCACTAACTATAATACTATGCTGGCTGGACAGAGAGTGGAGCATCCCTACCGAGTGATGTCATGGGAAGTTTGACCTAATAGATTGCTGAAGGTCTCCTGGACAGAGAGGAGGTTAGCTGGAAATCCAGAGTTTTGAATGATGGTATATACGCCATAGTTATATCAACATAGAGAATAGCGTTTAACTAATGGACTAATGTTAAGATGGGGCCTCCACGGTTGAGAACACCATAGGATTAAGTATTTTCAAAGAACATAACTTAATATAGTGTATTAACTAATACAAATTCAAGATAGTATATGTATGTATATACACATATACACACACACACATCTATGGAGGGGGAGGGAGAAAGAGAGAGGGAGGGGAGGAGGAACACAGAAAGAAAAATAGCTCCTGTATGAAAATTGGTTTAATGTTTTAACAACCTCCCCCCCAATAAGTTTCATATTTCTTGCATAGTTTTAAGTCATATTAAAGTTGTGGATCATAAAAGTTATATTTAGGCCTCACAGTAACTAAAGCCCAATTCTTTTGTTTTAAAAATAAGGAAAATGAAGCATAGGCAGGTTAAGAATTTTACTTAAGATGAAATATTTTTAGTCAGAGAGAATTTCGTGGAACAAAGAAAGGATTGAAAACCAAATAAATTAGATTTAACCTCAGAAGACAAGACTATTCACCAGCCACCTGAGTATTACCCACAGAGAAAAACGCCTTGGGAAACCCTTAATCCAGAAGATACCAATGGGTAGCTCTCAAACCACAGATGTACTATGAGGTTGAACAACTAAGTTCGCGAACATTCCACCATGCACTTATACTCTTTTATTTTATCTACTATGTATTCTTTTAACAATTGAATGAACATCGGAGATATGGGAATTTCACATAAAAATCTGTATGTCTGGTTTCTCTTGAAAAATTGGAAGAGCTGACCACCTGGGCCCACATGCCAATTTCCAGCTGGCTCCTCTGGGAAGCAGCTGCCTTTTTCCCCCCACCGCAAAGCCCCACTTCCAATGATACACTCCAGTTTGCTGCAATCCCCACCACTGCTGTCTTTCTTCTGGAATTTCAGGCAAAGGGTCAATGTCCGCTTATCACCATGCTTGGAAAACAGTCCTTTTTACTATAAAAATTTCCCTTAACTATGTCAATCAAAAGTGCAGAAACAGGGGCCAGCCCGGTGGCTCAGGTGGTTAGAGCTCCATGCTCCTAACTCCTAAGGCTTCTGGTTCCATTCCCACATGGGCCAGTGGGCTCTCAACCACATGGTTGCCAGTTCAATCCCTTGACTCCCGCAAGGGATGGTGGGCTGCGCCCCCTGCAACTACCAACGGCAACTGGACCTGGAGCTGAGCTATGCCCTCCACAACTAAGACTGAAAGGACAACAACTTGACTTGGAAAAAAGTCCTGGAAGTACACACTGTTCCCCAATAAAGTCCTGTTCCCCTTTCCCAATAAAATCTTTAAAAAAAAAAAAAAAAAAAAAAGTGCAGAAACAAATATAGACCCATAAGGCTGTGAGTTCTTAGACCTTCCCATTTCATTCATTTTTATTGCCTGCTTGGCCTCTGGAGACAATTTGCCACTCTGGCCTTTGAGTACTTGGTAGCCTTTTTTGGTCCTGACCACACAGGTTTGCAGCACAGGGTCTAAATTCCAATTGAGGAGAGCCCCCACCTGGTCATCTGAAGAACAGCACTCTGGAGGGCTTGCTATTTTTCTATTCGGGCATGAGGGGCAGTGAGAGCGCTTCTCTATACAGGATACCATAGCACTGTGTGCTGGAGGTAATTAGTTTGGCTCTAAAATATGCAGTTAAATAAATGTTAATGAACAGCTGTTCCCAATAAACAGGATAAATTGCAATTAATAATTGCTGTATTCATTTAACAAATGAATTAGCCACTTTTTAAATACACCGACATAACGAGTGTGATCTCCTACCGAGCCAGGCCAGCCTAAGAAAATTTATTTAGTGGCGAAATAGCAGGGCCACTGAGTAGGGCAGATACTGTGATACCCACTCTGGAGATATCAAGAAAATGCATGATGGCTTTGCTTGCTTTTTCTTTAAAAGGTAAAAATAGCTGATTGGCAATGACCCAAACACTGGAGAGAAGGGAGTTCATTTTGCCAAAAGTTGTGCCGAGCATTTCCCAAAGGGATTTGGCCTATGACACACTCACCCTACTCCACCCTCATATTTTTTATTTAGGGTAGTATTTGTTCTTTAAAGAACCCAGCTGTGCAGTGTCACAGGCACAGAAAACTGCTAAAAACGTTGAGTTCTTGGTCAGTGGAAATTGCATGGGCCTTGGAGGAACAGATCTAGGCTCAAGTCCTGACGAAGGCGGTTGCCTCAGTTTCCCCATCTGCACAATGGGAGCAAGTTTCCTCATGGGATCATGGTAAACTTCGCACACGGTCATGTAGGTCAAGTAGTGAGCACAACATTTGCCCCTAACAGTTGCTTATTATGTATTCATTTCCCTCTGCGCCGCAAAAGAAAGAGCAGGTTCCAAGAAACCAACTTGCAGACTAAACCTTGATCTGCTGGAGCTCATCCATTCATCTTTCACGAAACAACCATGTATTGTGCCAGACACTGTCCCAGGCATGGGTGCCACCATGAATGAGGGCTCTGCTTGGTGGAGCTCACACTCTGGTGTCCTCGTGAGGCAAACACATTCATGATGCACGAGAACTTCCGAGTCAGTACCCTGAAGGAGATCAATGGACGAGTGCCTGGAAGACTAACTGGGATAAGACGGACATGTGAGAGAACGCCTACCCGAGAGGACATTTAAGTGTGAACCGAAGGCTGCCATAAGAAGATTTCTGGGACGAGCATTCTAGAGAAAGAAATGTAAAGATCTTAAAGTCAGAAAGCGTTCTGACATATTCTGACAAGAAGATCAGTGTGGTCAGGGCGTAGTGACCCTATCCGACTTTCATTTTTAACTTTTATTTATTTAAGTGCGTTTTTCCAAGACCCATCAGCGCCAAGTCAAGTAGTCATTTCCATCTAGTTGTGGAGGGCGTAGCTCACACTGACCCACGCGGGGATCGAACCCGCGACCCTGGTGTTACCAGCATCACGCTCTAACCAACTTAAATGGCCACCCCCCAATCTGCCCTAATTTTCATTTTTAAAAGATCACTCTGGGTGTCAAGTGAGACAAAGGCAGAAGGAAGGAGATAAGTCAGGAGACTCCTGCACATGGTGACTTCAACTAGGGTTCTCCATAAAATGTCCCAGTCCACCTCTTCCCATGCAAAGGGATCCTCCCCGCTTCAGGGACTCCCCCAGCACAGTGCATTCACTACAAAATACAAGGTCATTATTGACAGGAGGGTCTTGAGGGCAATCACTGGATTGTACATAAGATCTTTTTAACCCCTCTCTATTCACTCTTTTGACTCTCTCCCTACTCTCACCATCCACTCAGCTCATTATCAGAGTGCTTTGCATAGGGAGGGACTCAATAATAGTTTGTGTTTAAAATTTTAAAGTACTGTAGGCATATGCAATATTTCAGAATGGTTAAGAGACCTTAATCAGCCTGGTCGGAAACCCAGCTCTACCATTTTCTACCTGTGCAAACTTGGCCAATTTATTTAACCACCTTCCTGTGTCAGTGTCCACATGTATGGGAGTGGGAACGATGGAACCTAGCCATCAAGAAAGTCAGTGATAACACTCTGGACATCAGCATGTCCCAGTGATAACACTGTGGACACAAGTGTACTTGTGGACATAAGCATGTCAAGCATATAGTCACTGCCCAATAAATGTCAGCTCTTAATAATGGCTCTCAGTACACAAGTCTTCTCTCTGATTGACACAAATCCTGTTCCACTGATGATATGGATATAAAATATAGTTATATTGAAAACCAGAAGCGGGGTTAATGGTATAATTACTTCATAGACAGGAAGTTTGAAGGGTAAGATAAAAACTAAATTTTGGATCTGGTGACAAACTCTTTATTCTCAGTAGGCCTTTCTTTGGAGTCAGAATAAGGTGCCCAAAATTTTTCAGGAATATAAATATCAACTATAAGCAAAGTTAGGTGAGACAAAACTCTCATAGACCGATGGAGGGGGTACAAAATAGTACAGCTAGTTTAGAGACAAATTTGACCAAATCTGATACATTTTGAATGTGCATAAACTTCTGCCCACCAGTTTCACTAACCAGTGTCTCTTCTGGAATATGACACCTGCTATGATCTGAATGTTTAAGTCCCCCCAAAATTCACATGTTGGTATCTGCCCAATGTGATATCTTAGGAGGTGGGGCCTATGGGAGGGCCTATGGGTGGAGCCCTCATGAATGGGATTAGTGCCTTCATAAAAGAGATCCCACAGAATTCCCTAGCCCCTTCCAGCATGTGAGGACACAGCAAGAAGTCAGCAGCCTGCAATCTTCACCAGAACCGAACCATGCTGGCACCCTCATCTTGGATTTTCAGCCTCCAAAACTGTGAGGAATAAATTTCTATTGTTGACTAGCCACCCTGTCTGCGGTATTGTGTCACAGAGGCCTGAACAAACTAAGACAACGCCCAAGTGTGCACAAGAGACATCATCCAAGGGTATTTGTCACAGTACTATTTATCCGGTGATTGCCCGGGGAGAAATAGCTAACCGGATTCCATTACTTTCACAAAATGGAACATTATGCAACAGTGAGTGAAACATAGAATGATATGTACAAACATGCTGAGATCTCCAAAACGTACTGTACTAGAAAAAAACAAGTTGCGAAGTTATATGGGTGGTATCAGACATAAAAATAATGCCAGGTACTTTTATACACATATGTTTGCACAGCAGGGATTGCTAGCTGCCTTCTCTCCCTGCTATATAATAATAGAATCATGGCTTTATTTGTTGTAGCAATGAATTCAGCTGAAAGACTACAGTTCCCAGCATCTCTTGAAGCTAAGTGTAACCTTGTGACTAAATTCTGGTCAATGTGATGTAATCAGAAGTGAATGCAAATGAGACCTCCTTCCTTCTCTGTCTCCCCCGCGATGTGGAGAGAACGGCTAGCACTGTTGGGGCCATACTGGACCAGACGGTGACTGAGGATGAAGACAATGGACAGAGGAAAGCAGACTAGTGCCTGGATCCCCTGATAACATCACGGAGCGACCATGCCAGCTCTGGACTGCCTGCATCCAGATTTTCCCTATGTGAGAAAGAAACTTCTTCTAATATATTTAACCTATTTTTACTTGAGCTTTCCCTATGACGGGCAACCAAATCTAATCCTAATATAGTAGGCAAATCCAATAGTCTGCAAAGATACACACTAAACTCATTTCAGTGATCCTCTCTGGGCAAAGGAGGGGAGTGTGATTATAGAGAGACATCCAAGGAAAATACAGCTCTTTCATATTTAATTTTTTAGAATTCATTCATGTATTTGTACATCTAAAAATTGATTTTAAAAGAAAGGCCAACCCCCAACACAAGGTACCATACAGACAAGTGTAGAAGTAGTTACAGAGAAACGAGGCAGAATATTTAAAAGTCAAACAATCCCCCAGAATCTGGAGTGTGTAGTCATTCCCATAGCAGTAGGCTTATTACGAACACTTATTATAAATACTTATCATAAATACTCGAAATGTAATTTGTAACTTGAAGGAGAATTCTTGTCTAACAGGCAGGTCAACCCCTGCCTCAGGATTCCAAAACAAAAATGTATTATCACCTTCAAATTTTAATCCCAACAGAGACTGTCTCACCTTCCCTTAAAATATTAAAGCCACTCTACCTTTGTTTTCTATATTCCACTTTTCTCCCTTTTAGAAAAAAGAAACTTCCTTTTATAAAATTTCCTTTTATAAAAAAAGAAACAAGTGAGTCTGGGCCATTTATAATCCTAGGATTCTATAGGTCTTGACAGACCACAGGCCAAAATCAGCACACTAATGCAGTTTTTTGTTTTTTGTTTTTTTGCCTGAAAGAGGCTTTAAAAGAAATTATGCAGTATTTTTAAATCAGAAAATTTCAGAGAATCTGGAATGCTTTCTTCTCTTGAAAAATCAGAAGACCTGGCCAACACTGGGGCTTTCTTCCACAAGGCAACCACCAGCTAGAATCAGGTGCAAGCCGGTCCTTTCAGACCTGGAACCTCTCTGCAGGTCAGAAAAGCCTCCACCACCCACAGTCTCCGTATTTGAATTCACACAGGTCACACCACATTTGTGTTATCATCAAGGTATGTTATTCTCTCGCCCTCTTCTGACAAATCCATGCAACTGCACAGAATTACTAAATTATTCCGGCCTGTCATTTGCAAATAGGTCAGCCGCTCAAAACCAAAATTCTCTTCACCCATATTCCTGACCTTCTCCCAGCATCAGATGATATATATTCAACAAATGCAAGCTGAATTTCACTTTAACAGGCCACCATTTAAAAAGTGAACAGGAATGACAAACATCAAATACAGATTCCTCTTATTACAGTTTAGATTTAATTGTGAAGAGATTTAGAATTGCTTCATTTACTTAACAAAGCTTCAACTTTTTCCAAAAGTAGTCAGTTTATGAAATACTTTTCATCATATTCGTGAATATGATTAAAGCATATTAATTCAGTCTTGAAGTGTCCATGGGCTACACTACATCTGTGAACTGTGATTGCTAAACTTGTTGTCACAACACAATGTTCTCAGTAGCCAGAGACCAAAACAAAACGAGGCTCTTTGAGCTACTGCAAAGTGTAACTCTCCCAGCAGGAGCAAATCACAACCTCATAGGGCATTCCCAGTCTGCTTGCAAAGATTTTACAGCCCACTCCAACTTCATACACTCTATTTGAAAAACATATATATATATATGTTTATATATGCCAAATATATATATATATATATATATATATATATATATATATATATATATAAAAGAGCAGCAATCTCTCTAATTGAATATATATATATATATACATATATATATATAGCTGCTCTATTTTTTTTTACCACTATTGTCTTAACTCTAGCAGATAAAATAGGACATGAAAGCCGAAACATGCTTTGATTTCACCTGCAACTTAATCATCACATTCTCTACTAGTAGCAGCAACAGCCAAAGAATGCAAAACGCCAGATTTTTTGCAGCTGAACTGGAAATCTAAAGGTATTGCCAAATGCACCTAATCAAAGACTATTATGGAAATACAATAAAACCCACAGGTAGGTAAGACTGACGCAAATAAGCAAACACTGAGAATTTTAATTCTTACAGAAATTCTGTTTTATGTATTTTAGGTACATCTTGGGATCCCAGCAGAGCTGTCCCTTTAAGCAATTACTTAATGTAGAAGAATAAATAGTTTGTCTCCAACTACACATACTTACTTACAGTGAAGCTACTGTAATCTTTAAACCACCAGTTTCCTGGGAGTCCCTGAGACCTTCTCAGTGGGCCCACAAGATCAAAACTCTTTTCTAATGATGCTAAGCTGTTATTTGCCTTTTTCACTCTCATTCTTTCATGAGTGCACAGTGCCCTTTCTAGTGGGCGCTTTCTAGAGGCCACCTGATGAGTGATACTTCAACAGATTAAATGCAGAAGCCGATAGGAGAATCCAGGTCTATTCCATTGAGCCAGGCATTAGAGAGACTTGCAAAAACATAAAACAATACCAGTTTTCTCATTAAATGTTTTTGTTTTAGACAGTGTACTTGTTTCTTATGAAATCATCGCTTATGTTAACATGCAGTGGGTTGGTTATGGTTATTTTTAACTGAATTAATATTTTAAATTTTTTTCAGCTTTAGTTTTGAATAAGGTAAATATTGATAGATATAACCCATATAAACAAAAGCTCTGTGGGGTCCTCAACAATTTTTAAGAATGCAAAGTGTTCTTCAGACCAAAAAGTTTGAGAATCACTGTTCTAAATAATTTTCTTGTTGTTTACAAGATTCAGGAAGCTCTCTGAAAACTGGCTTTATCTGAAGACTGGTTCTATCTTAAATAATTCTCTTTGCATCACTAATGAAAAGAGTGGGTCAAGGGTTCGGAATTCAGCTCTCAAAGCTCCCAGCAGACTTCAGCATCCCCACCTCCACTTGCCAAACCTACAGTCTTCACTTCTTCAGGTGAGGCACCCCATTCCATCCCACTCGCTCAAAGATCACACTTTACAGTGATTATAATAATCACAACCCATCATTTTGCTTTAATTTGAAGAGCATTTACCATGTGCCAGGCATCTAGCCTTCATTAGCTCATTAATGAATTAATAAAAAGTGCTTAGTACAGTGTCTGGCATGTGGCAAGCCCTCATTAAATGTTAGCAATGATGGTGATGCGGGAGGTGGTGGTGATGGTGATGGTGGTGGTGGTGGTGGTGGTGGTGGGGAGGGTGGGGAGGGTGGGGAGGGTGGGGAGGGTGGGGAGGGTGGTCTTACAATAATACTATGAGGGATTTACTGATATTATTCCTCATTTATAGATGAGGAAACTAAGGCACAGAAACGTTACTTGGTCAAGTTCACACAGATAGTAGGGGCAGAGCTGGGATTCTGACCCACTTCTAAGTCTCAAGTCCATGGAAGAGCCAAATACTTCCACCGTACTGTTCACCAGTGTTTCTCACACTTGACCCTGCAGATGAATCAGCTGAGGTTCTTGTGAAATGCAGATTCTGATTCAGGAGGTGGTCTGGGGTGGGACCTGGGACTCTGCATTTCTAACAAGCTCCCAAGCAGTGCCCATCATGCTGATCCTTGATCCAAAGTTTAGATGAAGATTCTAAAGAAGATTCTTTAGAAGAGTCTCCCCTTGCAAGCATTTTAAACCATTTAAAAAAAAAAAAAATCTCAGTGTTCATTTTCCTCTACTTATACTCAAATGTCTTTTTCCTAAGTAAAATGTTTTTGTCTACATCCCATTCAACAATAGTCCTGAATCTCTAGTCAACTTGTATTTTTGCATGTGAGGCACTGACACCCACAAACTACCTTTGGAACGAACACCACCCTTTCTCCATCGGCTGAACAACTAGTATTTTGAGCTGTCACAAGGGGGCGCTGCTTGCTAAGCAATTGTTCAGGCTCAGCGGTTGAATCTTCGCGCTGTGGATTTGTGCCATTACATGAACTTTTTACAAAATGGATGGCCTCATTCACCTTGGCTAGGCCTGCTCTCTTCCCTGAGAATGTGTCACTAATAAACCCTACTTGCATGTCCAAAAAAATAAAAAATAAAAGTAAAAGTGGATGGGAATTTGAAAAATAAAATTGCGAGTGGTGACCAGAAGTATAGGTCTCCTACTAACACATCTGAAATAACAATAAACTTTTTAAATATGTCAAAATGAAATAAAAACTACTTGGCCTTAATGGAGACTTTATGGCATTACAAAATAACTATAAAAGACAAGAATAAAATTAAGTACTTGTCTGATAAAATAGATCAAATATTACTTCTAAAGACAAGTTATTGGGTATTTTATAATATTTATTAATTGCACTTTGAACAGAGCTCTGCCTCATCTTCCCCATAAGTCACCTCCACACACAACCCGGACATAAAAGTCACTTAGGCCATTGCATTACACATACTACCTACTCAATAAGAAAGAAAGTGGATTCGTTTGTAATGGAATCTAGTAGAATCTCATTCAAAATTATATAATGTATATAATTTATTTGTAAATATGCATAAGGAGATATATACAGAAGGGTGTTCACCACACTATGAAATTATTTTTATAGTAAGTATAATAAGCTGGGCTGCTGTTGAAAGGAGAACCCAACAAGGAGATGTCTGGGGTTCTAGTCAACATCACAGGAGAACTAACCCCTCCCTATCAGAAATACAGACAATGTCTATTATACCCATTTCTACCACTCACGGGGGCTGATCCCACACTTCCCTATGGTAACTCATTACTTAGCATTACAGTTATTGGAAAGAAAGCCTATTTTGGAGGCAGGACAAAGCTTTGGAGCTCGAGTACCAAAGCCAGACTGCCTGGGTTGAAATTCCAGGCCTATCACTTACTGGGCATGTGACCTGGAATCAGTTACTTCATGCAATGGAATGTTCAGGATTGACCGGGAAAAGACCTTGAAATAGTTGTGTGAAGAACTCAATGACTTAATACGATTCAATTATCCCTGTAATCCCTGTGCCCACATAACACAGAAACACAAAAGACTGTAGCAAGATTTAACACCAATTCAATTATCCCCACTATCATTTGGCCTGTATAGGAACGGATGGCTCTTTCTAAAAATTAATTGCTAAGGCTGATTCTGAGTAAAGAATACACCCAAGGTCGATGGGGATGGCCTGGCGTAGACAGAGACATGACATCCTACGGACACCCTGTCTCATGCAAACACAAAAGAGAACACTCAACAGCCATTTTAAAGATGTAGATCAATTGATAACACAGAGTTATTTATGACATGTGAAAAGAGAAAGCAAATTTACAATGGCATCTAGTACAGTATTTTCAAAATTATATACATGTATAAATTATATTTGAAAATACATATACAGAGATATTTGGGCAGAATCACATCTCACCTTTGCATGCTGCCTTCCCTGTGAAATCCAGGAACTCTCCTCCCTCTGAGCTTTTAAGCCCTTTTCTAGATTCCACCCATGAGTTATATATCCTAGAGTTTCAGGAAGATACCTTAAAGACTTCAGCAATAGTGAGGGGAGAGCCTCAGAAAACAGACCATGATTCTACCCAACACTGCTTCAAACAATACAGCTCCCCTTTTATCTGCTACAGATATTGAGCTTCTGCCAAAGATTTCATCTGAAAAAAAAGATTTTCCACAATGTTATGCCACTGGCCATAACATTGACTTGGTATTGGGCTTTACATTTCCAGGGGTATAGTCTTATGTAACATTACGGACGATCTTTTCACCAAAGCACATGCTGTCTCCCCACACAGTGGTTTTCCAAGATGTGACAGATCCTTAGTCCCACTTCCTTGATTTTTCCCACGATTTCTAGAATGGTTTCATAGATTCTCATTATGTGGTTGAAGAGTTCTTCAACTAGGACATCTATCTGCTGTGGAGATTATCAGACTAACCAGCACTGCAGATAGTTCCATCGAAGTCTAGGTAGGACTTAGTGGTCTACAACCTCCCATTGGACCCTCCCATGACACCTCCAATCCCGTTTTACTTTATTTCCCACCACAAAGGCACATCTTTTTCAGATGCATTTTATAAAGTTTTTAATAACCATTCTTCAAAGGAGATTTGATACCAATTAATTATCAAATATAGTATTATGCTCAAAAGTAAAGTAACTACCGTGTTTCCCTGAAAATAATACCTACCCGGACAATCAGCTCTAATGAGTCTTTTGGAGCAAAAATTAATATAAGACCCGGTCTTATTTTACTGTAAGACCAGGTTTTATATGATATAAGACCGGGTCTTATATTAATTTTTACTCCAAAAGACGCATTAGAGCTGATTGTCCAGCTAGATCTTATTTTGGGGGAAACACGGCACATGGGCCTGGGCTAGACGTGAACATTAGGTGTGGAAGAATAAAGAGCTGTGCTGTCCAATGTGGGAGCCACTAGCTCCATGTGACAATTTCAATTTAAATCATTAAAATTAAATAAAATTTAAAATCCGGTCCCCCAGTGGTTCTAGCCACATTCCAAATGCTCAGTAGCTACACGGGGCGGGTGGCTACCATATTGGACAGGCAGCTATGGGACATTTCCATCGTCACAGAAAGTTCTATTGGATAACACTGACGGAAAGGCCACTGAGTTTATCATTTCATCA
Source organism: Rhinolophus sinicus (assembly GCF_057876585.1). Classification (NCBI taxonomy): domain Eukaryota; kingdom Metazoa; phylum Chordata; class Mammalia; order Chiroptera; family Rhinolophidae; genus Rhinolophus; species Rhinolophus sinicus. Next base: position 86,861,037 of record NC_142505.1, on the reverse strand, counting down.
AGTTTTCTGAAGCACACTAGCCTGGTAGAATGCTGTGATTTTGGCTAAATTAATCTGGAAAGTTCTGCATCCTAAACACCCTGCCTCACATGTTAGAATATTAATATTATGAATCTCCAAGACTCAGGCTCTAGCATCAGATAAGCCCAAGTTTGAATCCCAGCTCGGCCACTTATTAGCAGTGTGACCTTGGGGCAAATTATTTAACTTTGAATCTCAGTGTCTTCACTGGATAAATGGGAACAATAGAACACCTTGGTATTTTTTTGTCATGAGAATGAAATAATACATGAAAAATTTAGCAAAGTGCTTCCCAAATACTAAAGTCTCAATAAATGTAAGCTATCATAATTATTATTTTTTAAGGTGCAAAGACGTCCTATTTTATTTGGTTTAGTCCAGAATTTCTCAAATTTACTAGGACCAAATTTTTTTTAGAATACATGGAAGACAGTATGAGTATACTAGCCCCCTGCCTCCCCAAAGAGGTCTGTACCCGAATCCCAGGACCTATGAATATTTTGCCTTACATGATAAAAGGAATTTTGCAGACGTGATTAAGATAAAGGGTTTTGAGACAGATTATCCTGGATTATTTTAAAAACATTTATGAAAGTAAAAATTATAGACATGCTTTGTGAGAATAACTCAAACTTGCATATTTCAACTTCTCAATTACCAAGCAAAGGGGTAAAACAATGGATAAGGTAGTTTTAGAAAAAAACTTTCAGAATTTTTCCTGAACTTTTAACATGGATTTGTAATGGGGGACTGTGGGGGCAGAGCCCCAGAAAGTAGTTTCCAGGCTCTTGGCCTCACATAGAAAGGTGCTGGCTCAGGTAGTAAATGACCATGAACTGTGATTGGATGGCCATCAGCTGTGGCTAGTTGGCCGTCAGCTGTAACCAGTGAGCCATTGGCCACTAATATAACTGCTGTGGGTAAACTAGCAAAAAGAGAAAAAGAATGGGGCCTAGCAAGAAGATGGTGGCTGGGCTAGCAAGAGTGGATTGCAGAGAGGTGGATGCCGCCAGTGAGAATATAGTGGTATGACTCCCCTACCTATGGCTCTGTGGGTGTTCCTTTTTGGCCTCACCATATCCTGCGTTATGTGGGGAGCGGGAGCAGAGAACCCGCAGGGTCTCCCGCACGACACATGGCGCAGCGAGCAGGGTCCCCTGCACGACACGGACTGAAAAGTGTTAAAATTTCTTGTTTTAATTTACTCAGCAGCAAAGCTGATTGACAAATGTTTTGTGCTCAGGTTCAAATATTTGTAGCCTTCCTTCCCCTGCATCCAAACATCTTTTCTTGCACAGAGTCAGAGTGTGATGTTTTATGACTGGGGGATGATTAAAACAATTTTTTAGACTTTTTTCCTCCCAAGAATAAATACACACGAAGAGCAAAACCTATAGACCACAAGAACTGCCTCTCCCATTTTAAAAAGGAAGGTAAATTCTGGGACTAAGGGGTGGCAATATACTCTCCTTTCTTGGCCTGTCACCAAGAAATCAGGTTCGGGTCAGACCTCTGAACTTTGCACGTTCCTTCTCAGGCCCATCCAGTCCTGGGATGTTTGAAACACCTGTGAAGACGCCACGCCACCCGCTGGATTTGGCAGTCATAGAACCAGCTCTCAGCAGCACGGAGGAGGGAGCATTTAATCTCCGCTAGCCACTCAGGATGGGTAAGAACGTGAAAACATTAAATACCCAAAACCACTGAATTGTACACTTTAAATGGGTGAATTATATCTCAATAAAGGTTTTTTTTTAAAAAAAATAATGTGAAAACAATTTACTGTACAAGGTGAACATAGCAATTGAATTTTGATTTTTTTTTTTTAACAACTATATTTTCCTCTAAATGATAGGACATGTCATTCAGTAAGGTCTCACACAGACCACCCTGGGTCCACATAAATATTTCAGTCCTTTACTTGCTGAAAAGGCTGTTTTCTTAGGGCAATGTGCCCCTACAGAATAGCAACTGTGCCACCTTCATTATGGCGAATCAACCCAAGTGAGCTCTTTCTAGGATCTTTTTGGTTGACCAGGTCCTCTCATCACGTCACAACAAAACTCCCAGCCGCCATTATAATTTTCATTATAACAAGCTAAAAAGCAAACAAACTCTTGTAAACATACTCTTTTGTTTGAAAAAAGATAAAAGGAAATACATCACAATATCAACCACAATATCAAGAAAGCTGGAAGTTCTACAAAGCTGGCAGGATGCAGCTACCTTCTCATGTTTCTACCATTCTCTTGCTTTCCCAAGAGCCTTCACATCTACGTCCAAATTTTATCCTCCATAAAATCAAAACATAAGTTACTACAAAGGCAAAAAACCCTGGCAGGAAAAAGTGCAAAGCTGTGTGAAGAACAAAAAGCATCCACCTGGCAGCTGAGATGCCTGGATCCCAGCTCATCCCTGCTACCAAGGCACCAGTGACACTTTCTGAGCCTCTGTCACCACACCTGGGAAATAACAGTTTGATCAGGCAATCAAAAAGACCCCTTTTGGATCTAACAGTCTCATCTTTTAAGGATTGGGTTCAGATCTCCTGACTCCCAGTCTGTGGGGCATTGGAAATATATAGGGTAGCCATCAAATCTGGAAACATACACAAATACATAAGGGTTACTGATATTAAATAACAGGACAAAATAATCATCTACTTCCAGACTAGATGACCACTTAGTAACGAACAGCACAATCCACCATCTTCTCTACAGTGGACTTAAGAGGTACCAAACCAACAGCAGAAATAGGGGTGGGAGGAGGCTTGGAGTGCTATCTGGTACGAGTGGCCACTCAGACAGAGCCAGACCGACTCAACACTTACCTTAGCGATGGACTGTCACTCAGTTTGCACTTGCAGCCGGGAACGATATTCCAAGACACCAGACGCTAAATAACTGGACATGCCACGCAGGAAGGCTCCCCAGCATAAAATATTCCACAAAACACGGTAACAGTTGTCCACAACCAGAGAGCACAACCAGAGGACTGGAGAAAGGAAGCCTCAGCCGAGCAAGGACGTCAGCAAGGAAGGAAACAGCGCCCGTGTATTATGGCCTTTTATCCACAGTGGGAGTGGGCATGAGGGATGGTAAAGCCATTGCAGACTGAGGGCGAACTTATCTACTGTCCACGCAGTTGGAGCTGAGCATGCTCAACAAGCTGATAAATGGCAGCTGGTCTGCGAAGCCCCGCCAGACCCACTCTGCCCCTCTCCACGCTTCACCTGCAATGTTCGGAGGCTGAAAACCTGGAGGCAGGAGAGATGAACTCTCAGAGACCTGGAGTAAACCATACTAACGTCGCTGATGAGAAGCAGCTGTTTTCTTGTGTGGTTAATACAGGGATACTGAACACGCAGCAGGGACGAGCTCCAAAAGGCTCTGGTGGGGTTGAGCAGGTAGGTGCATGGCTGAGGTATCAGCCTGGATTTCACTTCTCAGGAAGTCTTCGCCTGACTCTCCCGCCACTGACTCTTGGCCTGTTCCAGGGGCCCCTCCTCCAGGAATCATCAGCCAGTACTCTCGTAGCACTGCCATTGAACTTTCTTGGTTCAGCTCTCCAACTAGGCTGTAGGTCCTCGAGGAAAGGGACTGTCATGCAGGGTCTCAGCTCCCGTTCCCCGCACAAGAATGCAGGACATGGTGAGGCCAAAAAGGAACACCCAGGGAGCCATGGATAGGGGAGTCAAACCACTATAGTCTCACTGGTGGCTGGGTTGGAGACGCGGGAAGCAGGAGCCACATGATCTGCAACCTTCCGTCGGATTTCTGCCAATCCACCAACCCCACTTGCTAGCTGCAATCCGCCGTGCTAACTGCAATCCGTGCTTGCCAGCTCAGCCACCATCTTCTTGCTAGCCCCCATTTTTCTGCTAGCGTAGCCACGGCAGTTATATTAGTGGCCAATGGCTCACTGCTTACAGCTGACGGCCAACTAGCCACAGCTGATGGCCATGCAATCACAGTTGATGGCCACTTACTACCTGAGCCAGAACCTTTCCACATGAGGGTGAGAGCCTGGAAACTGCACTCCTGGCTCTGTCCCCACAGGACTCTACCACAGTGGGTCCCCAGGGCCTAGCATGGTGTTTGGCACAGTGGGGGAGGGGGCTCGGAGCTTTGGACTCCTGTGCCAAAGGGCTCAACACACGCTTGTTGAACTGAACTATACCAATTTCATAATCACAGTGCTTAAAGACCAGTGTCATTCAGGGTCTCTGGTCCCGCTCCCCGCATAACAACGCAGGATATGGCAAGGCCCAAAAGGAACACCCACGGAGCCATGGATGTGGGGTTCATACCACTATAGTCTCGCTGGTGGCTGGGTTGTAGATACAGGAAGCTGGAGCCACACGGTTCGCAATCTGCCGTCTGCTTTTCTGTCAGCCAACCAAGCAACCCCACTTGCTAACTGCTAACTGCAATCTGCGCCTCTCTTCTCTCCCAACCAACCCACCAACGTAGCCGCAGCAGTTATATCAGTGGCTAATGGCTAACCGGTCACAGCTGATGACCATCTACTACCCAAGCCAGCACCTTTCCACGGGAGGCCGAGAGCCTGGAAACCGCTCTCTGGGACTCTGTCCCCACAGTCAGTGTCCCACAACTTCCTTAGTGGGGCACCATAGCTGGCAGACTGCTTATGAACATCAGCTCTGGAACCCCAGCTCTATGGTCAGACCCCTAGGGGTCCCTAGCGCAACTCTGTCATCTACTAGCTGTGTGACCAACAGACCCATGGGCGAGTTATTTCACCTCTCTATGCCTCAATGTCGTCATCTTTAGAAGGGGTGATGATAGTACCTCCCCAGGAGTCATGAATATTCAGTGCGTGCAACGCTTAGCACAGAGGTTGGTGCTTAGAACTGACCCAATACACGGACCCAGGTTGAAACATTTGGAATCGACTTCAGCCTTAAACGTTTGATCGAGCTCCCCTTTCGTGTGCTCCACAGATGTCGCGTTTTTTACAAATTGAAGGTGAGACCCTCCACCAGCAGAAATTACCACTCGCTTTATTGCGATACCTTGATTGCGTTCTAGAACCAAATCCACACTATCTCCGAGGTAAACCTGTGTTATTACCGTAGTCACCCTTCCCTGGAACTGAACTATAGGGTAAACATCACCTAGACCTGATAAGAGATGACACTTAGCTCTGCTTTTATCAGAAGCCACTTAATGCGTTAAAGCTTGGCCACCAATTTGCTTTGTCTAGATTCTTCTGAAGATTAAGCTGGCTGAGGTCCCTTGCAACTTAAAATTATACAAATGAAATGATGTCTGTGGCTCAGACTTTCTGTTGCTTCTGAGTTTCCAGGGGCTATCTCTTGGCATCATCACTATGGGTGGTGTCCCTGTCAGGAAAAGCCGCCTGGGACCCAGCTGAGGCGCTTGGGGTGGCGGCTGCACTGTTGCCGGAGTATTCGCGTGTGTGGAAGTAGACAGAGGGAGAAGGCCACGCTGAAAACCCATGTCCAAGCTGGGGAACCAGGTGTTAAATTCTGAGTGCCAGCAGCTGGGTGTCCTTGTCTCTGCTGCCCTCATATATCCTTTCCCACCGAATACTGGCGTTGGGCTTTGGCTTTCTAAGCCTCAATCTCTCCCTGGTTCTATAATTTTCTTGTTTTCAATCACAGTCTCAGAATAGAATAGCCTGTCTACTGGAGGCTACTCAGCACCCTAAGAGCAAAGAAATGTGCTCTTTACCTACTGCAGACCTGCTGGATCAAATGGCCCAGGTGATTCTGGTGCGTGCTTCACTTTCAAGGACTCTGTAGTTCAGATGCAGTGTTTACTGAATTAGACCGCAGTCAAGATTTTAGAAACAGCTGGTTGAAAATAATTGCCTTGACTGGCTCCAGTGACCCCCCAGGAACATATCCCACTTACACGTATGTTCTCCTCATTTATCATTGATGGGTATGTCGGGTTTTCACTCCACAGGGCTGACACTTTGATATCAGACTTGCTAATGAGCAGCAACCATTCGCCCCTGCTGCCTGTCATTCAGAGCAATCAAGGTATATCGCTTGCCGCGGAGAAGAGCTTAGCAGTCAACCTCCTTCCACATTCTGCTCTCAGAAAATAAGGGAAGGGTCCAGAGGTGTCATTTGACGCTGACAACAGCATATTTATTTCCTATGCAAAAGAGCCAAGGCTAAAAGACAAAAAGAAAGCAACCTTCTGCAAGCAGGAGCTGGATGGAAAAGGTGATGCTGGCAGCAGCCTCTGCAGACTCCAACTCCAGCACCATGAACGTGTCCCTTGCTCACCTCCACTTCGCCGGAGGGTACCTGCCCTCTGACTCCAAGGACTGGAGGACCGTAATCCCTGCTTTCTTGGTGGCTGTCTGCTTGGTGGGCTTCGTGGGGAACCTGTGTGTGATTGGCATACTCCTTCACAGTGCTTGGAAAGGAAAGCCATCCCTGATCCACTCCCTGATTCTGAATCTCAGCCTGGCTGATCTCTCTCTCCTGCTGTTTTCTGCACCTGTCCGAGCTACAGCATACTCCAAAGGTGTATGGGATCTAGGCTGGTTTGTCTGCAAGTCCTCTGACTGGTTCATCCACACGTGCATGGCAGCCAAGAGCCTGACAATCGTTGCAGTGGCCAAAGTATGCTTCATGTATGCAAAGGACCCAGCCAAGCAAGGAAGTGTCCACACCTGCACGATCTGGTCAGTGCTGGCAGCCATCTGGGCTGTGGCTAGCCTGCTCCCCCTGCCGGAATGGTTCTTCAGCACCACCAGGCTTCACGCAGGTGTGGAAATGTGCCTCATGGACGTACCCGCCGTGGCCGAAAAATTCATGTCCATGTTTGGTAAGCTCTACCCTCTCTTGGTATTTTGCCTTCCATTTCTCTTTGCTAGCTTTTATTTCTGGAGAGCTTATGGCCGATGTCAAAAGCGAGGAACTAAGACTCAAAATCTTAGAAAGCAGATGCGCTCAAAGCGACTCACAGTGATGTTGCTAAGCATTGGCATCACCTCTGCTCTTCTGTGGCTCCCTGAATGGATAGCTTGGCTGTGGATATGGCATCTGAAGGCTGGAGGCCGGGCCCCACCACAGGGTTTTCTAGCCCTCTCTCAAGTCCTAATGTTTTCCATCTCTTCGGCAAATCCTCTCATTTTTCTAGTGATGTCAGAAGAGTTCAAGGAAGGCTTGAAAGGCATATGGAAATGGATAACCACCAAACGACATCCAGCTGCCTCCGAGTCTCAGGAAGCACCAGCTGGTAACTTAGAGGTCCTTCCTGAGAACATTCCCTCTCCAGGGTCCCCAACATCCGTGCCAGAGAAAGAGAAAACTGGCTCTCCCTCCTCCAGCCAAGAGAAAACTGAGAAGGCAGAGATCCCCATCCTCCCTGACGTAGAGCAGTTTTGGCACGAGAGGGACACAGTCCTTTGTGTACAAGACAATGACCCTACGCCCTGGGAACATGAAGATCGGGAGACAGGAGAGTGTGAGAAATGATTAAGTTTCAAAGCAAAACAAATTGTGACGATTGTATTTACTTGTACTGCTGCTTATTGATATTGCTGACTGTACTATATATGACATGGTAAGAATTATCACCATTAGGAATGACAAAAATGCTTCCGCCTGCATTTCCAAAATGTGCAGTTAGTAGAACACCATGTTAGGAGCAATAATTGTTTCAGAATTGCAACCTGGCTGCCGAAAGAATTGTACAAGTGACTAGAAAGCCCAGCTATTTTGTCTCTTGTTCACAATGGCTGTTTTATTGGCCGCTCTTTAGGAGCAGCTCTGTACTGGCTGGGGTAGAGCTTATCTGTCAAAAGCCTTTACCTTTAGTTTCTTCCTGAACCTGCTAGCCCTAAATTCACCCGTCAAGCTTTATTTCACATTAACCAAAGCTCACAATCTACATCCAGTTAAGAGATTTTTAACACACACTAATGAATAAGTTGTAATGAGTTATTTACATTTGCTTAAAATAAGTAAATTTACTTGATGAAAATCTACACACAATGTTCAAGACTGAAGGTTGCAGAATAAGGAACACCACTTTATTCCGGTTCTGGGCTAATTTCAAATCATGGCTTACTTTGACTAAGTTTAAGTAAATCCTTTGCCTTATACTAAAAACCTGCCTCACTGATTTTAATGCCACCACAGTGAGTTTTCAGTTTCTAAGTCTAAGGATTTCAGCATCTTAGCATGACATTCTATTAGGTTGGTGCAAAAGTAATCACAGTTTAAAAGGTTAAAAATCATTGCAAATACTGCAATTACTTTTGCACCAACCTTATATACTCTGAAAGAGCTTAAAAACTACCCTTGTTTCTCTTCCCAAGTATCCACCCTTCCAAACTGCAGGAGAGTTACTCTTCTATAAGCTGAAATCAATCTGTTCCTCGCAATATCTCCTTCCTCTCAAGATAAATTATAAGTTATGACTAATGATATAGGTATTAATTACTGAAGGCAATTGTCAAATATAAATATAAAAGGGGGACAGAGATGGTGAACTTTCTTGTTAAATGGCATTAAACATACCTATAACATTGAACGTGAACCCAGCCCAACTTTTAAAATGCCTCAGGGTTTTTAAGTTATAAAGTTGATCAAGAGTAACGAGACAAAAAGATTAGTACAGAAAAAGAGAAAATTCAGTGGACACAAGACAGAGAATTTGCCTAAGAGTAGAAAACAAACACACAAGGGCAATGCAGAAAGAAAAGCACTAAAATTTAGTGTTCCCAAACATATTACCAGTATAACTTGAATAACAGGAAATAACTGTTCATTTTACAGCAAGGTAAAGCATACCCAATAATACATTTCTTCCTCTATAAGGACATTTATCCATGGTTCTTGATTACTTTGTAATGAAACTGATGTATTTTCACTGAAGGACTCTTTCAGAAAAAAATGCCTTTAAGGCAAGCAAGAAGAGATTGAAATATAAAACATATACAATTGATGGAATTTTTATTTTTTAAACAAAGTTCAGTCTGGATTTTTTAGTTTTTGTTTTTACAAATGGTCATGGTTTGCTTTTTAACACAGAAGTGAGGGCTGTTTTCTTTTTACTTGGTTCATTATAAAATTTTAAGGCTCACAGCACACACAAAGTACAACTTAACCTAAGTATCCAAAATATTGTTTTCATGATATACTTATACAAAGGCATTCCTTTTAAAATTGTCTGCGATGAACTATTTAAGATTTTTATATACATTATAGATAGTAAATGTAGGACATAAAATTCCAGTGTTTGATATTTTAACTTGTAAACAAATAAAAACAATTATGTTTCACCTCAGAAGGAGATTTCAAGCTGTCTTGTCTTAAATGCTCCTTTCAAACTTACCCTTTGGCACAATGGGGCTTTATGGGAAGGTCAGACCTTAACATTGGCACAGGTCTCAGAATAAACGAAATAGTGTATGTTTACAAAGTCTGCTGAGAAGCACCAAATCAAGATGCAGATATGGAAACCCAGTGTGATGACAACATCCCTTTCATTAAGAACCTAACACACAAAGTCCTGGCTTGATCTCTTAAAGAAATCTGCGTAGAAGAGTTTGATTTGCAATTTGTATCAGCAATCAATCCCAAGTACTTTACAATAAAAGTAGGAAATTAGATGTCACCAAACCATTTTGTTCACACTACTCTGAGAAACAGAATGTAGTGCATGGGCAAACAATACTATGGAATTCAAAATAACAAAATAAAGCACTCTGGAAATTTCACCTTTGTAGGACAGTCACATATCTGTAACAGTCATTTTTTTTGTTAAACATTTCAGTCTCACTCCTTACAAAAATTAAAAACCACTCAATGAATTTATAAAAATAAACTTAAAAAAAAAAAAAAAAAAAAGAGAGAGAAGGGGAAACAAAAAAATTATGTTAGTTACAATTTTACCAGTCGACCTTAGCCAAATAATTCTAAGTTTCTACACAGAGTTCATGTAAGTTTCGTGGCACTTAATATATTTAAGCTAAGTATTTATAACAGAGATGTGAATGTGTTTGTGTGTGATGTGTGTCTGTAACATACAAATACAAATCAGTTGGTGTTTCCTTTTTAGGTTTTGTTACAATCATAGAAGGTGTGAGATAACAGAGAAAATAGATTATCCTACTAACATATATTTTTCTAAACATTTATGTGGTACTCTGAAACTAGGAATCTATGAAGGAATGAAATAGGATCTTCTTAAACTGGGGAGGTAAAGCTGCCAAGAACAACTGGGAATCAAAAGTAAGTTTTATGGTATGATGTGTACGACACACTGAAAGGATGCCAAAGCAGCATTAACTATCACTGTTAATATAAAAGGCAAAGACAAGACCACAAAATTCAGCATCTTCATATAAAGCAGTGAGATACTGCTGAGGGACTGAACACCAAAATGGCTCTTTCCAAGCCCCTTCTGTCTTATGCTGCAAGTAATTTATTATACTCGAGCCTTTCAAAATGATGTGATATCCAATTTTAAAGTCAGCTTTCTTTGTGCTAAATTACATCAGCTGCTGCTGGAAAGAACAGGTTTAAAAGAAGTTTTTACAAATTATGTAATAATCATATACAATCCACATATATAAAAAGGGTTGGTTTATTGTAGTTCAAATACATAAACTGAACATTCAAACATCTTAAAATTAAACTTTAGAAACAAAAGTTTAACATTCCAACAGGAGTATAGTTTACAAGGAACACCCAGAAAGGTAATCTGTTGTCTAATGCAGAATATTGATAAAGATCACTTAATGGTGAATAAAAGGTGTTTAACCAGCAGTCCTATTATGGCCCACATGTTAGTATGACCGTGGTTCCATACCTGAGAAGAAATTACTACAGAAATCTTCTCTTAGGCTAAACAACAAGACCTGGCCTATAATTTAGAGGGGATAATCAAAGCACATAAGTGACCAAATAAAACTAAAGTGTTCTTTAGAGACAAAGGTAAAAGTATGTCCATTATAATAATCTTAACCTCTGGAAGAATTCAATTTTCAGTGTGTTCTCTTTTACCCGCTTTAAAAAACAAAATCAAAACAAAACAAACCCCAACTTAGGTTTTCTTGGAGTCTGTGGTATCTGTATCTTGCAAGTTCAAACCACAAATGCTCTTATGTCTTGCATGTATAACACTGCTAGAAGAACGTCACCAAAAGTCACTGACTTCCACACCTCATAAAAGGATGATTTTTAGCTTCAAATTTTTAGATTTACTAGAGACAGCCTATATTTGAGTATGTATGTCAGTCATGCCACACAAAGAAAAGCATAAATATTTCCAAAGTGTTCTCTGTTCAGCAACTTGTTCACAAATGCTTCTCCTCCTTTTCGTCAGATGGTTCTGCAATTGTTTGACTACTGCACATAACATGTAAAAACCCGAAATTGGCTCATGCAAGCATTTTGAATTAATAGATACCCCTGTGGAAGAGTATGCAGTTATTTTGTGGATCGTCTCGTGGGCTCTGACGCTGTGGGTGGTGGGGGTGGACCCCGGCGATCCAGGTCATCTACATACGCCACAATCAGTTTCCGCCTCTCCTCTGGCACACAGTCTAGGACTAGATACCGTTTGTCGTTCTGCAAAATTTTTTCTACATCTTTCAGGTGCTGATCAGATTCCTGGATTAGCTTTTTGGATCTGAAATAAGAAAAGAAGTCCAAGAATTACTGACTGCTGTTCACAGGTCTTTCAGAAATGAGCTGGAAATGTCCATCTAGTTCCTAATTGTGTTTCCATTTTTTTTTAAATTTTTTTTTTAAGAAAAATTTCACTGCAGTGGTCACCTTTGTAAGTCGCCTCAGCAAAGACTCCAAGGAGTGAAAGGGCCTCAGAAGCTGAATTACCCTCCCACCCCTACTGGTGGTCCCTCCAGATCAGGGCTGAGGGTGGGTGGGTAAATCTTGCCCGTGCTGTACCTGTTCTGTGGATGAACAGAGGACTTCAGTCTGCAGGGCTGCCAATCCCAGCATCTTTCACAAGCTTTCACTTTCACATCTTTCACTAAATTAACTATAAAAATGTAGAAAGAAGTCTTACTTCACATCTAGTTTAAAAGCTCAAGCTGATGCAAAACATTAAGGATCCTGACCAAAAAATCCAATGACAAAATACCTAAAAACCACACCCTCAGCACTATCTATCCTCCCGTGCACATACCCTTCATTAAGATGGTTCAACTTTTTTCTCTTAAAGAAGAAAAGCCGGAGCATGAAACAACAACGGTTTCCTGCCTACTGGTGGCTAAGCAATGTAAAACTTTTCCTGATGATAAATTGTTGGGGGTGGGGGGAACTACTGGGTATGTTACAGAGAAATCTTGTTTGAAAGCTCTGATTTTATAATTTAAAATTTTTAGTTAAAAGTATCCAGGAAACTGCTTTCCTCTGAGAAGAAAAAGCTTTTGCTGAGCTTAAATAAGATTTCAACTTTCAGAATGGTTCAACAACACTGAATAGTCTTCAGAGGAGGCAAAGATAATTGATAGTGAAGGATTATTTAAAAATTCTCTTCATGAAATACAACTCTTAAATAGTTGGGGGTACTCCTAAAAAAGCAGTGAAGTAAAAACAAAAGTATGTTTAAAAAACTGGATGGTGGGTAACACAAAATAAGAATTGACATCTGGGCCCTTTCTTTAAAAAACAAAAAAAAAAAAGTTAAGGTACAGATGGGCTGTATTTGGCCTTTGATAAAAGTTGGCTTATTATTCTTAAAAATTAATAATGTCAACATGTGTGTGAATGCAAAGTATGCTTTGGCCATTAGAGCAAGAACTAGTAAAGACGATAATTGCTGATATGAAACATTTCATTGCACACACCTATATGTTATAAATTTGGTCTCTTTCAAAAGCGTCCTGAAGTCAGCTTTGGCTGTGATGTATTTGTCTCTGATGTATTCTTCGAACTCTCTTTGTTTTTTCTGCAAAAAGACAACAAGATTAGAAAAAAAAATCCACAATTCCAAAATTAAATCAGATATTAAACCAGTAAATTTATAAATAAATTTATTTGTTAAATTTCTAAGTCACATGAATAAATCATAAAATAAAAAATTCAAAAGAAAAACACAGTAAGGTACATTTATCTATTCATAACAGTCATTAAAATGTAAGATCTGCAATGTACATTTTTTAGAAAAAAAGAAAGCAAGAATTAGGAACCACATAATATAATAGTAGTGGCTAAAATCTGAGGGCTTGCTATGTGCTACACTGCACTGAGGGTTTTATGAGGATATCCCCTTTAATCTTCGTAACAACCTCAAGTGGTAGACAGACACTCTTAAAAAATAAAGAAATTAAGAGTTAAATGTGCGATAGACTGTATTTATGTCTTCTAGCACAAAGATACTAATGTGGTATAATTTATGGATACATCAACCTAATTTTCATAAATAAATTATACTGAGCATTTAACTTTTTTAGTAATAGTTATGACAGGTATAAACTCTCTGGGCTTAAAAGAAAAAAAAGAAAAAAAAAGACCTTATTATCAATTCTAAACAATCAGAAAGTTAGAAACTGTGATTGGATCTCTCAGTTGTGTATCTGCCACACTTCCCAGCCATGTGTATCTTGTGGCCCAAACGTCTAAAACACAACTTAATAGGGTATGAAAAAGAAGAGTATTTGGAGTTCTAGACCTAGAGAAACCAACCAGGAAAGGAGAATGATGGGAAGAACAAATGAAAGGCCAAGGAATAAAACAGACTGGAGTAAGCTACACTTTCCTTGACATCATTCACTATTTCAGACCCGAGGTGAGTCTGTTCCCTACATGGGAGTCACCGGGCACCAGAACAGGGCCCCACTTCCACAAACCTCACGCATCTGAGGTTCCCCTACTCCAAAGCCTCTGAGCTTTCAAGAACTAGAGATGATGCTATGGAGTTCTGCTGGCGTAGCTTCAGTGAGGCACTTTGACAGCGTGGCATTAACTGCCAGCCTGAATACATCCATCCAGTGCAACTGACTACACAATAAGTAAGAACTATAGCTTCATTAAATCTCTGGGATCCCAAACTACAGTTTTAACCCCAAGGATGAAATTTTTAAAGTTTCTATTGTGCTGTCTTGTTAATTGATCGTGCAAAAAGGAGAATGTGAACTTCAAATCCAAATCTGTTTCTCATACACTTGTTATACACTTAAAACCATCAACTTAATTTTGGTCATGATACTAGTGCTGCTGATTAAGCACCCAATTAACATTTATAAACTGACAGTAAAGCTCAGACAAAAATCCTCTTACCCTGTCACTGGAGGAGAACTTAATGCACCGAGGATCTTCCTTAATGATTTTTTTTACTTCTTTCCACGTGGATGTTAAGGTGATCTTTGAAAAGACAAGTGAATAAAAAACATAAATACAACTCTCTTACCAAGGGGTCAAACCGCAGCGCGTGGTACGTAGTATCACACCCTGACCTGCCATCGCTTAGAATGCTCAAGTATACCCGGCCTAGTTAGGGACAAGCAAGCAGCTTTAAGGCAGTTTCTTTTTGTTTGCTTGCCACAAGAGTTATTTTCATGGCCATACTTGCAAGGGGGCCTAAGACAATCACCTGCAAACCCTGCATTTCCAAGGCAACTTCCTAACTTCTGAGGAAACCATCACCAAAAGAGAGCAGATAAACAAGAGCAAAACCTGGACAACAGTGTTCACACTGCCACACGAAGGGGCCATGATACCAGATAGAAAATGGAGCAATAAAAGGGCATCTATTAAATCTATCATTAGGAGGGATCTCTGATCACACACTGCTGAGGATATTTTTTTTTTTTTTTTAAGATTTTTTTATTGGGGAAGGGGAACAGGACTTTACTGGGGAACAGTGTGTACTTCCAGGACTTTTTTCCAGTCAAGTTGTTGTCCTTTCAATCTTAGTTGTGGAGGGTGCCGTTGAGCTTCAAGTTATTCTTTCAATCTTAGTTGTGGAGGGTGCAGCTCAGCTCCAGGTCCAGCCGCCCTGCTAGTTGCAGGGGGCGCAGCCCACCATCCCTTGCGGGAGTCGAACCGGCAACCTTGTGGTTGAGAGGACGCACTCCAACCAACTGAGCCATCCGGGAGCTCAGCGGCAGCTCAGCTCAAGGTGCCGGGGTTCAATCTTAGTTGCAGGGGGTGCTGCCCACCATCCCTTGCGGGACTCGAGGAATCAAACTGGCAACCTTGTGGTTGAGAGCCCACTGGCCCATGTGGGAATCGAACAGGCAGCCTTCGGAGTTAGGAGCACGGAGCTCCAACCGCCTGAGCCACCGGGCCGGGCCCCTGCTGAGGATATTTTGAATAGCCACAGGAGCAGGTATGAATTTGAAAACTGCAAAAGGAAATAATTTCTAAATAGTAAGAATGCCATCAACATTTTATTGGGAAAAAATCCTAGAAGAAAGTGTCATAAAAGCCATGAATTCTAGTAATGGATCTAAAGAGCACACCACTAAAAATCGTACCAATGTTTTACTTTTGGGAACTATTAACGGCGATCTGTGCAGATCAGTAAGAACAAACAAGGAACTTACTGCAGAAGTCTCATCCAGAAGCTGCCGAAAGTGCTCCCTCTTCTTTTTGGTGAGCGCTTCAATGTGCTCATTGAAGAGCTTCTCCTTCTCCTCTCTTTCCAACAAGGATCCTGACTCCCAGCGGTGATCTTTCCGGAGAGTCCTCCGGGTATCAGACCATGACACATCTGAAGACCGTACCTGAAACAGAGAACTGTATCCATCACCAGACGTATGTTCTTATATTTCAACAATAAAAATCTCGTTTGTTTACAAAAGATGACACATTTAACAAAAGAAGCTTCTGGTGACTTCACGTTAGTTAAGCAGTCACTGAAAATGTGCTTTTTAAGTCAGAAAACCTACCTCCCAGAGCACACCTAAGCTATCAAGTATGAATGTAAAGGTGGGAAAGGATGAAGAGAAGGTATCTCCCATCAACCATGGTCCCCAAGAACTTTAATAATACTTAGGTATTTTACCTAACACCTTACCAACTTTTAGTAGAGAGATGGATACAAATGAAATAAGATATACATTGTCTAATTATAGCACCAAGTAGCGCAAGCACACACACACCACAAATCCTAAACTCAGATTTGGACTTATCAATTACATACTGGAAGCATAAGCAAGAATGAACATGGTTAAGAAGACAAGGTAACAGACAAGAAGACAGGCCTTGCTGGTTCACCAACCAGCAGAACGGTATGCTTCAATGTGGGTAATGGCATTATCAAAAAAGTCACACTGCTGGCAAGGATAAAAGATATGGGAGGTTGAAAATACAAAAAGGTAAGAAAGAAGAAAAAACAAACACTGATTTAACCAACATTTATCAAGCATCTAAATACGTGTCAGGTTAAGTACTATACTTGGCACTGGGAATACAAAATAAGATGCCTTCCTTCAAAGGGCTCACTGTTTTAGGGAAGCAGGCACATAAGCCAGTCATTGCGGTCACATGTCATTGGTGCTGCAGAGGTATACGCTGAGCACAGGGCAACAAAAGGAACAGCGAGCTCAGGTCTGCCCAGGTGGGTCAGCCTCACAGAAGAGACAGCTGCGTGTGCTCTTGAAGAATGAGGAAGTTCGCCACTGTGCTGGGCAGTTTAAAAGCATTCTCGGTCGAGGGACTGGCATGAGCAATAGTAGGATTCATCAGTGTGATTCATTAAAGGTTAAGTTCCGCAAGGCTAGAGCCTAGTTAGGGGCAAGAGAGGAAACCAAAGAGGGTTAGGTAATACGAAGGTGCGGGGATCAAGAAATGAAGAGTCTTTTATATTATGTGGAGGAGACAGAATCTGAAGAGTAGGCCATTGGTGAGAGTAAGCACCAGGGAGGGTGACGAAATCAGCTTTGTCTTCTACAAAGATTTCTGTGATTGCAATAAGATGAACCCAGCGGGGAAGTAGAGGCAGGGAAAGGATGAGGAAACAACTCCAGCTGTCCAGAGAACAGAAAGATTGGCAGAAGCAAGGGGAGAAACGTTGTAATGGGACAGGAATGATGAGAAGAGCCCGCTGAGAGAAAAGAAGCAGGAGTAGGGCCTTCACTGCAGGGACAAAATAACCTACATACCTCAGCAACCCTGGGTAATGCAGAAGGATTTTCAAAAACGTTCCAGGGTATCTCCTGGGGTCAGTGCACCCTTAGTCCTACATCTCATACCATCTACATGGACAATAACCGGTCATCACACTGATGACCTTAGATCAACAACAACAAATTTAAAGTATGTTCTGCACAATTTATTACTACAGCCAGTCAGTGTAATAATTTAAGATGGCATCCATCAAAACCAATAAAAATAAAGCTTTAACACTGAGAGATTATGAATTTTCATACGTACAAAACATCCAACTTCTGAAAATGTTAAATAACTAGGGTTTTCCTATTTCAACAGGGCTGAAACCATGCACTCAATTTTAAAAGGCTTGATAAATAACTTACCAAATTGTTTCCCTCAGAGTCAAGTTAAAGAACATTAAAATGTTGACTAAGAGGTAATGTTATGGATTGGTAAGATCCAGTACTTTACAGAGAGAAAGGTGAAAGAGTAACAATACCATGTCAGACAGAAGAGCCTTGAAATTCTGGATAGCTTCTTCTCGTTTGTGTTGCTCTCTCTCTCGATCTATTTCTTTCGTTTGTTCTGATCGAGCCTTTTGAACCTCTCTCTCTCGTTCTCGGAGGCTTGCCTCAATGCGGGCTTGCCTTTCAAGCTCCTTTTCTTTTTCTGAGTCTA
The DNA here is from genome assembly GCF_057876585.1 of Rhinolophus sinicus. NCBI lineage: Eukaryota > Metazoa > Chordata > Mammalia > Chiroptera > Rhinolophidae > Rhinolophus > Rhinolophus sinicus. The sequence continues at coordinate 86,843,258 of NC_142505.1, read as the reverse complement.
AATTCTGTAAAAGTAAAATTACATTATCCTTCTTACCACTGCTTCAAAGCGTTTCTACAGAACAAGTTTGCCAAATGTAAAATTTCAAAACCTAGTTTTTACCAAGAATATACCTAAATACTGTACCTCATTTCCAAATCAACTACTAGAGATTCTTATATTCAGAATATCAACAAGAAAAATTCCAAACCCCCAAGGAGCAGCAAATACCTTAAAAACACAGTTAAGGATTTGATGATTCCACAGTTACAGTACAAGTCAACACAATAGTTACCTTGGCTATTTTTTCGATGTATTGTTTGAAAAGGTCTTCTCTCATTGATGAACTATCCACTGCCTTGTAACGTGGGTCACTTTCTACTTTGTCTTTTACTTTGCTCCATCGAGATTGACTGTCCAAGTGATGATTAGATAATAGTTCAAAGAAATCTGATTTAATCTGCATTTCAAAACAACATGGGGGGGGGAAAAACAATGTGCCATGAGAAATTCCTCATATCTAAATGTTTACAAAAACAAATATAGTTCCCTTACCTTAAAGATGAGAATAACAACTTTTTAAATGCACTTATTTAGAGTGGAATAAATTTTAGTAAGAGTATCAGATTGCTCTTTCATGAGACATATAAAAATCAACACACATATAGGCTCTCATTTAAAATCTACCAAATTCAAGATAAATCATATTCTCCAATGAAATTATTCAAATATAGAAAAAACTTTTATATTGTTTATAATATTTGATCTCAGCAATGTCATCTTTTCATAAGGAATATGACTTTGGATTTATTTTTAGCTAAGATCCAGCTTACGAACTGACAGTAAAATACTTTAGCATCAAGATGGTAAAAATGATTTATTTTAAAAAGCAGATGAATGAAATTTTTTTTGTTAAAATACAGGAATTTAGAAATAATTGAGCACAAATAGCAGGTCTTATTCATTACAAATCTAAAACTATACTGTCAAATGCCTGAAAACAAATAAATAGGGTAAATTTTTGTATTTTGGTTTAAAAAAGAGCAATGTTTGTAACATTATATTCAAGAAAAAATTACAGCATTTCTATGTTGGTCATAATTAATTAATCATTACTAAAAAACTACATTCAGATTTTCTGTACTTTTTAGCCATTAAATATGTATGCCTTTACCGTTATATGACTCAGATTATAAGTGTTAATGAAATAACATATTTAACAACTGATGTACCAAGTTAGTAACATTATACCAAAGGTATTAAACAATATCAATCCTTTAGTATCAACATATACAATACTTAGGACCCCTCTCCCAAACTGTATTTATAATTTTTTTAAAATAGGGAAAGGGATAAATGAGGCATTTATTTTTATGAACCACTGAGGACCTGTATTAAAATTTAATCTCATCTATATCATTCTGTACTCCTACCAGGGAAGATAACCAAGGTAGCCAAAGTCATTTCAACAGAGATTCTGACCATGTCAAGAACCTCTCCTCCCCAGAGAGATTAAACATGCTGCCTTCTCACCTGAACAAGGGAATGAGAAGGTAGGAATGAAATCAGAATTTAAAATGTGTTGGCACAAAATCAATGAATCATTCCTGCGGCCTATTCCAAACCTCTCATTTCTTTCTATAACTTTATTTCTCCTATCAGAGGATTAAAAGGGAGGCTGAGGTCCTTTCTGGAAAATACTTGTAAGGTTATAAGAAACAGTTTCTATATTAAAGGATTTTTTTTAAAGACAAGAGCTAATCAACTGCAGATTTCTCCACTACTGAACTTGGATCTTGACTTTATTTGGATTAATGAGAAATACTCATAAATCCAGTATTTCCAGACGTGATAAAGAAACTACTTGACCTAGAGATGTTAACATCAATTTTCTGTTCATCTTGTCTACTTTGTATCTGACATGATGAACACCAAATCCCAAGATGCACATAACTAGAATGCAAAATTTATAAAAGTTAAATAAAACATGCACGCTCTATCAAATAGGAATCTTTCTAAGCTATAGGAATTCATATTAACTTAAAATAATTTTCAAATATTAAATACAAAGCCTACAAAATAAAAATGATAGTTTTTTAAATGTGTGATACATAACCAAAGTAAACTTTAAATAAAAGTACCTTACCATCTAGGCTGTTTCATTTAATAGGGAGAAACAGTCCCTTGAGCCTTAAGGATTAACTGCATTATGTGCAACTTCAAATGTGCTTTTCCAAATGGTAAATTATTTGAACCAAAATTTTATAAAAATTGGTTATAATAAATTATAATTAAAAAACCAAAAACTTGACTGTAGCTATACTTTGGCAAACAAAACAGTCTATTAAAAATAAACAGTTTTAGGGGCACTTTTTTTGTAAAATGGAAAATTACCAGTGAAAGCTACGTGAAAATGACTGTACTCTTTTAACTTGAAAATGCCTACGGAAGGGAAAAAAAAGATTTCACCAAGTCAAGTGTCCTTCACAGGCTTTTGACTCAGCTACTGATTCGGTTAGAGAAGAACAAGAAAAGAGACACCCAATATACCAGCATGCTACTGGTAGTGATCTTGCTATTCAATTACACAGTTAAAATGTGATTAAAAACAAACCCAAAAAACAGTACAGACAATATACTTCATAAGAATAAATATACAGTGAAAGTCATGAAGAATGTGGTAAAACTTTATTAGCCAAACACTTCTCAGAATGTGAATATAAAATATACTACATTTTAACCCTTAAAGTTTTCTGCTTTCATGACCTAGTTAGTAATTGATTTTGCATTCTTTAAATTGGCTGAGACAGTTTCTTTTTCCTTCCTTTTTTTTTTTAAATTTAGTAATGGTACAAAGCCAAACCTATAGAGAATTAAAATTTTACAATCAAAAGAAAATAAAGCTGAATAGGTTTATTTAGATGTAATGTCTATTTAGTTTCTTATTTTAATTAACACATTCTGGGCACAACTCTCATCACTTCACAAGGAAACAGACTAAAAAAATGTAAAGTACTGGAACTGCGGGAGGCTAAAGTCACCACACAGAGAGATACCAATTTTTTCCTCACTAGGGAATCCCATAATATTTTACGTATCAGTGATTAATAGCTGTCAGAACTGAAATGACTGACAGGCCGCACAGCACAAAACTGTAAACTCTATCCACTTGTCATAAAACAGAATACATAAAATAGTTACATTAAAAAAGTGTTTAAGAAAAAAATTAGTTACAAATGCAAAGAGAAAAAACATTTAATTTGTATAAAAGCAATCATACAAATCATACCATATCAATCATTTATTTACTTGGTTTTCTTTAATCAAATAGATTACGGCTAAAAGTCAAAACTAGCAATCAATTAACATGTTTCTCATATAACACATAAGATGTTCAAGTAGAACTCAATTTTGCACATTTCCTCTGAGAAGTATCATAATTTACCAAAAAAATGTTAATACTGAAATAATTCTGGAAAAATCTACTTTTAGGCCCAACAAATCAGGAAATTTGAAACATTTCTGACAAAAGTCATTTCACCTAATACTGTTATTTTCAATGAAAGAGGCTTCTTCCCAGCAAAAGTGATACTAATTCCCTAACATTTCTAAATAGAATTTATGATATTTTAACTTCCTGGAATAAGAGGCAATTTGAAATGTCAAGAGTGATTAGGCTTCAGAGGTTCCTTCTCCCCATTCACGAAGCACACAGGGACACTGAGGAGAGTAGCTGCAGGTTTTGATGGTTCACACGCCACTGGTGCCATCTCCCTACCAGTCTGGCTCCCCAGTGGTGAGCTCCTCTCCACTCCTGACACTATCAAATGACATTTGGAATTCATTCATCTTTAATAGCTGACCTTTAATTCTGATAAGCAATGATTCACATGTGAGATATGTTTACTAAAAGATTAGAAAGTCACTAAAATGCTTTTAGAGGACAAAAAAGATAAAGAAGCTTTTTGAAACTTAAATGTTACCACCTATAAAGAATCTTGAAATCTTCGCAGGCACTTAGCTGGCACCAGAGAGGCATCAACAACCAGTTCTGGGTTTACCTGGCATCTTAGTATTAAAAAAACTTAAAGCAAACCTATGCAGTTTAGTGAAGCTACTAAAATAAGCATTATGGAAGTCAAGTGAGAGAATACACACATGTAAACAATTATATAGTAAAAATTAAGTTAAAAGACTAAACAGTAAATGTGGGTCCTTTTATGCTCGTGAATGAGATTAGAAGCACAGCACCAGCTTAGGCCCCTCCCATTCACACTTCCATCAATCACACCACTGGAACTAAAACCATCTTACCTTCTCACCTCTGGTCTTCGAATCTTCTTTTTCTTTCTTCCTTGCAGCTGCCACAAATTCATTAAATAAGGCTTCTCGATCTTTCATCTTTTCAATTGCTTTGAATCGTGAATCTTTAGCATGCTTGGCTGCAAATTCACTAAAAGTAGCTCTGTAACAAAACGGCAAGTGTGCTAACTGTGGTAGAGCTATTTCTGCTTCTAGAAAGGTATAACAGAAGATACCATTTTCCCAGCAAGGATGTAAACCAGAGACACCAAATCCCAACCTCTATCTAAACAGTGAACAATGAGCTACAGAAAGGAGTGAAAAGGGCTAACGGGTGAAAATGAGGTTAGAGATTTGTATGGTGGCAGGGGGATCCACACATCAGAGAGCAAAGAATTTATGTGGCTCAAGCGACTTACGAGTTCATCTATTTCCATCCTAAGATGAGGCTGAGGCCTGCTTCTAGCCATGGTGGAATAACTAACTGCATTAGCTCTCCTTCCATAAACAACGTTATAACACAAGACAAAATATAAAAGGCAACTGACGTCAAGCAGTGGGCAACAGGAAGAGCATACTGAGGCAAGCGCATTGCCCTCTCTGCTGCAGGACAATCTCCCACGGTGCAGAGAGCTAGTAGCGCCTAAGCAGCACAACTTTCCCAATGAGTGAGACGCAGCAAAGGTCCGAGTATGGGTGCTAATACGCCAGCGAAGAAGCTCAAGTGAGAGGGTGCCCCAGAAGAATACCACAGAGGGATTCCCCAGGCGGCCACGGCCAAGGCCCAGCTGTGTAAGACAGGAAGACCACCTCCTGTACCAAGCTGCTACACGGTTAAAAGCAAAAAGGAGACACTAGAAACTGAGTAGTGCTGGAAAAAAACAGTATTAGGACGATGACCAAAAAAATCCACAAGGGAGACAAAGTTGGGAGGTTGAGAGAAATACCTTCCAGTTTCTAAGATCCACACTAACAAAGCATAAAATCAAACCTAAAATTAAGGTGATCAGCCAGTAATTGAACTACCTGCTAAAGCAAGAATTTACACTCTTCAGAGGAAGATAAGAGACTCCAGAATCTCTACCTATTATCCAATTTCCAATATTCAATTAAAAATAACTAAAGATACAAAGAAACATGTGATCCATAGACAAAAAACTTAAAAGCCAATAGAAATGGAACCCAAGATGCCCAGATGTTGTCTTAGACAGGTACTTTAAAACTGTAATTATGTTGAAAGAATTAAATCAAAATAGGTTCAAAGAATTAAAACATGGTCAATGAACAAATAGTGAGTTTGAGCAGAGATATGGAAACTATAAAACAGAACTGACAGGAAATTTTCACTGAACGGACTTAACATGAGAGTAGAGACAGAACCAAGAGTCAGTAACTTGCAAGAGTCCGTAACTTGTTAGATCGGTAGGAATTCTCTCATCAAAAGAGGACCCAGAAAATAATATTGGAGGAAGGGGGAGAACAGTTTCAGGGACATGAAAGATAATATCAAACACTTGATATATGTGTGATTAGAATCCTAAAAGAGAAAAGAGTGAATCAGCAGAAAAAATACTGAACACAAGCTTTCTAAATTTAATGAAAAACATTAATGTATAGATCCCAAAAGCCCAGCAAACACCAAGCAGGCTAAATACAAGGGTAAAGCCTATGAGGGCTAATGAGGATAGGCGTAAAACAAAAGTTTCTTCATGAATAAAAGGCATTTATATACAGCTTTCATGTATTTGGACATATTTTAATATCTAAAGGTTTTTCCTTCTATAATAAGAATTTACTCTTATAATAAACACTCCACATTTAGCATGTTTTAAGAGGGAAATATAAAGCTTATTTTCCCTCTTTAAAAACTATTTAACTATTTTAATGCAAATTAAACTTATATGTTAAACATTACAGGCTTTAATTATAAAGAATTTAAAACATCAAATGAAGATTACAAGTACCACTCACAGCTAACATTTACTATTTTTAAGCTTTGCTAACCAGCCAGATTCTAATAATCTTTTATATTAGATATTACTCTCAATATTTAATTTCATTGACTCAACACTTTTAACAAGATATGTTGCAAATCTGGTTTGGACAATGGATATGTAACCACAATAAAATTCTAAGGTAAAACAGAAGTGTATCTCAAAAAAAGGATCACATGTAGTCCACTAAATCTGTTTTCTTCCATAATAAATTAAGCACCTTGCTTTATAATTTTAGGAAGTATAGAAAAGTATTAGAAAAGACAATACTGCGATTAAAGAATAAACCTTTTAAAAATGTAAAATTAATGTATAAAAGTGAGAATTCAATTATTTTACACTTATTTGTATTATTTATAATAGGTAAAATAATTAATAATTTTTACCAGAACAGACTAAAATGAAGTTTTAGCATTGGATTCCCATAGAGATGTTTTTATATGACTCATCTCTTAACTCTAAAAAGAACTATTTTATAACAGATATGGTATAAGAATCCTTTTTGGTGGGGGAGGGCCGGGGGTGGGGTGGGTGATGACCAATGGTAGGGGATGGGGAACAGTACAGTGATCAGGAGTTGACCCAAAATGTCCATTAAAAAAGACAAAAGACATAGAGGAGACAGGCACTAAAGATAAGTAACTCTTCCCAGTCATTCTTTCCCTTGGAATAAACTCCAGTGCTTTATATCTACAAACTCTACCAAACAGTTTTGTGATAGTGGTCTTTTCCCAGTTCAGAAAAGTTTAGGTCAGTGGGCAATATTTTCTCTTTTAAGTTATTCCTCCTTGTCTTCTGCTACTTACTAAAATTGGTCCTAATTTCTATGCTAGCATTAAATGTATCAATACAGCACAATGCCCCAAATACTAAAACTTCCAGTCATGTACATGACCTGAAGGAACCCCATAGCACAGATCACCCTAACAATTCCATCTGCTCCAAAGAACATCAATTGGGTACTGTGACACCGGAAGACTTACTTCATCAAATCCATAAAAGGAAAACCTTTGGGTCTCAATCATGCCCAGACCCACAGAGGGTTTTAATAAATACATATATTGTGTTGAATCATTTGAAAATAAGCTGTAGACACCATGAGACTTCATCTATAAATATTTCATCAGGCATCTCCTGAGAATAAACCCCTTTTTCTCCATTACCACAACACTCAAGAAAATTACTAATTCTCTACTAATACAATGTAATAACAATCCATGTTCAAATTTCCTCAACTGCCTCCAAAAATGTCCTTTACAACCCAGTCTCGCCCACCGTGATCCATGAGCTCACTCTTTAAATTAAGAAAAAGCCTAAGCCCTCTGGAGAGTCTGAAACTATCACTCACTGAAGGAATTTATATTCTTCAAAGCCACAATCTTCTATAGGCTTTATTTCCGGAAATTTGTATCAATGCCACAGCAGGTTTCTCTTCATATTTCAAATATAAAATTATAATACGAAATATACTTTCTCAAACATCATTCCACTGACAAAAATAACTTGAAACAAGATGAACTTTTATAAAACGTGCCATTTAACCTAGACTCCATGACTCTACCTTACAGTTTCAGAAATTCTACATGTTCTGAGGTATTCACAATTACCTAATACCACTACTACCACAACTAAGGCATAAATAAGAAAGCATTCTTCCTGCCTGGACTATTTTGTGTAACACTGGAATCTAGCTGAAATCCCACATTCATTTGGGCAAGTTACCTAGTTTGCTTATGTCTTATTTTCCTTATCTGTAAAATGGGTATGATGAGTACCTAAATCATATTGGCTGTTTTGAAAATTGAACGAGATACTCTGTGTGCGTGTGTGTGTGTGTATATGTGCACATTTTAGGTGCATACATGTAAAAATATATGTGTAAGTTCATACATATATCTTTAAGAGCACATAAAATACCCAATAATTGATGCTATTATTATTATAATGCTAGTGTAAAGTATCTCATTTTCTTCAGCCCATTACATATATTCAATACATATTAAGAATGAATTGAAAACGTCAGACAAAACTATAATCTAGACACTCAGAAAAATGGAAACGAAACTCAATCAAAATAATGTCCCTGCTCTGAAATTTATTATGTGTAAAGAAGACAGGGACAGATTTTCTATTATTTACTAGTTTCTAGAGAAGGAAACTTGTTCCCACAGGGAAGCATTTAAAACAAAGTTACCCTTCTTGAAAACCAGCTTCTCTCATAGAGAACCAGGTATTCCTCTAAAGGAAATATATTAGGAATGAAGACTAGAAAGGCAGAAATCAAAGATCAAATAAGAAGCTTTTCAGGTCCAAATATCCAAAAGATCATATATATAATTTTTAAAAATTTTTCAACTGATCTTAGGAGAAAACACATACATATTTTGATAGCTGACAGTAATGAACTACATACCTGGGATTAAATTTTGCTTCTTCCATCATTTTTTTGAAATCTTCCTTGGCTTGCATTATTTTGTTTTTCTTTTCCCTGCGTTCTTCCTCTGCCCTGGTCTTTACATACTGATCAAATACCTATTACAAAAATAAACCAATTTGACAAGTCAGTCTTTCATGTAGATAATTTAAGTACCAAATTATGGAATCTATTAAAAAAAATACTAAGTCACTATCTCTGCCCAATCTATAGTAGGAAAATAGATAACTACAGGTAACTCAATTATATGCAGATTATCTAGAGCAGGGGTGTCCAAACTTTTTTCAACGTTTTTCACCAAGGGCCATATGCGGTGAAATACACAAACAGTTGGGCCACTCACTCGAGATGAAGTACGTATTGCCTCACCTGGTTTATTTAAGTAAACTAAATATATTTTTGGAATTTGCTGCGGGCCAATTAAAAATGGATCGATTGCAGGCCGCAGTTGGCCCGCCGCGGGGCGCAGTTTGGACACCCCTGATCTATAGCAAGTCTCACTCTAAAGCTTTAGTCAATAGTACTATAGAAACATATAGTCTTCTGCTCAGGCTTCCAGAATAGAAAAGTTAAAAGTCCCTCTCATTTATTTTTCCTAATTATAAACGGAATACATGCTTATTAAAAGAATTTCAAGCAATTTAGAAATGTTTAAGATTAATTAGTCCTCTCAACTCCCTTCTAGGAAAAAAAAAGTATGGAATCTATAGTTTAATTTTATTTCTGAATTTCTCTTTAAGAAAATAATTGTTTTCACCAAAATCTAACCATGCTTTACCTGTTTCCCGCTTAATAATGTATAGGCAAGAGGAAGAACCTAGCATGCACACCTATTTCCTGCCTTCTTCAAACACTAATAAAATGACAGTAGAGGGATTTCTTTTTTTAAGTCACAAACCAACAAGAACAGGGAAATGGAAGAAAGAGAAACAGTAACTCTGTAAGTTGAAAAGCAGACGAACGAGTGGTAAAGGATTTGGCAGATACAAGAAAGCTGATCCTTAAACCAACAATCAAGAAAACAAAGGAACCATTTTTTTATTAGAGAATCTTCAAACAGCTCAGGAATTGGTAGCACAAAACACCCTTGGAAGTGCGAGTGGGGTACAGCTACAATAAGGCTGTTTAAGAAGCAGTACAATCACTAGCCATCCCCCGCCAAGTTTATGTATCCGGGGGGCACCACCACTCCTGAACTTCAATAAAAGGCAAGTAGTTGTTCTCTAGAGCAAGAAGAGTTGGCAAATCATGATATGCTGACCGTATCTGGCCTGCTGCCTCTTTTGACATTTTTAAATGGTTGGATAGAAAAACAGCATAAAATTTCATGACATATGAAAATTAAATAAAATCCAAATTTCAGTGTCCATCAATAAAGCTTTATTTGAATAGTCCTGCTCATTCCTTTACTTACATCTATGGGGCTCCATCACAACAGCAGTTACACAATTGTGACAGAGACCAGATGGCCCACAAAGCCTAAAATATTACCTGACCCTTTATGTTAAAAATATGCTGACCCTGCTCTAGATGATAACACAGAATCTTTGGACTTGGGGGGATATGAATTAGAAATGAGGTACGCCAGACTGAGAATGTAGGAATTAAGCAAACATTACAACACAGTTCTCTCAGAACCAAAGCAAAAACTGTGCCCTCCAGCCAGGAGGCTGCAAGTTCTTATCCAGAATCTGACTAGCCTAAAAATTACTTGTTGCAGGGGATCAACAAACCAGCCTCACTCGCCCTACAGCATGTTTTCCAACCTCAACACTTTCCACATTTGGGCCCAACAGTGCTCAGCAGCATCCCTTCAGCTGTGACAACCCAAGTGCCCCTGGATGAGAACCACTGCTCTTCAATAAAGCCCCCAATGGTAAGAGCCCAACTATACGAGTATGCTAAGATCGCTCAGTAAAACAAGAAAAACTCAAAGAACTCCTAGAAATTAAAAGATAACAGAAGAAATAAAAAAACTAATTGCAGAAATCATCTAGAAAGTTAAAACCAAAGGCAGAGGTAGAAAACAGGACAGAAAAGAAAAGAAACTGTGCAGACCAAACCAGAAGGGCAAATTCTGTCCCAGAATGAAAAAGTAAACAGAAGCAAATAAAAAAAGTAAATCAAGAAAATCTCCCAAATTGAAAGATGTGTTTCCACACTGAAAGAACCAGCAAGTGCCCAGCACAATAGACCATTCCACCAGGGTACATAATCACCAAGAAATTTCAGAACACTAAAGACTAAGGAAAAATCCTACATGCTTACCCAGAAGAAAAATAAAGAAACAGGTCCACATGCAAAGGAACAGGTAACACACGGGCTTCAAAAACACTAAAACTAGAAGTAGAGCAAAGCCTTCAAAATCCTGAAGGAAAAAAATTTCCAACTTCAAATTCCTTAGGCAGCCAATTTCAAATTAGGATATAATAAACATGTTTTTAAATATATAAGGCCTTAAATATTTATTTCCTATGCATGTTCTCTCAAGAAGCTACTACAGGATGGAATGCATCAAACAGGAATAAATCAAGTCAGAAAAGACTTATGATGTAGGGAACAGGTGAACTCCCGCCCCCACCAAAAACCAGAGAGATGAAGGAAATTCCCCAGGATAATGGTGAAGAGCTGTCCTCCTCAAAAGTGACAGTGTACACCAGGTGTAGAGGGCAACCAGTCCAGACTGAAGTAAGTCACAAGGCTCTGGAAGAAATGTCTTCAGGAAGGTAAAATTGGGGCAGCACTCTAATATTTTTAATAACATACAGAGTTATTGGGCTCTTTAAGTACGTGCATGCATATCTTTGAGAAAAGACCAAAATAAAATGTTTTCTTTAAAATGCCTTAGACATCTTTCCAGGTCAGTCTATATATATAAAATACACACACGGTGCCAAAAAATGAACACATTTTAAGAAAGGAAAAAAACTACTAAAATTGTCATAATATATACCAATAACAAAAAATGAATACAAGTCATGGGTACACAATTTTTTGGGCATCCTCTGTGTATGTGTGTGTGCGTGTGCGTATACCTCCACCAGTCTGTAACAGCCACACAGAACATCTCTAACTGTCTCACCAGTCCCCTGCTAGGCAGGTAGGTCATTTTCAATACTTCCTAAATATAGCATTGCAGTAAATCATGCAAGTATCTGCATGCTGATGTGAAGGGGAGAGTTGTTTCCAATCCTTCTCTTTTCTCAGTATATACTTTCTTACTTATAAAAAGAGTATTAAAATTATAAATAAAATCCAAGTGACTTTATATTAACTTTCTTTTCAGAAGCTGGAGGAAACTTCACATCCCCTCCTTTGGGATAACCCACACCAGGGTTAGGAATTATTCTCTGAGAAAGAACATCTCAGAAAATTAGTAGGAGTTCTGTTACTCGTATGCTTCTAACTTTGTCCTAATTGTGGTGTCATGCTTCCCAATACACTTGGCTTTATGTTCTATTTTAAGCAGTTATTTTCTTATAACATCAACTCATGAACAAAATGTTAGAAAAGTTAGTAAGTTTAAGTTGAAGTTATAAAAGTTTTCAAGTAAGTCTTCAAGGATATTGAGGTTAAACACTAGACAGGCTGCTCAGAAGGCATTTGGACAAGTACCTGTGTGAAATGATGAAGCCAGCTATGCAAACACCTGGGAGAAAACATTCCAGGCAGGGGGAATAGGAAGTACCAGAATGTGCCTGGCTTGTGCAAGGCATAGCAAGGCCAGGGTGGCTAGAATGAATAAATAAATGTAAAAGAGCTTCAAAAAGTTTGCAGGCAAAAAAAAAAAAAAAAAAAAAGTTTGCAGGCATGAACGCATGCAGAATCTTACAGGCCATGATAAAGACTTTCAATTTTATCCTAAACAAGATGGGAAGCACTGCACAGATGTTAAGCAAGGGACCACTGCCTTAATTTGTCACTTAAACTTCAAAATTAGTCTGGCTGCTGTGTGGAAAAAGAACTTGACTACACAGAAGCAAGAATGGATGGAAGGAAGCAAGATCAATTAGGGGCTACACAAATGTTCAGAGTTGTATTATAGTTTGGTAGTGTGAATCAGGGTGTTAGTAGGGAAAATGGTAAGTAGTAGTATTTAGAAAAGTTCTTGGAGGTAGATTTGCCGATAGACTTGAAATTTACAGTGGAGACAAGTTAAGAATTAAGGCTGATGAACAAGTTTTGGTAGGGCCAACAACTCAAGTGAGAAAGACCATCACACACAGTCATTTTTTCTTTTTGCTTTTAAAGACTACTGTGTTTGAAATGCTGATGTAAATATATTTGGAAAGTCATGTCTTTCTATTACAAGTACTAAAATACATGTCTGGCACACTGTAAATTTCCTCTTTTCATAAAAACTCTATGGTTAGACCTATATGCACAAATTGTGTAGAGAATTCTTCCAACCATTAAATTACAAATATGGAAGAAGGACACTGTTGTTGCCAAATGAAATCTTACAAGCTCAACAACGCTACAGCCAGTGGTTTAACATACCCTGTTACAGAAATCCCTAGTCGGAGTGATCCAGGTAATTCAGAAATTATGTAAGTTGGAAGTGTGTAATGCTTTAGAGAAAGAAGCAATCACCATGAGATCCCATGTCACTGAATCATCAAGGGAATAAATGGCAACTCAGTAACAAAACAACTCTCCTTCAGCAGAGACCCTGAAGCGTCCATCATTTCTCAAAGTTTATGGTGAAAAGACATTTTCACCATAGATGTGGACTTCATGTGTGTAGTGTGTGAGACACGTTAAGTCTTCCAGTGCTGTCTATCTACATTATACTTACACACTCACACACACACACACACACACACACACACACACACAAAGTGGTCAGGGAGGCTATAAACCAAAGTCTTCAAAGGTGGTCCTATTTGCTGGGTAGAATTATAAATGGTATTTTTTTGCTTTTTACTCATTTATACTTTGCCACTTTTCTACCCTAAATTTGCATCATTTGCCCAATAAAACAATAAATTAATAAATGCACTTGAAATGAATTTGGAAACCTTAGATATAACCTCAGTGTGTATGAGGCATAAGGACAAAATCTCCGTGAGGCAATAACCATGCCCATAAGGGCAAAACTAATACCCAAGGCAGAAACGCCCACCTGGAGGACGACTGTGTTACAAGATATGAGACTCTGTTTTTTAAAGTAGTAGTGTTAGGAAAAGGGGAGAAAAAATACAGGATGGTACTTTATTCCCTACAATTTAAAAATTATCCTGGCAAGTGATATATGTTTCTTAAATGGTAGTCTCCTTTTACCTGTTTTCTCTCCTTAGGATTGAGAAGTAAGTACCGAGGATCAAACACTATCTTGTGCAACTCCTTCTCCCATGTTGAAAACGCAGACACCTTTAAAATAAAAAATACATTGCCCTCAGAATTAAGTTGACTCTAAAAACATAAAGGTCATATACTTTTACTTGAAATCTACAGGACATCTGCTTAAAAAGGAGACACAATAAAAACCATCCTGAAGTTTCCATCACTAATAAATGACAAGCAGTGGGAGGCTAGCAATAGCAAAAATTTCCACACTAATTGGCTCTGAACATTTCTATATTATATAGAAATAACAGACACTTAATTACTCATTAAAATAACCACTACTGTGTGACATTTTAAAAATCAGTACATCAGAAAAAGCCTTGAAGATCTGTATTTTGGTTTCCTATGCTTGCTCCAATCTTGCGAACAATGTTGATATAAAATCGAGAATTTTACTTAATTCACATGAGTCTGTGCACATAACCAAAACGTTGAAATCCCTTCTTAATTAAGCTTCATTAATAACAATATCACAAAGTACCAGTTCTCCTTTAATCATAATCCATTCTGAAGATATTAAAGGAAGAATCGTATATACCTTACCTATCCCAGGTAGTCCGCCATCCCGCAATGTTAATACTCGTCTTACATTACTCACCAAAATTTAATGACCCAATAAACGTTAAAATGTTATTTGTACTTAAAAGGATGGTAAATGGCATTTAGTTAAGCATGATATAATTAGCCAAGAAAAAAGGCTGCCTGAAAAAGAACAGTAATTTGATAGGCTTCCCTTATCCCCCCCCACAACAAGAGCACTAACCTTAGATTTGACCTTTTAGCAAGACATATTTATATTACTTATACAAAACAGAAATATCTCCCCCAAAGATTGTTTTCTGACCCCTCTCTCTAGCAGCATGTCCTTGAACTGCTTCATTCGGGCCTCCAGAGGGACAATGGCCCTTTCTCGGGCAGCTTTAATTTCAGCTTCCATTGCAGCTTCTTTCTCTGAATCAATGTCTTTATTATCGTCTCTCCTATAAAAAATAAAAAAAATAAGGCATCAACTGACAAAGTATTAATAAGGAATCTTACTAAAATCTTAAAATGAATGGAATATTCAAGACTCACTACTGAGCAGCATATTTTTGACAAAAACAAATTATGCTGAGGGTTTTAAATGAACTGTAAGGGATAAGCAACTTTCATTTTAATAATAAACTTACAATGAACTTCTAATGATGTTACAATGGCTACATTGTAAGAAAAATAATATACCTTTACTGTGCTGTCTCTCCCTGACACTAGTTGATACATAAAATGAACTACCTTACTTAAAAAAAACAAAAACCTTATCTCACATTGTAGTAAAATTTTATGTCTGAGAATTGAACAGCACAGAATATAATTTTTAGTTCTTGAAATGATACAGAAAAAACAGTATTCTCCAAAATGTTTTACATTATAAATGCATAAGATAGTTTTTAAATCTAATAAAAATTGGTATGTCTTAGTAATCTCAAATATTTATTTTGAAAATAAAATTAAAATATCTGCAAACTTGGCCAAGTAGATATGTGAGATATATATACCTTACCTACCTGACATTTTTTTTACTCACTTTCTGGGTGATAAGTTGAGATTTAAGCTGAAGAACAGGTTCCAGAGAGCAACATAGGCCCAGGAGTAGTGAGGTGGAATTAGAACTGTTCATCAATGACTAAACTACTTCTTGCTCCTCCAAAAATGACCCCAGGGCTAAGGGCAACCCTGCTGCTGTATGGTACTCAAGGGAGATTGTGAACATGAAATCGAGTCACCTCTCAAACATCTGTACTATGAAGGAGGCCCGTTCATGTGAATAATCAAAAAATAAATTAAATAATTCAATAGCTGAGTGTGTTTGAGCACATCTTACTTCTTAAATATGATCTGCTCAGTATAAAAATAAAATTGGTTCATATTCCCTACATAAACTTAAGGGAATTAGAAACACAGAACATCAGAAAATTCAAAAGTTAAGGTAGCCCAGAAAATTTAAATAAAACTAAGGCTAACCTATAAATATGGTGAGAGGTAATTAACTTAGGGTATGAATCAAAAGAAATAGAAGACATAGTCCGTGACCTGCAGGAACTTAGCGAGATAGTCTGTGACCTAAGATATGCACAAAACAAACAGGTAAAAGCAATTTGCCCAACAATATATACCCTCTTATAATTTATTTAAGAACTATTTAAATAAGAGTTAAAAGACATCCAAGAAATATAACTAATGAAAACAAATAATCTTTATAGAATTATACTAAATGAAAATGTCACAATACAAACTATCACTATCTATCTCAATAAAAGAA
Organism: Rhinolophus sinicus; assembly: GCF_057876585.1. Classification (NCBI taxonomy): domain Eukaryota; kingdom Metazoa; phylum Chordata; class Mammalia; order Chiroptera; family Rhinolophidae; genus Rhinolophus; species Rhinolophus sinicus. Next base: position 86,826,901 of record NC_142505.1, on the reverse strand, counting down.
ATAAAGAAAAACTAAGCCAGGAAAAATAGGCTTTTAGCTTTGTACCTAAATAGAGAAGCTCGGGCAATCCACATAAAGGACTTCTTTGACATTCTCCTGATAAAAGCAGTTAAAAACCTTACAGAGTTGTCTATAAGAACAAACAATTAAAAACAACCTAAAAGTTTAACATTGCAGGAACAGCCAAAATTATGGTACATAAACAGAATGAATACAGTCATTTATAATAATTAAGAAAACAAACGTCTTATTCTAGATTTTTTTTAAAAAGCACACAAAATCAGTTGATTACAACTAATAAAAATACTTATACATTTGGTCAAGAACTAAAATGTCAACTACAAAAAAGAAAATAGTAGTGTTACTGTGGCTGCTGACTCTCTTTAATATCTTAATTTCTTTAACATCGTTGCCAATAAAGAAATTTTTTAGAAAGAACCACCATTGATAGGGGTTATCTTACTGATTTCTTTGCCATAATTTGGCTGCATTCAATCTGTCCTTTTCAGATAAGGACTATGATCAAACAGTCCCTAACGTCTTCAGACTTTCCTTTTTGCTGCTAAATAATGGTCCCATTGCCCCCCACCCCAAACACCCACTATCCCACCCTTCCACCCCCATAATTAGTAACATTCATATTTTACCCAATTCTAGAGCACTGGCCAAGCTATTCCTTCCACTTAAAAACAGTCTCTTTTTCTCAGTACACTTTCTAAGCTCATGGGTTCCCTCTCCAGAGGGTAAAATGACCAGACTCAAGGTTTAAGGAAGTGATAAGTATGTACAAAGAACGAGCAGTCTGTCTGCACTCATGAGATTTCTGGAATGCTGTCTGTTGGGGTCTACATTAGGGAGAAAAATTATTTTTTATAAAATTCAAGACCTAATCGATGTTTGAAAATAATTTATCAATTAACCCCTAAAATGTCACTTGGCTTCATAATACATATTTGAATACCCAAATCTTTTGCAAATCTAGAAACAGAAGGGACACCATTTCTACATTCTAAAGCAAAACTTTTTAATATCAGGCCTAAGAGAACAATCATCACTTCTGTCTCCTAACAACATACACATTACCTGTCCCAATCAAGAACTGACTGTGATCTAATCAACCTTTAAAAGCTAAAATCTACCTGAATTACATAAATTGTAAGTTATTACTTACTTCCGTTTTTTGGCTTTAACAGGTTCATCTTCATTAAGTTCTTCCATTAATTCTTGCTCTTCTTTAACTACAACATAAAATTTAATTAACCTCTGTCAGAATAAAAATAAGCAAGCAACAACTGAAACATCTAGGCATGAATCCTGCTAAGCAGTCCTAGAACACTTGCCTTAACAGTTATTACAAAGAAGCTGCAATTTACAGTTAGTTCACTTACTTGCACTCATAGAGAACTGCCACTTTTGGATGGATAGCATTGTCGGGGTAGGGTGCCCTGGCAAAAACATTTCAAATATTATTATGAATAGTCATATGTGTATATTATACACTCTTTTATTTTAAAACATTCCTGTTTACATAAAATATCCATCCTATAACACGCACTACTTTATAAAACATTAAAGCATAGTGATTCTATACCCCCTCTACTACTCCCCCCTTACAGTAAATATTCAATTCTTTTGAAATGATTCTTCGATGCATGTATTTAAAAAATAAATGGATGAATATTTGAAAATAGACTCATAAAAACACACAAAAGCAAATCATATACTTTCTTGGCATGACGCAACACTATGGTAGAAAGTCTTATCAGTATCACAGCTATAAAACATATTGCTGGTGGGGGTAAGCTAGTGCCCATATCTTCAGCACCAAGTAGGCAACGTCTGACTGATTTAGAAATCACTTGTAAGCAGAAAATGTTAGTACCACATATCCACAATCCACGAAGATTTCTCTATTATTTTAAGTGACATATATTAGGGTTTGTTTCATTTGAAGTATGTACAACAAAATGATTCATTTACCATGCTTCTACATTACATGGGGAGACTCTATACAAACACATCATGTCAGTACAAGGGCAAATTACCAATAAAAAAGTCAATAAAAATTATGTACAAATATTTGTCTTTATTATATATATCAGAATGCTGTCTGAACATGAGGTAGATTAAAGATCATCTCTTAATAACATTTAAATGTCTCTAGTCTCAGGAATAAGGCTTACCTTCCCTAAATTTCATCTATTTTAAAAGACTAATATAAATAAGCTTTCGTATCTTACAAAATTTTAGTAAACAAAGTATTTTTAATATACTCTACAGTTTTATTTCAGAAAATATATAACTCATCACAAAAGGGGACACAAGACTCACTGAGGAGCACTTTAGTATTATTAGTAAGTATGAAGCAAACATCAGCAATACCAACATATCTCGTACTAACTGAAAGTTTCAACAAGTAAAAAAAAAATATGTTTTTTAAATGTTTTTATCCAAACTCTCTCTATTTTTTATATCACTAATACTGAACTCAAACTAACACAGCAGTCTATTTTCCATTTCTCAAATTTCTTATATTCCTTGAAAATAGAGTTTTTCTAAATGGCCTCACATTTTCTGTCAAAATATTAAAAGAATGTTAACATTAGAAAATGAATTCCTAATTTAAAACTTACTTAGTTTCTTCATTTCTTCCATTCCTTTCTTATGAGGGGGCTCTTGAATAATTTTGTCAACATCTGCCCTTCCAATCAGATCATCAGGCCGGTCCCACATAGAAAGACGGGTGGTAGGATTATAAAAGAAGACCCGTTCATCACCAGTCCAAACAACACACCTAAGAATGGATTCAAATAGCATTACCTTATGTTATGAAACACATTTTATAGCTAGGTCGTTTACTGTCATCCTGTTATAAGGGGAGGTGGTGGTCATGGGAAAGGATATGTTTACATTTAATAACAGTTATTTATAGAGAACCAAACAAGGTTTTTAGAGCAGAACAAAGTTGACTGCCTAAGGTGAAAACCACAGTTTAACATATTGAGAAAACCAGGAAAAGTAAAGCAACTGTGATCAGAGTTTAGAATGCACAGGGACTTGGTCAGGCACACTCAAATTGAGAATGCTACATTTAACCTATCACAAAGGATGCGGTTAATGGCAACAAGTAATAATGCAACTAAGCAATCTAAAGCTAAAAGAACAGACCATAGTACCTTACCTATGACACAATTCTTAATATCTCTTATCAAATCAGAATTACATACTCAAATGCAAACTTCTATGAAGCCTTTATATCTGATTATATCTGGTATAAGAAACAGAAGTACCAACAGAGCTGTGGCACTGTAGTCCACTACAGCTCACTGTTCCTATTAATCACAACCAGAAACTCAGACAAAATAGAAAAAAACAATTATGGGAAGACTCCATAAAGTTTAAAAAAAAGAAAAAAAAAAGACTGCAGTATGGAGGAGAGTCAAAATTTAGAGAAGCAACTGCACAGGTATAAATTTCCCATTTCTCCTCCCTCAAATCTCAGCCCTGAGGGTGGCCCTTAGGTAACTAAACTCCAACAGAAACCAGGCCTTTATGGCCAGATAATCAAGTTAATCAACAGCTGCTAAACCCAAGGTGACCTAGACTGTGAAATTATCAGACAAAGACTCTATTGTTGAAATAATCAAAGACTTAAAAGCAGCATTTATACCTAGGCTTCATGAAATGAAGAAAAACAAACTTGAAATGAATGAAAAGACAGGGGTTCTCAGCACAAAAACAGAAATTGTAAAAAAAAAAAAAAAAAAAAAAAAAAAAATTAAAGAAGGAAATTTTACAAATGAAAAATACAACTGAAATTAAATTTCTCTGGATTGGCTCAAGAGCAGAATGGTGACAAAAGAAGAAACAATGAGTGAATTAGAAGACAGATCAATAATGATCCCTTCTGAACACAGGGAGGGCGCAGAGAGCCAGGGGATGAATAGTCTCAGGAACCTGAGGGACCGTATCAAAATGTCTAATATACATAGCACTGGGATCCCAGAAGAGGCTATTAGGCAGAAAAAAATCTGAAGACATACTGGCCAAAAACTTCTCCAAATTTGGTAAAAGATATAAATATTAAAGAAGCTCAGTGAACCCCAAACAGGATGGTACAACTAGAACTCGCATACGCTGCTGATGGAAATTTCAAAATGAAAGGATGATTTGGAAAGCAACTGGGCAGTTTCTTAGGAAGTTAAGCATATATACCAAATAATCCAGGGATTACACTCTTAGTTATTTACCTAAGACAAATAAAAACATACGTCTCCACAAGAATGTTCATAGCCATATCAGTTGTAATTAACTTGGGCTATATCCAATTTTTGGCTATTACAAAGAGGCTAATATGTAGGCGTGGAATGGCTGAATATTGGAAACAACCCAAATGTGCATCAGCAGGTGAAAGGATAAACTGTGGCATAGACAAACAAAGGCCTGCTACTCAGCAATGAAAAGGAACAAACTATCGATATATTCAGTAACATGGATAAATGTCAAAAATCATTATTGCTAAGTGAAAGAAATTACCCAAGTCAATCACAAAAGGCACATATTATATGATTTCATTTATATGAAATATCCAGAATACGCAAATCTAGACAGAAAGGAGATTAGTGCCTAGGACTGAGGGAGTTGACAAGAAATGCGCAGTGACTGTTAATGAGCATGGGATTTCTCTGGAGGGGTAATGAAAACATTCTCAAGATGATTATGGTGATGGCAACACAACTCTGAATATATTAAAAATCATTAGGTTGTACTCTTTAACAAGTGAATTGCATGGTATGTGAATTATCCCAATAAAGCTGTTAAACATTTTTTAAAAAGAAACTAGACAGAAAAAAGTATATACTATATGATTATTGATATAAAATTCTGGAAAATGCAAAGTAATCTATAATAATAGAAAGCAGAGAGATACTTAGGGATGGAGATAGAAGGAGGTATGGACTACAAAGGGACACAAGAAAACTTTTGGGGGTACTGGTAATGTTTGTCTTGATGGTGGTAATGAAATTTAAGTATGTTAAGTATGTGCAGCTTATTTTACTTGAACTATACCCCAGTAACACAAGTAAAAATAAGAGAAAATGTATAATACATCACCAAACTAAAATCTTTTAGGGAAATAGACTAGATATCTCTTTTGTTTTGGTCATGAAATCCAACCAAAACCTAAGGCTTACTGATGCTAGAGAACACAAAATGCTTCTAGTTTTGACCTCTCTTTACACTTAATTTTTAAAGTACCGTAGGGGTTTGGGGGTGGGGCGAATGTTATACATTTTCATCCAAATATTCAGTGCAGAATTCTCTTCAAGAAGTTCCATTAGAACCATCATGAGACACTTAATCCATCTTGTTAGATGTTTATTGGGGAAAAAAACTAAGTCTAAATTTTTCTATGGCAGCTTCTAAAACACTGATCTATACTAACAGCAGCAAATACTTTACAATAGAAATGTTGTTCTAACTCATGTTGGCTTCAAAATACCTAAGTTGCTAATACAGTGCCAGTGGTATTAGGGATAAATGTGGAGTGTGAAGCTGTCAGGACATTTCAGAATTAACAGAAAAGCTATGAACAAAAAGAATTATTTTGTCACAAAATTGCCATGTTGATGATATGCATAATAAATTATTTATGGGTGAAATGTAGTGATATCTGCAAATTTTAACGTATCAAAAAAAGACTGATTAGCAGATGCATTGAGGGACAGATAAGTGACAAAGCAAATATAATGAAATATTAACTGTAGAATCTAGGTGGTCTATAGATGGTGTTAACTGTTCTAGAAACATTCTTTCAATGTTTCTGTATGTTTCAATTTTTTCATAATAATTGGGAGTAAAAAGCTATAAAAACAAAAATAACCATAGAAACACAGCAGAAAGAAAAAGACAGACAGAGAGGGGAGGGAGGGAGAGAGGAAGGAAAGAAGAAAAGAAAGAAAGGGAGGGAGGGAGAAAAGGGAGGGTAGGCCCTGTGCCACTTTCAGTAAATATAAAAGTGACTAGAAGTTAGAGATAAATTTTTCATAAAAACCCAACATAGACTACAGATAAACAAAGCATGGCAAATACAGGCGGCCCTCACTTTGTATGGGACTATAAAAATAAATTCAAGCTAAATCTATGTGATGCAATCTTAGTAAGCAATACGAAAAGTTACAATTGGTCTGTGACCTCTAGAAAAAACTCCCAATATAGGTAAGAGAAACATGAAACTTTGTGTTTTACATTCAGCTTCTTAACTTATCTCTAAAGAAAGTAATTTGAAGAGCGACATCAGAAGATATCAAGAGACAGACCAATAAAAATTTAATTATCCAAATGAAGTGGCATACCCCTGCCTTAGCTGAACAATTTGTTTACAGTTACATTTACCTATTTTATAAGAAACATAAAATAATAAATTAAGGATTAAAGTTACACTAATAAATTCCTTCATTGATAGAACTTGCAAAATAATTTGGACAAGTGGTTATCTTTCATGTACAAATTTCCTCTGTTATCCGAAAGTAGAGTGTTCCCTATGAAACCTTTTGTAAGTGGAAATACTAAAGCAAAGAAGCAATTACCATTAATTTATATGGAAAATTCTTGAGCATTCCCAGACCCAAAATTCAAGATATGGACAATGTATTTTGTTCACCATGAACGAAACGCTTATTACGTCCAGTTTTCCACTAAGCTTACTGTAGGCTTTTCTTACTGAGCTCTCGTAGGCTTTTCTGATACCTTAGGACACATCTTGCTAACTGATGCACAAAACCAATCGAGATACTGCACAGATGCTCACAGACACAAGTTCAAAGCTGTGGGCGGCTTGACGCTTAGACGCTGAGAGTAGTTTCCGGACAGGGCTTGGCGGGACCACCCTAGCTGCTGGGGGTATGCGCTGCCTATAAAGGCTTGCTGCAAAACAAACGCTCAACGGTATTTTCACCTTTTTTCATAAAAGCGAAAATCCTCTTTGGATTTCTTTCAGTTAGCAAAAAAACAAGTACTAATGTAGGTCTTCCGTAAAAGTAGCAGAAGATGAACTTCTAAAAAGCAGGGGATACCTGTACTCTGATGGGCTGTAAAAGCACTAAAAATACAGTTGCTTTTTTTTGGGGGGTGGGGGGGAGAAATGGGAATGCTTCCTAAGACACAGAACCTAGAAACTATAAATAAAAAGATCAATAAATTTGACCTGATCAAAGTATAAAACTTATGTATGATGAGATATCAGAAAGATAGAAATTGTAATACATGAAAAAGGCTCTCAGATATCATTAAGAAAAAGACAAGTCCATAAAGAGAGGAGCAAAACCTGAAGACAGGCAATCCACAGCCAATAAACATGAAATAGGTTCAATTATACCAGCATTCTGGAAACCTAAGAATCCTTTTCTTATCAGGTTACCAAAGATTTAAAAGGAATAACCCTACACTGGTGAGTGCAGAAGAACTGGTACTCTGGCTGTTGTTGGAAATATTAACTGGTACAGCCCCTTCTCCCCCCGAAAAAACCCTTACCAAGGTCCATTTAAGCTATGGTCACCAAAATTTTAAATAGCTGTATCACTTGATTCAGCACATCAAACAGAAGTACTTGAATAAATTCAAAAAGAAAACATGTATAAGGTGTCCTAAACAGCAATTTTTGTAATGCCAAGGGCAAACCCCACCACCACACACAAAAAAATGGGAAATAACGTAATCACCCATTGCAGGAAAATTACGCATTTTCATACAACAGAAAATGATGCCCTCACAAGTAGATTTATATGTACTAAAACTGAAAATTTTCTGAGACCTATTTAGTAAAAATCACCGAGAATACACATATTTTTAAGGACACTACAATGTGCATGTATGCTGCACACACACCTCCATGTACATAAAACACAATATTGCAAAAGGTCCAGAAGGCATATGTACCAAACTTTTATTAACGAAGAGGCTTGGTGAAGGTGGAATTCTACAACTTTTTACTTCATATAAGTCCTTCATATTGTATTCTTCTGTGCATTCATTATTCTTTTCTATATTATGTCAGATCAATGAGAAAACAAAGCAAAGCCCAAAAGCAAAAGACATAAGTAAGAGAAAAAGAGACTTAGAGGATAATAAATACAAGCGACTTGACATATAAATGACAAATGTTCCAGAAAAAGAAAAAGAAACAGATGAAGAGAAGCAATAATGAAATCCCAAAAGAATATTTCGCTAATCTGAGGGCCCAAGTCTGAAAGCTGATGAGACCCACGAAGCTCAGACCGGTGGGGTTTGGGGCAGGTTCCTGGCTTGTCATGTACAATACTCAGAGAAACCACAACCCAGGAATATATTCTTTGAATAGACAGTGTTTTCATAACTTTGGTTTTGGAACCAGGTGAATATTCTGCATAATTATATTTTAAAATTCTGCATATTATTGCCTAGAAAACCACTGCTCTAGGCAATAATAATCAGCAGTGGCTGCTAACCACAAGCTTGTGTATCAAGTTGGTGATATAACTACACAGAAAACAAATATTCCAAATGCCTTTAAAACATAATTTGACTACAACATCCCCAGAGTGATACACCCAAAACAAAAATAACCGGGAAAAGAGCTAAACTGTCTTCAGTAATCACACTGTTATTGTTACTGTTGGTACTGTTCTGTGACTTGTTTGTGAGAAAAGTAAATGAGTAATTATGTTGCTATCACTCAAAAACAGGATTTTCAGCAGGAAAGGAGATATTGAACTAACAGAGACAATGAGATTCAGTAAAAATCTTGTAGACCTGAATTGCAAGTAATGGCATGAATTCAGGATGTATATTTAAATATATGTATCTTCCATTTGTATCTACCAAAGAGGTAAAAAAATGAGTAATTCACTAGTAACAACTATCTCTAAATCCCACGTGGAAGCCTATTAATGCAACTTCCCACAAAAGGAAACTTTGGGATCCTTGGAGAAATGGCTGAATCTAGGTCTGAGACAGGGAATTCATGAGGTAAGCCAGAGACATCATGTAAGAGCAGAAAAAAAGGAAGGTATCAAAGATAGGGTTGTAACAAAAACACCCTCAGGAGTCAACCTTAAGAAGCTTCACCCAGCCAAAGCCGAAACTGAACATCAATCGGGATAAATAACTGCAATGGCTAAGAAAATACATTTAAATCTATGAATCTGTATTACTCAAACAAACTCATTATTCTGAAAACCAGTATATCCTTTCTTTCCTATACAATTTGTACCTCTAAATAACTAATGTTGCTAAGGGGAAGCATCTCTAAGTATTCCAGTTAATAAATGGAAAAGGAAGGATAGAAATACATTACTGCCACTTTCAACCTTTAATGATTTAATGGATCTAGGCCAAGTTTTGCAAGTTCAGCACTATTGACATTTTGGACCAAATAATTAATTCTTATAGGGGCTGTCCTGTTCATGGTAGGTTTAGAAGCATCCCTGGTCTTTACCCTCTAGATGTTAGATGCTGTTAACACCTTCCAAGTTATGACAACCAAAAATGTCTCTAGACATTACCAAACATCCACTGATGGGGGGGAAGGGAAGAAGTGGTAAAATTATTATTGGTTGAAAACCACTGCTCTAGGCAATAATAATCAGCAGTGGCTGCTAACCACAAGCACATAAAAAGGGACATCATCACCATGAACTAGTCTTGCCAAAAAGATCAAGCCTGAAGCTAATCACATTTCTGTACCTGCTTGCTAGTTTGTAGGAAATTCAGGAATGGAGGACTCTAGTAAACAGCACCATGAAGATTCATGCAGACTGTGGACTCTACAGAACAAACACGTTTACCTTCTCTATAATAAGGAAGAAAAAGTAAGAGATACAAGTTGGAAGGGAATCTACAGATTACAAATCAACTCATTACAATGTGTGAACTGTATATGGTTAAGTGATTTGGAGCAGGAACAGGAGAGAAAGCACTGACGGGGAGAGGGAGAACCAAACAAAAGAATAAATTATGAACAAGAAACACTACTGGAGAGCACCATGAAGGGAGGAAGAAAGACACTGCAGCAACTGAGTTTTAGGTTGGCTACTCAAAAGACAACAAACAAGAACCAAAATATTCGGTAAATAAAAACATACACTTGACATATACTTTTTTAAAGTACTTTTGCTTTCAAGTGTAATAAACAAGTCAATAAGCCAACCACATACCATGGAGTACCAGGAATAGGGGTAGTAGCTACTGGCTTTGCCTTCTGGGCAGCCTTTTCTTCTTCGGTCATCTCCTCTTCTTTGGGCTCCTATGAGAAATATTACTCCCATTTAATTAATACTGTAAAATTATACCACACAGTATCACTGCAATGGTTCAAAGTGCAAACAACATAAGGTCTGTTGCTAGTATAGGAAAGGGAGACTGAGTAGAAATTTCTAAGAAAGCTCTAAATTCTTGCCTCCTAGACAGAACTGAATTCCACAATAGTAGACGGTTCTATCTTACAGACTCACTAACCACCTGCTTAGGAGCAGAAATGGGGAATACAGTATACAAAATTTAAGGTCATTTTCATTTAAGGTCATTTCATTTTTTCTGCTAATTTCCTTACTATAAACATGACTACCATTATTCCCTCACTGGATAAAGGAAGCTTCCAAAAATCAAAGTTTTTAGTGATGCATACCAATTCTTCCATGCTAGGAGAGGACAGACAAAAAATATAATGAACATTCCCCAAATATGAAGAAGTTGTAGTTGTAATTTTAACATGTACCAGTCTGTAAGTAAGAGACTGGAGATCAGGTCCAAGCTCTGGTATAAGGTGTTTTCTTTTGATTTAGTATAAGAAGTAATTTAATGAAAACTTTCAAAGGAAAAACTGAATTAAAACTTCAAAGAACCCTTTCAGAGATGAAATCTGTAACAATTATCTGAAACTGTTATCAAATGGATTTTCAGTTACAAGTAACCTGTACCCCATAATCAATGCTGGCTCCCAGGTTACCTCCTTTATCTCCTTTATTGGCTCTTCTTTAGGATCCTCCTCCTCCGTCTCCATTGGCAGAGGTTCTTCAGAAGGTTCTTTAAT